>NC_080638.1:55769415-56075070 GCF_027579445.1 Ammospiza nelsoni | reverse complement strand
CCTCTGTGAAAAAGGGTCAAAATGTTAACATGGTTGCAGAAGAAGTCAAATATCTTGCTGAGATGGAAGAACAACCGGTAAAATGCAGGCAGGCATCCTTTCACTGTCCTGAGCCTTGCTGAAGATCCAGCACTCCACAGTGGAGAAGATGAGATCCAGTTGAAAAAAATCAGGAAGAGATCCCCAAGTGCATGAACACAGGTGTGGAAAATCCTGAGATGCAAATGCTAGCAAAGCCCTGGGCTGAAAAGCTCTTAGTCCAGTAAAAAGGAGACCACAGGTGACATGATAACAGCCTGCAAATATGTAAAGCCTGCTGCAAATTACAGGGGAGTGGTAAAGTGTTTTCTCTGTGGTGTGTAGGGTGAAATGAAAAGTGTTTGCATGTTTTATTAGATTAACAAACTAATCTGATAAGAATGGACAGGTGTGTAAAGCTTTAGTAAGCTTGAAACAAAAGCTGTGAATAAGACCATCTTTGCTCCAACACTACTCATAAGGATCAAATTTGAGCAAAGACAGACTTCTGGATTGCTGTTGTCCTTGGGTGTTTTTGAGAAGAATTTAGGCAGAAATGATTCAACATGAATTGATTTGAGTTAGACCAACTTTTCTAACTGTCTATGTCCCAGAGGTGTAGGTATTTTCTGAAGACTTTGGCCCAAACTTTCCAAAGGTACATTAGAGGTACACCTGTTTAGATGCCCAGGTCAAACAGTTAAGCAACATTTAAGGAGTTATTTAGCTGCCACCTAAACCTGCCATCACTTCCATGTCTGTGAGCGTGCTCCCCATTCAGCCATAAGCTCTCTAACCAGGTGGCTTTGCTACCAAATCCCTCCCTCATGAACACTGAATGTATAAACCACAGCAAATACCCCACAAAATTGTATTTGGGCTGTCTCTCCCGATTGCCTGAGGATTTAAGGGTTTCAGGTGGGATGTGACAGACAATGCTGCTTTAGATCTCTTTTTGCTGACTAGAAATGTGAACATTATTTTAGTCTCTGGCATCCTAGACTGAAACCTTGAATAGGTGAATGATTTGGGTTGGAAGGGCCCTTAGAGATCACCTCATTCCAACCCCTCTACCATGAGCAGGAACACCTGCCAGACCAGGTTGCTCCAAGCCCCATCCTGCCTGGCCTTGAACACTCCCAAGGACTGGACATCCACAACTTCTTTCTCTGCCCAACAAATAATCAAGCTGATACCAAAACCAGAGGTTTCTTCATGTCGTTTCAGCTATTTGAGTAAATATTACACACAGAAATAAGATTTCATAAAGCCTGTTGAAAGATTTAAAGACACATTTCAATGAAATGAGCTCAACTTGAATCTTTCCAGTCAATAAAGAGGTGGAGATTATGCAGGGGGATGTATATTTAAAAAGAGATTAAAGGAGCATTGCAATTGGTTATGCTCATTTTTGCCTGTGAGAGCATGGCCTGAAGTCTGCCAGGCTCTTGGTAAAAAAACTGTGGCAAACTCATTGAACTCTGGGGTACAGGGTGGTACCCAAGAGGGTACAAGATTACAGGTACAGGGTCAAGATTTTTTATTTTTTTAATAGAATTTTTGCAGTTTTCTAGCTCTCACAGGGAATGGGTTTAACTGCTCAGCAGTTTTATTTTGTAGATACAATTAAGAAGCTTTTTTTTCCTCGTTTATTCACCATCGTTTTGGAGATTAAAGTCCCGATAATCTGGCCTATCATGTGCACTTAAAAATAAATAAAATAAAAATACCATTACTGTATTCACTATCAGCACAAGAAAAGCACTTGCTCAGGATCTCACTTGCTAGTAGGTGATTTAAATCTGCGACTAATAAGCCTCACAAATTCAGGTACTTTTGTTTAGCTCTGTTTACTAAAATGAAGATATATAAAAGTAAAATACATCCTGGATTACAAACACATACTAGAATACAATGCAGTTGTAAGTAAACTCTGCACTGAAAGTTGTGCTTATCCTTCATATACAGTTTCTAAATCATTATTACATGCTTTATAAAAGCCAAAGCAAACAATAGAACAGTGACCCAGTAAGACTTTAGCAGCACAATATCAGCTGATTACCCCAGCTCTTGGAGACTAGATGCTTTTACTATTGCAAGAGCAATTTGTGTTGGTGACATTTTATCATGTATCAGCTTGTTACTTACAGCCAAACAACTAAGTCCTGTGTAAAAGCAGACAATAAGAATTTTGCTAGAGGAAAGCTCTTGTATTTGACCCTGCATATATGAATATATGGAATTGAGTTAGGAATCTGCTTTTGCAGTTGCTTTCTATGTGTAATGATAGCAGTTATGTTGTAGAACTTCTGTACCGTTCATCAAAAATTTACCTCCTCTTTATCTTTTAACAACATTTCATTTTCTGCTGCAGTTACAGTATTATAGTGGCATATGTAAATTCTCACCAGGTATTTAAATTAATATTCCCATATTTTGTTCTTAAGTGTTCTTCTTCTGTTGCTTACTCTGGTCATTAGCTCTATCCCCAAAATTCCATTAGAAGCAGCTAATTTTTCCACTTGGTAAGTAGCTAAAGAAATCTCCTGCTATATTGTATATATGTTACTGCAAGAGAAATAACATGTTATTTTTCTTAAAATAGCATATATAATATAGTCCTTGCAATTATCTGATAGAATTGTGTAGAAGAATTTAAATGCCAAGTAATGAAAGCTGCTGCAACAGAAGCTGAAGGAAATAAAGCAGGGGAGTTGCTTAAATCACTAAGAAGCATGGGGGGGGGGGGAATCAACATATATACATATATAAACATGTCTAGATGAGGTTAAAAAAAAAAAACAACCCTAGAATGTCTGAGTCCCTGGAATCAGCATGAGCCTGTCACCAAATTATTTTGGAAATGCTGTTTTAAATCTTATTCACATGAAAACTGTTTTCAATATATGGAATCAAGTAAGATATTGCTCAGTTGTCCAAATAGTATCCTCCACTTGGATTTTGGTAGCAGTTTTTGACTCAGCTTTGTTCTCAGCAGCTCAAGTCCTCACTTGTAATCTCTAAATACATGAGCAATGGGTGCTTCTGACTTTAGTCTCCTGTTTGAAATCCAGAGAGCGAGATTATTGCTGGCCCTGAGGGACATTGCTGCTGTGTGCTGTCCCTGGCAGATCTGTCAGCTGCAGAGAAATGATCCTCAGACAACTGGACAAACCAGATATTCACACTGACAGAGCATGTGACTGCACTGAAGGTCAGAGATTCAGAGACTGCAGGACTGGGACCTTTAAAGATCCCTGCACAGGATTGCCCTGTGTGTGCTGTGTGGCACTGGCATTGAAGGAGATCCCTGCAAAGTTAAAGGGTTATTTCATTCTTTGTGGAACCAGGCCTTGACAATCCTGTAAGCACAGGCTGATAGGCTTTCACCAGATTTACTCTTTTCATTCCCTTCTTCAGAAAATAATTCCTCACCTTGCTTATATGATTAGAAAAACCCCAAACCCCCATTTTACATAGAATGAAGAATGTTAAGATGAGCTTCAGCATCCTGCCGTGCCAGATCTGATACCCTCTGTTATTTTGTCACCATACCCCGACTGAGATTAAAATAGATTTTAAAAGTTCCTGATTGTCTTTGTTACCACTGCTATGCACAGTTCTCTAAAATGAGTACTGAAAAATAACTCTAAATGCTCTTTATGTTCAAGTTTATACTCCCCAAGAATTAAATCCACCTCACCTTTGTTATCACAAAGGAACAAAAATAATGACAGTTCCACCCAAACTATCTCCTGGAAATACAGAAGGTTCTTCTGGTTTGGTGCTCCTTTTCTTCACAGGGCTGAAGCACACCTTTCATTCTTACAGCTGATAAATGTTGCTTCCTGATTTTTTATCATATACTACGTTACTCTTTTGTATTTATAGCAAAAAGGTTTTTTTTTTTTATTTTAACTTGCAACTTTACATTAAGTGTGTTATGATTGCAAAGTATGTAAAACATATTTGTGGTACAACTTGACAAGACAATATTGAAAACTTTGTTTTGGTCAGTTTTCAATGGACTTCACATATCTTAATCTATTTCTAAAAGTGAATAACTGTGAAAGAGGATCTAAAAGGAGGCCATCTATTTAGACACCAGATACAAGATAAACAACAATCTTCCAAGGGTTGAGCATCTAGCACAAAATTTACATGAACTCCACTCAGATGGAGTGGCTTCTGATGGCTTCTTTGCAGTGGTGCTCTGAAGAACCAAGAATTGTAACCAAATGTTATTGGCAGAAACTTTCAATAAAAGTGGATGCCAAGTATTAGCCAAAATAAGAATTTAAAATATACACATGCCAATGGTAGCACTGCTTCACACCCAAGGAGGCCCAGCACAGCAAGTGCTTTTCTGCATCAATCAGCACAGACACTTCTTTAAGATCTGACATACCTCCTTCAAGGAATCAGATCTCTGATCAGAAGAAAGCAAATGTTATGATAACAATAACACTGCACACAATTTGCCTACTGTGCTGCATGGAGTTAAAGTGTTTGCAGCTTTCTATAATCCTAAAAGTCTCCCAAGAACTATTCAGAACAATAGCAGGATATCCTCCACTTCTGAGCAAAGTAGGAGAAACTTGATCATTGGGAGTGGTATTTTTTTCTAACATTCCTATCAGGATTTCTTCCAAGCATTCACTTGCACTCAAAAATTGGTAATTGATGTCTCACTATTCATCTGCTTGATAACTACATCATTTAAGTTACTCTCATTGCATCACATCTGCCAGAGCTAACAGATAAATTCCTTCCAATTAACAAAAGATTAGCTAATAAAAAAAATTAATTGCTAAATGTATGACACTTTCCATACTCTCCCTTTAGCCTCTTTGCATCTTCTCCTTTAAACCATTTCTTCCTTTTCTCAGATTTTGCAGCTTGCTCCTTCCTTTCTTGATTTTCCTGCATTCAGACAGAATGACAAATAAAACAATAAACAAGAGTTTCTGAAGGAAAAGCTTGTTAGGAAACTCTCAGTTTGCAACAAATAGGTATTCTGAACATGACCTGTGTGCCCTTAAAACTCTCAGCTGCTGGGGTTTGGGGGTAAACAGCAGAACAGAGCTTCATGGTCAATCCCTTTGGCCTTCTCCACGTGATGATGTTACCAGCAAACTATTTCATCAGTTTGAACTGCAACTTTCAACTATGGACTGAAATACATTCTTCTTAATTAGTCCCTTTGTCCACAATAGAGAACATTAGTTTAACTTAATTAGCATTCTAGAGATTTATCCCATAGCAACCTTGTTTGTATTCAGGGATTTCTACCAGAATTTTCAGGAGCTGTTCAGCTGTGTTAAACAGCAATTCACAGTTTCTCTTCAGGCTCTCATTAAATTTGCCAGTAGTATTTCTGCACTGCAGTTCAGGGCCAGAGTCCAGGCTGGATGTTGATTGGTACCACTCACACAATTGCCAGAATGGCATAAATCCTTTTGGGATTTATGTAGATAGGCAGGATTCTGGTTTCCACAGAGCTGCTGGTACCAGAATAATAAAATTAATGGAGGAAGAAAAAGGATTGGAATGATTACTGCTAGCAAAAGAAGATGATTATTCAGTGGAAGAGTATTCCTGGCTTTTGATAACTAGCACAACAGTGGGAGAAGGTAGTTCTGAACAACTGAGATAACTATAGTATAACATAAAGATGATAAAATCCATTTTCTTAAATGCTCCTGCAGTTCTTGTTCCACAGCTGCATTTGTCACCAGAACATTGCCATCCCACCTGGAAGCTTGCCTGCTTTTGATTGCAACCAGTGAGTAGTTAATCTACACATTGCAGGTAGATGAGTACTTAATAGGCTGCTGTGTCATATGACAAAACCTAATAACATCCAGGAAGATGCTGATGATTTGGTGATTTTTGATGAGACATGTGTGGTCTGCTTTGCAGAGAGTTTGAAGCAGAAAATACAATTTCCCACAATAGTGATAAATCTGTTTGATTGCTATGGATCATCTGCCACTATTTCCATAAGATGAGCTGAACAAGTCCAAGAAAATGTGCACAAGTTTATAGAATCAGCCTTTATAGTAAGTAAAAATCTAGGATCAAACAAAGAAAACTTGTGAGCACTAACAGTTAATCTGTTTGAAATATAGGAAAAAATCTGTTTGAAAAGGAAAAAATCTGTGAACTCTTGACAGAGAAAGAAAATGATCCATTAGCTCCAAATAGAGGGTGCTTCTGAAAGAATGGGTGAAGTTTTATGAGAGGCTAGAAGATTCCATCAGTATAGGGCTCCTATGTGCTTGCCTGATGAATTCCTGCTGTCTTAGCATAACATCTTTGAGATACTATGGCTGCTGGGAGACTTGCAGATTTGTGGGCCCTGGGAGAATGTCTCTATGTAATATGCCATAAGAAATAAAGGAGGCGAATTCAGAGATGTGTTGTTCTGCTTATTGAACAGCACACACAGTAGTGAGAACAAGCTAAAACACATTAGGAATAAATTGATCAATTGTGCAAGCCTGAACCAAATTTTTCTTCAGAAAAACTGTAAAAAAACCCCCAAACAAAATAACAATTCAATGTAAACACACTTCAAGTCTCTTCAACACAAGAAAGCCCCAAAAGGTACAGTGGTAGTAGGGCAGAGGAATGAATACTCACAATCCCTTCTCCACCTTCCTGGATTAGTGAAGGCAGCTGCAGGGATGAGATTTGGTGAAAGAGGGAGTCACTTTGGATTGGCACTTTGTGGGATGTTAGATACTTGCTTGAATTTTGAATTAAAAGATGCTCCAGGACAACTGTTTATCCCCACGGTATCTAAAGCACATCCTGTTCCAACACCACATGCACCCTACAGAGGAGCAGCTGCTCCAGTGTGGCTGTCCTAGGCGAGGGACACAGAGGAGCTATCCCTGTGCAGACCTGTCTGTATAACCTCTGCTATCAACTGAATGCTTCCTAGAGCAGATTCTGTGGAACATTCTTCTCCTTTTCCTGAGATTAGACCATCTCTTGGCTGGGAGTTCCCTTCTATGAACAGCTGCAAATGCTGAGGGAGATCAAATGTTTCCCACAATCCCCTATAATCACGCAGTGATTATTTTCCCCACAATTTTGCCATTCAGTTCTCAGCAAAACTCCATTTCTGATTTTTTGTCTTTGAGCTGAGGAGCTATTTTCTCCCTGTCTCCTTCCTCCTGCCATCTGCTTCTTTTATTTTTTGAGAACTGGTGAAACAGTCATCAGCCCTGGGTGACAAGCCAGTTCCCTTGCTTCCTTGCACTGTGTCAGTTTTGGATATCATTTGGGTATTTGGAAAGGCTTTGTTGATTTGGGCTTTTTTCCTCCAGGTAGATGGAGAGAAAGATGGCAGAGTCTTATTAAAGTAATTCCACTTGTGTAACTCAATTTTTTGTTATCTGAAGGATAAGGGATGAGAAAGAATCCTCATGGAAGGAAGAAAGATTTTGTTTGAACAAAGTAACAAACCCCAAATCTCTGTAGATAAGCTTAGGAGACATCAAGAATCACTATTTATCGAAACTATTTCCCTTCTTATTTGATGTGGGAATGGAAAGATAGCACTAACAATTTTGGCAGTGCTAAGAGACCTGCTTTACACAGAAGACTCATCTCAAAATAAAAGTTACACCTTAGCAGTAAAGCTTAAAATAAATGGCACTGGGAAGAGATGATGCCTGCGGCTAATTCTTGTGTAAAAATCAAAATCACAGAAAAAAAAGATGCTTTAAAAATTAAAACCTTTAGCTTTTCAGCATGTGGCTGTTTTCAAGTACAAAAAGATACTACAAATAGTATCTTTTTTCAGGTGATAGTGAGAAAGCAAGCAAGAGAAGAGGAGATTAATTCTAGGTCTGCAGTGGAAGAGAGGTGCAGACAACATGGCTGATAGCTGTGGTACCTTTGAGGTGAGGTGCTGCTGAGAAATGGAACTCAAAATAAGATGAAAAGGAGTTTTCATTTTGGGATATAAAAAGAAGCTTCTTTCTAGTTGCTCTGACCTGGGTGTGAGAAAAAAGCACCCAGAAATGTAGTTTGAGTCTCCTGCAGCTGTACTAGGACACTCATAACCTTTACTGGGACTGTTTCTTGAAAGAACTGCCATTGCTGAAACTCCCTTCACAGTTAAGTTCCAGTATAGCTCTGCACAGATGCTGACCCATTATGTTCTTGGCTCTCTTCATTCTTTTCTTCATACCTAGATTGTAGGAACTTTAAGGATCAAGCCTATTGCCAAAACATCTGTGCTTCATAGAGTTAATTTTCCAGACTCTCTGTGGCAGTATCTCATCTTTTCAGAGTCCAGGTAGCTGCATTGCTTGGAAAATTTCAGCTCAGTGCTTTGATGGAGAAGCAGGTAGTGGGAACAGTAGGGGATATATTTTTTGCCTTTCATCTTCTGTAACTTCCTCAGAAACTTGATTGTTTTCATCTGGATCCATGATCTGCCCTGAAGCTCTCTCTTGGCAGCAGAGCTGTCTGTGTTCTTGCAGTTCTTCTTGCAATGCATATGGCTCTCTCTACAGAAGGTTTATCCAGGCTGGGGCTCTCCTGGAGTCAGCACAGGATCTGGTGATTCTTGCTGTTAAATGTGTATGAATGTGAAGCCACTGGCATTAAGAAAACCCTAAAGGAAGGACTTTAGTCCAGGTGTGAAGTGTGTGGTAAGGGAAATGAAATAGAGCTTTACTAGAGAGTTTACAAATTGGAAGGTGCTCTAGAAAATTTTTATGGTGAAGTTGCTGCTCTCTTACTCCTCATTGCAAGGAGTAAAGTCCTATAAGTTAAGAAATAGAATCCATTGGGAGATTTGGAAGGGATTTTTGGAACACAAAACACACTCTTGGGAGCTAACTAGTACAATGAAATACCAGCACATAAACACACCTTCTGCCTATTGGAAAATTTACCTTTTGGCTATCACCAAAGTCTATAAAGCATGTCAGGTTGCTCATTCTTTCACATGCCACAGAGATCCTATTACACTGAGGTTTGGTTAATAATTGTCAGTGGGAGAAATTACTTAAACTGTTCTCAACAGCAAAAAATCCCAACCTGTTCCCCCCCCCAAAAAAAAAAAAAAAACCAAACAAAAACAAACCAAGCAACTAGCAACCAGCCAACAAACCTAAACCCCACAAAAAACCAAAAAAGCCCCAAATTTTATATGTGCCCACAGCCTCATTTTCTGCTGCAGTTTGCAAGCACATAAATTTACCTTCATTTACTTCTGCAACCAGGGTTACATTGCCCAGCTTAGAGTAGAAAAAAATAGAAATTATTGCTTGATTTAATAAATAAAAAATTCTCAACTTAATTCTAAACAGCCACAAGGGCAAACTACCTGTAAGGTCTTGAGGAAGATCTCTCTGAATGTCTTCATTGTGCTGAATACATCTTCCAAAGACAGTTTTTTTCGGTCTTCACAAAGATAATCTGCAAGTTCTTCCTTCTTCTTTTCAATGGTGGCAAATTCCTTCTGCAGGTCCTTTGAAGCATTGAGGCTGCCCTGAGACACATTTTTTAATATAATTTATGCATATTAAAAAGTAGCATATTCTCAGCTGCCCAGAAGATTTCAGCCACTTAACAGAGAGCAGTCAGTTTTTAAAAAACTGACAACAAAGACTGGTCCACAATGCGTGATATTTATTTCTGAATTGAATAATCTGCATTTTCCCTCATTTCATCATACAATCATGTGGAAATGTGGCACAACCTGGGATGACTGAGCAAGGGACATGCAGCACCAGGATTTCTACATTACAGCTTTAGTTAAGTGACCCATTCTGAGTATATGAAAATCTAAGATGGTAGGAAATATAGTTTTGGTGGAGGGGAGGGAAAAGCATATTGCAAATCTGTCCACTTTTTTCCCCCCACAAAGCACAGTGAGACAAAACATTTCTGTGCTGCACTGTACACATTTATAGTTGCAGCCTACATTTCATTTTTAGGGCCTTCCTTTCTTTTACCCACAGAAAAATCTGTCTGGTCATCAGCTGTTTCCATATCCCAGTACCACATTAAAATAATTGAGGAAAATCTGGGATACTCTTATCTTTTGGGGCACAGTGGGAGGGTAGTAATGACCCCTTTCCCACAGGGCTTTATGTCCAGTTGTAACCTGAATTACACAGCCTTTAAGAAGAGAGTGCTTAGGAAGAAATATGGGAAATGTGTCACACTCACATTACCTACTTGCACAGATTTTCCATGCTGTATTTTTAAATCATCCGTCGACAAAAATAAATGTTTCTCTATTTCCAGCAGTTTCTTCAAATTGGCACCTGCCTCGGCCTGCATGGCATCAAAGTGGATTCTGAAAGGTCCACAAAAGGGACAGGACATTGAAGGGGTCAGTCTTTTGTTTGCATCAACTTAAAAGGTTATTATAAACATTGTCATCTCTGCAAATGAACATGGAATTAATTGTCCAGCCCAGCTTTTGCAGGTAGTTCTTTTCTGTATAAATGCTTTTTTTCATGTGCACAAATCCTCATCTAAGAAAGACTCTGTGCTTTTGCCCTCACTACCTCCCTGGATGGACTGTGGAAGAACCTCACTGTCCTAGCATTCAAAAAACTCCAAGAAAATTCCAGCCTGTTTTTATTCATAGGCAACACAAGCTCATCTCCCCTGTGCCAACACTGTCCTTATGTAGCCGGTTCTTTTCCCTCCTTGCCTTTTCTCTCCAGTCTATTTATAGTCCAAAATTGTATCTCCTCTCAGTGTTACTTTAGCTTGTGTGGAGATCCAAACACAACCACTGCCAAACCAACATCATCTGGAGTTCTGAACTACTCTCTGTGCCAGACAAAATTTACTGAATCAGCAAAACCTGGCTTGGTGTTTCACACTGCATCCAGATGTGAGCAGCATTAGGAGAGCCCCTTGCAGGATTTGCACCATGCACAGTTCTCCACAGGTTGGTTAGCAAATCAATTTTGTAAGTTTGAGAGTTTGACTGAAGTAGAGGGCAATTACTTTATACAAAGAGTACATCTATATTCTTGGCCAGCAAGATCTAGTTTCAGTCAAGAAATGTATTTCTGTCATGACACAATCCAAAAAGAAATTAATGATTGAAACAACATTCAGTTTAGCTTCTGCAAAGCTAACTCACAAAACCCACAGGAATTAAATTATGGAATTAAAATACTTTCAAAAATTATGTAGCAGCTACATAATAAATGTCAATCCACTGGCAGATTTAAAAGTTACTCCTTTGAGTTACAATGAAATCTAAATCACTACAAGGTTCCTGTGAATCCTCTGAATTCATAACAGGATTAAAAATGTTGATCCTGGTGCTACAAATGTGGATTCTGATTGGTGTAACTGAACATATCTCCATGTGATTCCTTTGAGTTAAAGGGAAAAAGCTGGTGATAGACCCATGAGGCTTTCTGACACATGGGAGAAAGTCAAAAGTCTCCAGAAACAGGTTTTTTCTTTCTACCCTCATATATTAGAAACACATGCTGATAGTCAACTCTGAGAGTCCTGAGGTTCCCCCCAGTTGCCACTAAACCACACCAATCATTCCCTTCTTACATAAGCTTTGTACCTTCAGATGGGATTTCACCTAAAAATGACAGAATGTGCTGAATTGGAAGGGAGACTAACAAGTCCAACTCCTGGCTCTGCACAGGACTTTACCCAAGAGTCACATTTTGTGTCCCAAAAATATT
This sequence comes from Ammospiza nelsoni, assembly GCF_027579445.1. Classification (NCBI taxonomy): domain Eukaryota; kingdom Metazoa; phylum Chordata; class Aves; order Passeriformes; family Passerellidae; genus Ammospiza; species Ammospiza nelsoni. The sequence continues at coordinate 56,063,350 of NC_080638.1, read as the reverse complement.
GCCCAAACACTTCTTGAACTGACTGAGAAACCTCAGGGACGATATGTTTTTATTGCAATATGTAGAAGAAGAATCTGGTCCTTGAAAATGAGGGAATTTCACTATCTACACAGTTTTCCTCTAAAGTAGTACTGGATCCACAGAAAGAAAAATCACACTGAGCCCCACCTAAAAGTCTTAACCGGGCTGAACTATGAAAATTTCAACACTTTGGTGTTGAAGGGAACCACTCTCTCCTACAGCAGAGAAATCCTGTGACCTTATTACAGCACCATAAAATGAGTCAGCTCCTTGCTGGCTTTAAAGAGCTTGGCAATCCATACATGACAAAAACAAACAATAATGTCCTACCCCACTGCCTTGGAAACAAAGTCAAGATCTCTGGGAAGCTGCAGGAGATCTCTGTGTTTTTTTTCAACCTCCTAAAATTGAAGAGAAAAAAATTATTATCTTATACAGACTGTCAAAGAGCATGAAAGGTTTTCAGCTGGACAACATCAGGACTGAAAACTTAACACTTCATTTTCGTTCTTCTAAGTGTAGGGATAAATTTAGTCTTGTTCATTCTTTTTCTCATGTTGGCATCCACAGGGAGTTAAAAAGAAAGGAAGAGACTCATTTAAAATGCTCAGGCTGACATCCCATGGGCTGCCACAGTGTGCAGGCTGACCTGAGATTTTGTCTTCATACCACAAAAATAAATTTTATTTGACAGATGCATTTGGGATATGTGTCAACACAAGGGAGCAGTTGAAGAAGAGAAAGAAACCAGCAAGCAGACTTGTCAAGTGAACTTGAGGAAGGAAACTTAGTGTTTCCACCCTAAATATGACTGTGTATGGATTGATCTCATCTACACAGAGAGCTGTGGAAAAGTTTTAATGGTATTCCCAGCACAGAGCCTCACCCTCCAGGTACCTATAGTGGAGTATTACTGAGGTAAAAGCCCCTCAGCTTCTGGGGAATTAATATTTGAGAATAATGCACACAAAATTAATATCTCAGTTTTTTTGTACCTCCAAAATGTGGTGAAGCAGAGTAATGTTGTTTTGGTTTGCTTTTGTTTCTGTTAGTTTGAGCAAGGCACTAATTTTAAAACCTCCAGCATCTCCAGTGTGACGCCCCTGGAAGATACAGAAAAAAATTCCTTCCTTCAGTTTTCAAGTCTTGCATTATTTTCTGTTATCTTTAGAATAAACAAGTAAAGAAATCATTTTACTTACATAGTTCAGAAAGTTTCCAACTTTAAGAATCAATTGGCAGAACACTGGCAGTCGGTGACTAGTAAGAATTGCTAAAAAATAAGAGAGACATTTTCAATAAATTAAATTAAATTATCTGAAATAGAATTTTCATTAGGTTTGACAGTGATGGTAACAAAATTTTCATCCAAGATTATGTCAAGCCATTATTATGGATTTGGAAAAATACCAGTACAGAAATAAATCAGCTGAATGAAAGTCAAATGAGTAACTTTCTATCGTGATTTTTTCTTTACAAGTAGATGGAAAACTAGTTTTTCCATTAAGTTTGGAGTATAGATGTGTCAACCCTGCAGCTGCCTTATGAAGGAGAACCACATACAAGAAAGTGTATAAACTTGTGAAAGTCTATAGTCCTCATTCCCAGCACATATTATTCGAGTTAAGAAAAGGGCTTTGTGCCTTGTCATCATTGTTAGTGAGAATGATAATGAAAAGATGCACATTTTCTCAGGAGAATCTGGGGTAAGAATAAAGTTTTTGGCAGAATTAGAACAGAAACTCTGACCCTCCCCATGGGATGGAGGGGGAGCAGAGATGTCAGGGTGGGACTACAGAGAGCTGTTGATTGCACCCCCACACAGAGTAACCACAGCACTGACATCAGACATCCAGGTATAGCCCTGTTAGGTGTGTAAACATAAAATTTTTCAGTTTAAGTGTTTAACAGGAGATCAATGACTCTCTGAAACCATTGAACTGAAGCTGGAATGCAAGAGCATCTTCAATAAAGAGACAAAACTAAAATCAGGGCTAATTTTGGGTGGAGGAGACTCCTGAAATCTTGGTGAACATCATCTGGGATGCCTTTTTCTGGCAGCCACATCAGATTCTGGTATGTCACTGTGTCCTGCTCCACCACAGAGCTAAGCATCAGTGCACACTACAGGAAAAACTGAAATTGATCCATTGTTATGGACAAAAATCTCCTCAGCACACAAAAATGTAACTTATCCAGGATCTGGGACTGACACCTCCATCTCAGGAGAGACCTTACTGCTGAAAAGTTGCTGTCAGAGGGAGTTCAGCCTCTTCTCCCACTGCCAGGAGGAGAGAATTCAAGCTGCACCAGGTGAGGTTCAGGTTGGACATCAGGAGGAATTATTCACAGAAAGAGTGGTTAAGCAGTGGAATGAAGTGCCCAGGGAGGCAGTCACCATTCCTGAAGGTGTTCAAGAAACAACTTGGCACTTAGAGTTAAGGTTTAGTTGATAAGGTGTTGATGAGTTAAAGGTTGGACCCAGTGATCTTAGAGATCCTTTCCAACCTAAATGATTCTGTGAACCCTGGAAGTGTTCAAGGCCAGATTGAGCAGGGCTCTGAGCAAGCTGGTCTAGTGCAAGGTGTTCCTGACCATGGCAGGGAGGTTGGAATGGGATCATCTTGAAGGCCATTTCCAACCCAAACTATTCTGTGATTTTTCTGATGAAGGAAATTTCCTTGTTTCTCTTCAGAACTACTCCTTCAGAGCAGAACAGCACAAACTGCAATTTTTCAGAATGTATTCTAGGAGCAGGAATTTAAGAATCATTTTGATGTTTTCTACACATTCAGCAATTAAAAGGTTAATTTTGATTAGATTATAGCATAGGCTGCCACTGATGGTAATCCAGTAAAGTGGCTGAAGCCAGGCAGCACTGATGTACTTACTTTCACAGGCTGTCCTGATGGCTTGTGCTTTTGGCCACAGACACTCCAGAAGAATTTTTGTTTCCTCACAAATCAGCATACATTCAATCCTCAGCTGGTAGCTAAAAAGAGATCAGTGGAAAAAACCACAACAAACACCACGAAAAACAAACCCCATGGGCCTGATTAATTGACTTGTGTTCAGTAAGAGCATCATCCATTTTAGGCAAAGCACAGTACCAACATTCTTATGGTCTCCTTAATGCTCTGACATGAGAACTGGATTATAAATAAATCAAAGACAGATATTTCCAAAGATGTCCTAGAAACTATTATCATCTCCTCTTTCAGAGAGCAATGCTGGACTGACATCTGGCAGTGACTACCTTGCATAATGAGACCATAATTTTTTACAATTCCTGGGCAACACTAGCCAGGATTTTTAACTTCACAGTTCTTTTTAACTTCACAAACAAATTTGAAATATTTTAGCAGTGATGTCATTTAATGACATTTATGCTTCATCACGGATTAATATTGTGGAAGGAAAACATTTTATAAAGTAGTTTTAAATCTAGCTAGAAGTTTGAGAAAATGAAAAGCCCCATTTTCACCACCACATTTTCAAAAAAGTGTCTCTGGTTGTGTCATGGCAACTGTTCATATTTATGGAGGGCTACTGCTATTAATTATAATATATCACCATCTTTTTGTGAGCAGCTCTGAGTTCTCTGTGTGCACCTCATTTGCCTTGGTAAAAGCTGGGGAGGTGGTGAGAGCACAGGCACTGCTGTGATTCACTCTTGGCTCTGTGGGCTCTCCAGTGGGTGAACTGGGATCTGTAGCCCAGGGGTGGAGTGAATCAGCAGCCTGGTGACAGGATTCAGTCTGCAGCTCCACACAGGAATAGCTGCTCAGCAGTCAAGGGTTTTTTCATACCAAGGTTATTTTAACTGTGGTTTGCCAAAGGTGTCTGAAAGTCTCTCTGGCCTTTAAGAAGGAAAAAAAAAAAATCTCATGCAAGGTCTACAAATAGCAGTCAGATGGTTTGTCCTGAAGACTGGATGTCAGGAACATCCCTCTAGCACAAGAAACAGAGGTCTTAATTTTTATGGACAAGGCTTGTAAGAACCACACTCATGGAAAGAGATAAGGAGGATTTTGCTTACCTGGGAACTTCCAAAAGATGGAGGTAAAACTGATCTGCATTTGCCAGCTGTGATTTTTCTTTTTTGTAAGATTTCAGGCTATTTATCTAACAGGGAATAAAAGAGCAAAATAACCACACAATTTAATTTAACAGGGAAAATAACCATCAAACATTTCTGGTTTCTTCTTATAGGCATGTAACTAGATTTTCTGAACTTGCCGTGTGCACAGGCAATGGGAATGAAGCAGATGAACAATAAATTCTACATATGAACTGGTTTGCAAGGGCAAACATGTAGGTTTTGTTTTGACTGGAAGGCCTTTTACCTTTATACAGCATCTCCTAGGATGAATTCCTGACCTGTAGGCAGAGATTCAGGGAGCTATAATGCACAGGCACCCAGAAACCCTTTAAAAAGATGGGTCCTTTCCCTTCCTCCTTTTTGAAACTTGCTCTAAAAGGCTCTCTATTCACCTAAGTCTACAAATCCTACTGTGCTTCGTCCACTTAATTAAAATAACAGGACAGAGAGCAGCACTTTGTCTGCACCTGTGTTGAGTCTCCCAACATGTCCTTGCTCAACCTTAGTGTGAAGAGGCCAGGATGCTGGGATGGACTTCCCACCACTCTGCCTTGGAATTTCATTGACCTAGAGGCTGCAGAAGGGTGTGGGATCCAGTCATAGCTTCTTGCTTTAGCAGTGCAAATATTTTGAGCTGAACTCCACCAGAATGACACGTTAATAGATACCTCCTGGTCTTCAGGCAGCAGTTTAAGCAGCTGTCTCAGTATCTCAGCATCCAGCTTGGATCTGTCCCCTTTCTGAATCATGGCAGCAATCTCTTCATTGGAGCTGTAAGAAGGAGAGAAATGATGGGGAGCACTGGGGGAGTAACAAGGCAAAAAACACCTCAATCTCTCTGGCGGCGCTCCAGGAGAACTGAAGTAAATCTTACTATACTTGCCTGCCATTATAATTTGGATCTTAGTCCTCAAAAGTACAGTGGAGATGTGAAAATGTGTTTCTTTTAAGCCTAAAGCACTATTCCTTATAATTTAGATGTGCTTTTTGGCCTTTGTTCATATTTACACAACAAACCCCAAAGCTTTGCTCTTACTGTGGGTATCCACTGTCACTGAGAAGGTATTTACATTTGAATTCCTCCACCATTTGCAGCAAAGACAAGGATAAAACCAATGGCTCACAGAAAGTTTTAACTCAAATCCTTGCCTGAAACTTTGGCAGGCAGCAAGTGTTGGAAATGCTTCCAGGTTGCTGAGGTTTGGGCTCTGGAGAGCTGGGCTCCCTCAGCCACCAGGGCTAACAGAGGCAGCGCCCGGCTCCAGAGCAGCCTCATCCCTCACAAGGGCAGAGGGACTCAGCTCTTTGATCCCAGCTGCTCCCAGGAGAGCTCAAACACTGCCCAGGGAACCATACAGGGAGGGGAAATAGCATCTGCATTAGGCTGTGCACCATTCTCCCCCACTGAGAAGCACTTTGTCATGGGAAAGGAATAATAGTAATTAAAAGCATCCCTCTGAATGACTCTGATTTGTTCTTAATGAAAAGGGATTTCTTGGCCGAGTTTCTTCTTGAAATCCTTTTAACATGGGCCATGACACAAGGGCAGAGAGAGAGCAGAACATCCATCATCATCCTGCCATAGTTTCAGGGAATCTGAGAGTAAAGATATTTTCCCAAAAACTAGCACAAATTCCTTTCCTCCTCCATGAGGGCTGTGACTTAGTAAATTTCCATTTGTTTTGTTATTCAAACAGTTTCCTATTTATAGAAAAACTGCACATAAAAACCATGTATGATTTTGAAACTGAACCCCTGGAAGAGCTTCTTTAAAAGCAATGAAGTGACTTGGAACTTCCATTCAACAATCTTCACTAACAGTTCCTGCCAGAATTTGATATTTATGACAATAATACCAAAGAAAAACATGTTTCTACATAACTGTACTGTTATTTATGAATATTGTCTCTTTAGGAATCTGTAGTCCATTCTAGATTTAATACCAGTTTGAAAAATTATATTAATTGTCTGAAAAGAGACTGTCATCTATCATTATTTTAAAAAAATAGAAAAAAGTTGACTTCTCATTAAAGAAAGATAGTACTTGCAAAGTATTTCTGCTAAATTAATTTCATTTAATATCTGAATAAACACATAGACACATCAAATCAGTAGTTCAGATGCTATTCTCCAAATCTTACCATTTAAATTGCTTCAGAAATATACTCAGAAGGAGGCTTTTCTTTGGACCTATGAATGTGATCTGTAAAAAGAAAAAAAAAAATCAATCAGCTAGAAAGACATTTACTTTGGATTTAACAGGTTTTCTATAGGTTTTGTTTCTTTATTGGTTGAGATTTATTCTTTTTTGGTAATAATATAATCAATAACCTTCATTGATCAAATCCCAATGACAACAATTCAGCTATTAGATATATTTTAGAAAGAGGCAAAGGCAAAAGAAGGAAATTGAGTTGCTTATTCCAGTTCATAAGAATTAATATTGAAATTACCATGTCCTCCCTGCCTCAGATGAAGACCTATCCCTCAGCAGAGTTACTTCAACTTGTTTCATTCTAAACCTCCCCTGTGTTTTATTAAGGCAGCCTCAGGCAGTGGATCTCAAAATATTTCAAACTTTCTTGTCATAAATGATTGACAACAACAAAGAATTAATAAGCTTTTGACCTCCAACAACTTTGCCATTTTCTGCAAAAAGTGGCCAAGTACCTCTTTTGTTTTCTTTATTTTTGGCCCTGTTTTCTCCATAGGGATTCTTGATGGGACGGAGAAAAGGAGCTCCAAGCTTGCATAGTCAGGTTCCACAAGCTCCTTGCTGCTGCTTGGCATCACAGCCCATATGGAGTGGCTTTCTGGAGGAGAATAAAAGCTCAAGATGGACCACAGAGGTTGAGGAGCAGTTTCAAGGTAGTGTGATTTGTAAAAGGGAAAACACTTTTGAGGATGAATGAAATATGATGCTCATTAGCCCTGGACAAATGTGAACCATTTAAGAGTGACAGCTCCCACAGAGAGCATCCCAAAGGTTTGAAGCCTAATTAAAGCTGGAAGATTACTGCCACATTCAATTCACTGAGCTGAAGGCAGCAGATGAACTTAATGGGCTGCTCCAAATTGTTTTTGCTGTTGCTGACCCATTGACTGTGGTACCAAAACAGGGGATGCTGCATCCAATTAGGTAAACATCTCTTTTTGCAAGAGATAAAGACTCCCAAGCTCAACATTATTACCAGAACCATTGGGACATATCCAAAAAAAACCAAATAGAACTTCCAAACATGATTTTGTACAACATGGGAACCTTTAAGACAGGATCTCAGCTCCTTTTGGTTTAGGAGAGATTACAACAGTGACACTGAATGCATTGGGGATCAATCTCAGTTTGTGTCTCTGCACAAGAAAAGTGATCCATGGCTCAGGTTTTTCTATATCTGTGTTTATATATTTTATCATAGCAGCAAGTTCTTGCCCTTATGACCCCTTGTCCTGGAGATAAGCAAGGAAGAGCAACTGAGATCTGTCTTGTGTGAACTGAATATTAAAAACAGCAGCAAAACTGGAGATGTGTTTCCAGCCTCTTTGCTGGAAGTCAAACAAGACCTTCAAGCCCCTTTGCCACATGCTAACCACAGACTCTTAGGGTTATTGTGTGTGTGTGTGTGTGAAACACCACACAAATTACATGCCTGTAATGAAACTGGGGGCTACCCTGAGGGTACACATTCCTCAGCCCTACCAACAAGAGTTTTCAGCCTTAGATCTTGGCTGATGCACCTTTTGGCTGTGCAAGAACATAAAAAGCAACGTAAAACCAGCTCTCAGCTGAGAGTTCACTCACTGGTGATGCACCAGCAATTCATTAAGAAGAACCACAGAATGTGACCATACAAAGGATCTTTCCACTCCACACACTCAGAGTGTTTTGCAAACCTCAATCCGTGCAGACTCACAACACCTCATCAACAAATAACAGAGATTGAGAGGTTAAGAGAAGGTAACTTCAGCAGGCACAGAACCTCAGCACAGAGCTTCTCCCAAACTACCATTTCCTCCACTAATTGGCAGAGGACTGCCTTTCCATATTCATTTTGTGATTATGATTGAGAGCAAGCAATGGGACCACATGTGTGACCTGACTTATGAGTGAAGGTTAATGCCCCCAACATCAGTGCTTTCCTCTGGCTGCAAAGTGCACGAACCCATCAGCCCAGTGTACAAACAAGCACGTACGTCTCACCACGTCACAGGGCAGCTTCTGCCAGTGGAGCACCTTCATCCTCAGTGTCGGTGTCTTCCTAGCCTGGGGCTGCTCCCCACAGCCACAGGCAGGATGGCTGCACCCAGGAGTGCTGCATGGCTGAGGAGATGGCAGTGATGGGGCACTCATGCCAGGTGTGGAAACAGGGGGAAGAGGCACCTTGCCCCCAGGAGGGAGGGGTGGAGGTGGGGGCAGCTGCGGCAGCAGAGCTGGCATGACAGACTGTTGTGGGGAGGAAGAGGAATCTTTCTGGGTGGGTGATGTGCTCCCTGGAGAATGCTCTGACTGCCTAGAAAGGCTCAGGTCTGCACTGGACCTCTTCTCTTCCAAGTCCATGTTAACCTGAGTGCACTTGTTCACCTTTGGAACAGATCTTCTAGGCACTGTTTTGGGGTGGTTTGAGCAGTGCATGCTTGATAGCAGGCTCTCCATGGTTTGCCCCGGTCCCATTTTCCTGCTCTGCAAGACAACAAGGAGGTGCATGGATTAGCAAAGCTCCTCATGACTGCTCTTTATTTGTAATTCCTACAGAGACAGAAATAACAGCAGCTTTCACATTAAGGTAAGCAACAGGAATATTTCTAACTGCTTTGCAAGTGGCAGTTTGTAGCAGTTTCAGGAGCAAGACAGTCCTTCTGGCCATAAGGCTCATTTTTGACTTCTCTTGATCCTTCCACATTCTTGTTATAACACATAAAAACAGAGCAAATGCTATCAGCATAGTAAACCCTTACCTGGTTGTTTTTCCCCCTGCTGACAGCTGTTTGGTGGATGAACGAAGGGCTGAAGAGATGCCTCCTGGAGAACTTAGTACAGTTGTTCTATAGAGGGGACATCTCAAACAGCAGGGACACAGCCAACCCTGCAAAACCACATTGCCACAATTCACCTTGAGTGCAGGAGGATGCAGGGCATTTAAAGAGAAGCTCTCAGAACAGCCTAATAGAGCAAACAAGTTGCAGCTGAGGAGGAGGAAGATTCAGGTTGAGCTGCTTAGGCACTTGTGACTACACATGGAAATGACTTGCAAGCATTTCAGTAAATAAGATTACCTTTCCTGTTTTGCCCTTAAACCAAATTTTATTCAAGGGAAAATCTTTATATTTGTCTTTAGACTCTACAGTTTCTCTCAGAGCTTCTTGGAAAAGACTGCAGAAGTCCCTATCTTGTATGTATGCCCAGTTTTTATCATGGAGACACATGATAAAAATGTGTCTACCTAATTTAATAAAGCATTTGCTGGCTCAGGACTTTGCTTTGTTTGCTTGACTGAGCAAACCTTTGCAAACAATTGCATTTCTTGTGGATGAGCAGTGTCCTGGGACATTTACTCTGTGATTTCTCTCTTTATAACCTCTACAGCACTGACCATCAAAAATGGCAGGAGCAGCACGTGCTAAAAGGGGAGCAGTGAGCAAAATATCAGTGCTGCAGAAATGACACAGTAGGTGAGTAGGTGCAGCATTTTTTAGGGACTATATGTAGGCAGAAACAAAGCCCCCTGTCATCACATTATTGAGTAAAACACACATCAATAGCATCAGCAGTTTTAACTAGGTGGGGACTTTCATTTCCAGTGCAGCATGAGATATTTTTTTGGTACATACACCACATTTATGTTCTCAAAGAGCTAGGTTAATACCCATGAATAATGATATATTATGATCTATCATAATACTTATGAACCATTTTCCTCCTGACACAGCAATTTGGGGCAGTTACCAACACAGAAAAAACTCATTAAGGGAGCTGCATTAAAACCTGCAATTGATGGATCTCTAGTCCATAGCATACCTGTAAAGCATCTCCTATAATTTGGAACAGTTTATCTTTGAAACCTAGCAGCTCATAGTGATGACAGTCTCAGCTCCTACAGCCCCAGTAAAATTGTGAACCAATGCATCTAAGGCAAAAGAAAGCAATAAAATTTTGATATATTTTTCAGTCTTAATTTAGTAAGAATAGCTTACATTAGAAACATTAAATGTTAAATCAGCCAGTAAATAACATTTGATTTACATACTAAATGGCACCAGTTAAAATAACTAAGTCAAAGGCCTGTAATAGAAAATTAGTATTAACCACATTTGCAGTTTACTTGAATTAATTTGTTGTTGGTTTCCATATTTCTTTTTGCACAAATAAGCAGTTTCCCCAAAGGTAAATCAGGCTTACATTTAATTTAAGTAAACAACTTAATGCATCCCCTTTAGGACTTCACAATCTTTGTGGTAAACTTGTACATATGTGTGTAATTACCCTAACAGGACAAGTGAAGTATTCAGCCCTATGAAAAAGCCTAATGAGAAATAAGCCAATTTTTGCTAGAAGTATTAGGAGTAAAATGAGCTGATTAAAAAAAAAATCTTATTAGAAATGCTCATGTTAAAACTCTGCTGCTTGTTTATTTTAATTAAGCTATAGGGAGAATCAGCAAGACTATTAATTAGGAAGTTCTTTTTCTTTTAATCAGAGTGCTCATCTAAATTGCTACAGGCTTTGTGTAAAGAAAAGTCATATTTTTAAAAATCCTACTAACAAGTAGAACTGTACAAGAAATGGCTAATATGCTTTGAATGATAAATAGGCTTATAATAATGTATCTCCAAAGATTATACTTTAGAGACTATGTAAAAAACCCCATGCTTTAAAAGGATTAAAGCTTTGGTTTAGCTTCAAGGCAGCTGTAACTTACATTGCTGATAATGTTCAAATGAGCTTGTGGGTATTTATTAAAAAGAAATCTCTGTGTGAAATTTCCCCTTGGAAAGTGCAGCCTCCCCTTGCTGGTGACTGCATACATAAATAAACACACATCTCAGTGCAGCCACATGAGCACTTGCACTGGCACCACTTAGGGCAGGGGACAGAGATGGACTCAATACATCAGCCCGGTTCTGATGATCCTGTCGGATCAGTTAACTTGCAATTAACTGTGAAACTGTTTTCAGTGCTCTGCTACTCCACCTTTTGTTTTATGGGGAAAGCTGATGATGCTTGAGGACCACAACAATACAGGCTTTCCTTTCCACTTTTTTATCTGACTACTGACATGCTAAAAATAGGCACACATCTCATTAGCCTTGAAAGATAAGCTGTATTTTGACAACATAGGGTTTAGAATTTTAAGTCAGATTAAAAAAATATCTTAACTCTGTAATTTGGATCATGTAAGCACTTCCAATTTTTCACTGCTTGTGCTGCTAATGGACTGATATGGGACTACCTTGTTTTGTAAAATCTGATTTTCTTTGTAATGGGAATTTCATTCATTGGTCACTATTATACTACAAGCAGGGGTGTCAGTGAAGAAACCTGATATTTCCCCTTGAATACTATAAATACCTAAAAGGTTTCTCTTGAGGGGGAGCTGTTTAAAAACTGTACCCCACACACATTCAAGGTAACCACCAAAAGTGTCAGCACAGAGACAACACCTGCAGCATGAGATAGTTTTGAGGATATGAAGATGTATTCTTACCTAATGGCTGGAGTTGAGCAGCAGGAGGCACAACCCAACTGGGGCCAGGGTTAGTCACTTGTTTATGCAGACAGCTGCTCCCTAACTAGAACAAAGCTGTTGTTCATTAGCTCCCAATGGGCTCCCCTTGCTCTGCTTTGGATTCAGGCACTGACTTGCATTAAGATGTTCCTGGTGTAATATTCCTCACTGTTGACTTTGCAACTCGTGTAATTTATTTGTGATGATTATGATTCTTACAAGGATAAAAATAAGAAGCAGGAGAAAATAGAAATCTTAATCTTTTATTGCACAAGCAATCTTCTCACTGTAAGATTCACTCATTTCCTTTCAGATAAATTCCTAGGGGGTTTCAAGTTTTTTCTGCAACCTAGGGTCAGAGAGGCCTTTGGGGAATAGTAATTCCTTGCAGGTTCCCCTCTTCCTTTTGTTTTGATTCTAGTATGGCTGCAAACAGTAAAGAGAAAAAGGGAATTTTCTTTTTCTCATTGCTAACAATATTTCTGTTGTGGTATTTTTCATCAATGTTTGTTAAAGTATTTCAAATTAAGCCCTTACCCCCATTTTAGAGATGGGGAAACTGAGGCACAGGTTCTCTGCTTGCCCACTGCCTCTTAGGGAGCCAGTGGCAAAAAATGAGTAATGCTGGCATTTTATTTCAGTGCTCTATCTGTCAAAACCCTCTTTAATCTTTGCAGTCCACCCCTCATTAAGATCTAGCTGCTGCTGTGCCTCCATTTGCTCTTATCAAAAAGCTGGAAGCTGTTGGAAACCGGAAGCAGTTGGAAAAAGTTGGAAACAAAGTGAAAGAGTTCACTTTTCCCTCTGTAACTGCCCCTGCTGCTGGCAGGAATGTGGCTGTGAAGTGTGTGTGCTTAAAGCCTGTGGACTCTGCCCCAGGGATGGAGTTAATGGAGAACTCCTCTCAGGGAGCTGGCTCCACTTTTTGGCAGCTGGAGGTAAGGCAGGAACCCTGGGATGTGCTGCACAAGGAGCCTGGGCCAGCAGCAGCAGCTGTGGGTGGCAGATGTTTGGAGCACTGCTGCCGAGACCATTTTGCTGGATTCTGGGCCCTGCAGCAGTGATGGGGCAGTGCAAGGAACCATGGAAAGGTGTCTGTAGAGCATGGGGACAGACTCTGAGAAGCAGGAGGCTGGGAGGAGATGTGTTGTAGGATCAGCAGAGGAATTTGTAGAGAATCGGGATGAAGTCTTCAAAATTGAAAGAAATGTCAACAGTTACTTCAGCTGGGCCTTGTATGGCTAAAGGGATTAAAGACAGCACATAATAGCTTTAATCTTTGGATATTTGCTAGGTTTGAGATAGGTCATGGTTTGAAGACATTGCTGTGTTCTCTCTCATTTGATCTACATGCATTTGTGCTATGGTTTGCACGCAGAGCTGGGCAGGCAGCTGAGTTTGTCACAGAATATACCTCATGGAGATGAGGGTCTCTTCTCTGTCCTCTAGACCTCTAGCAAGGTAGAGCAGTTGAAAATATTTGGAGGGAGAAAACCTCCTTCTTGTGTTGTTGTCTCTCCAATTCAGGAGGTGTTTTAGGAAAACAGACCATTGTCTGTGATTCAGGATGGTTTGCAGACTGTTGGTATGGGGAATGCAGTCACTAACCCTGGGGCATACTCTTCTGTGTATAACACTGGTTCACCAAAGATGATTAACACACACACCTGAAAGGGTTTCTGGACTCTTATTACTCCTACCTTTTCTACTTCCCTTTTATCTGTTTCTTGCTGAACAGAGAATCATAAAAACATTGTTTGGAAAGGACTCTGGAAATGGTTTTGTCCAAGCTCCCTTTCAGAGGATCACCATCACTGCCTTGGATTTGCCTGAGCTGTGAAAATCTGAACACATGGAGGTACAAAACATGGCAAAGTGTACAGAAAAACCCAGGTCTCTAAGGATGAGTCCTGGGAACTGTGGGCTACTGAGGGTTTCATTTAGATTACAAAATCAAGTTGTGGGTTTAAAAGGATTACAGGACTAGATTTCATAGACCTGTTGCCCTTTTTGCTTGTGCTGATTCTGCTTCTCTTTCTTCACCTATTCTGACTGATGGATTTGATCATTAATTGTCACTAATTCATGACTAAACTTACAGCAGATTATGCTGTATGAAGGCACATAAGTGCCAGACAAACACATCAGGTTCTGCATGCCCTGAGCAGGGCAAACCAACCATGACCATAATAATGTAGGTGTCATCAGCAAAGACTGCTGATCTTAGAAAAAACCTTCTTTGATAGGCTTGGGAGTGTATCTAAACTGACTTGATAGGAGCTGACTGCCACAGGGTGATTCTTGTCCTCTGACTTTGAGTAATGCAAGCTGAGCCTGCCTAAAATCTCCATTAGGGAAGCACAGGGCTCCTGCTAATTCCTGCAGACACCTGGCTCTGTGTGGATTGTCACACACAGCTCTTGCAGGAGTTGTTTATGCTGCAGCAAAGAGAGCATTAGAGAGTTCCTAATGTGAATGAAGTGCTCGCACAGCATGGATGAAGGGGTGAGTTACTCACAGAGCTGACTGAATATGCTGATTAACTTGCAGTGATCAAATTCTCCCCTGGTATTTCAGGTCTAGTACCTCCTCTGTACTAAGGAATTGGAAACATTTTTCTTTACTATGGACCTAATTTCTGCTGCAAATCATGTGGTTATTTTGCAAGATAGACAGCATGCAGTAATTGCAAACATCTAGAGAGGTCCTGTCACTATCACTGCCCCATTTTTAACCCTCTGTAGTCACACTTCTAGTAATGGGAAAGCTGTTTATCATATCCTGCCCACTTTTGATTGTGAGGTGACCAAACAAAATGTGGTTTCTTATGGTGTTGGTTTATGACTGTATTTGCTTTCAGACACATTATGGGGACATAACCTCATGACTAACATGTTCACCCATATTTCATGGCCGTGACTATTACCACACAGACACGATGAGCCAGGGTTCCTACAGTGCTGATGTTCAGCATTGGTAGGCTTGCATGTTGTACTTGTTTGATCACTGTGTACCAGAAATATGAAGCCATAGATCCAGGCTTTACATTTAGATGAAATGGAAACTGGTTAATTTTCCTAAAACAGGCTTATACATTTTTCTTTTATTTAAATTTATCCTGCCTCTTTCAAACTGGAACAGAAGGCATTTCTCAGCCCCCTTGGCTGCATGGAATGTAGGAGAGGACCAAATCATACACTCAGTCCAAGAGATCCAGGCACAGCTTTGAGATTTCAGCCATTTCAGCCATGCTCCAAGCAGAGTGCAAAGCTGTGTGGTGCTCATGAACTAGATACAGCTCCATTTATATCCCTCCTTCTTTTCACAGCATCATTAAAATTGGAGAGGGACCTCCAAGATCATCAGGTCCAACCTTTGACCAAACACCTCTGTGCCAACTAAACCACAGCACTAATTGTCACATCAACTAGTTTCTTGAACATTTATAGGGATGGTGAGATGTCATGCAGAGAGAAAATTAGGAAGGCAAAACTTCAGCTAGAATTCAATCTGGCCACTGCTGTTAAAGAAGATAAAAAGTGTTTTTATAAATGTACTGCCAACAAAAGAGGGACAAGGAAAATCTCCATCCTTTATGGGATGTGGAGAGGAACATTATCACCACAGATGAGGAAAAGGCTGCTTTCTTTGCCTGAGTCTTTAAGAACAACTACCCTCAGGGCAACCAGCCCCCTGAGCTGGCAGACAGGGGCAGAGAGCAGAATGGGTCCCCAAAATCCAGGGGGACCAATCAGACTCACAAATCCACGGGGGTGGATGGGATCCACCCAAGTGTAGGGGGATAGAACATAAGTAAATAAAGGTAGTATAGAAAGTAATCTTATCCCCTAAGGAGTTGCAGCTGAGCCAATTATTAAAGATTAGGAGCAGGCCTGATGTTAACAGGCCACACCTGTAACCAATAAGAAGAGTTTTATAAAAGAGTGGATTGGTTGCTTGAGGGGAACTGGAGTCAGTTGGCTGCTGTGAGGACAAGGAAGAGTCAGTGCCTGGAGGAGCAGCCTATGAGAACCGTCAAGGAGCTACAAAACTCTGGCAATATGGAACTGTTGCAATATACGACAACAAATGGGGACTCTGATGTGATTTGGGATTAAACTATATGACCCTGTGGATGTGGGGAAAAAGGATTCAACTATATAACCCCATGGATTCAGGGAAAAGGACTTGAATACTAAACTATTGTTAAAATATATCAATTGCAGCTATTAGTGTTTGTTAAATATGAGTATAAAAGATTTTGAAGATAAGTACTTTGTAAACTGAGAAAAGCTGCAAAACTGAACCAACACTCAGAAATATATATATTCATACTATAATGTTTTGTCTGAACATTTGTATAACTCTTACTTCTAAATGAAATATACAAATGTGTCATGATGTTAATTTATTTGAACGTGTTCCTTCTAGAAATGCTGCAACTCTGTAATTAAAAGAAAAAGGGGGAATTGTAGAGGGATAGAATGTAAGTAAATCAAGGTAGAATAGAAAGTAATCTTACACCCTAAAGAGTTGCAGCTGAGCCAATTATGAAGGATTAGGAGCCGGCCTGATGTTAACAGGCCACACCTGTAGCCAGTCAGAAGAATGTTATAAAAGAGTGGATTGGTTGGCTTGGGGGAACTGGAGTCAGTTGGCTGCTGCAAGGGCAAGGAAGAGTCCGTGCCTGGAGGAGCTGCCTACAAGAAAATATCAAGGAGTACGAAACTCTGGCAATATGGAACCTTTGCAATGTAATGAACAGAACTCTTGCACTATAAGACAACACCCAAGGGAACTGGAAGAGCAAAACAATTTCTAATTATTACTAAGCATATATGACAATTACTTGCATGTATGACAATTATGCTTAGGTGCTTTATATACTATGTGGAAAATATAGGCCTTTGATGGATGAATTCTTGTGAATTATAGGTCTTCCCCATCCCCACCAGAGAAGGGAAACTCACCAAGTATTTATTTTTATTCTAAACTTTGAAATATTTTCAGTACTGGGGAAAAAAAAAACCAAACAAACCCCACCAAAACTCCCCAAAAACTAAATCTCATTAAACAGACCTGATTTTTGATGTGGAATATTTGGAAAGGACTTTGCTGATTTCTCCTGTACTTCCATTTTATCATATCTGCTTAATTACAGAAGATGCATTTATTTGGCAGCAAGAAGCTTGAGGTGGTCACAGCCTGGTTTACATACCTGACTCCATGTGCAGTTGCTGTAATACACCACAAGAATTCTATTTTGAGGTCTGCACTCATGTTTGACTTAAAAGACCAAAGCTCTGTTGAATTGGCCATTATATTCTTTTCACCAACAATTAATTTTGTCTTGCAACCACTGAAAAATCTTCAGGGTCATGAGCTTTATTTCCAGCTCATAAATGGAACAAAGCCCCACATCCAAGTTGAATTTCAGTCTTTGACCTGCTCCGATTCTTTTCCTCTGAAATAATCTCTGTAATGGAAGCAGAGCTGCTCTGGAGCAATAAATTATAAATGTTGTGCTTGAGGCTGCTGATTGGGATGTGATTGAATAGATAACTTACAGATGACTATTGGACAAAGAGCCTCTGGTGGCTCAAAATAACCCATTTCTTTGTAAACTCTTGAAAGCAGGGGAAAGATAATGCCAAAAGCCCTCTCTGTTAAGGCCAAGGTAAGCACACAGAGTAATAAAAACTCTGGCTGTGGAAATGAGCTGCTCCCTCTGGGAGGAAATGAGGGAAGCTGGAAGACCCAGATGGAGAAGTGGACACATGCTGTAGCATCTGAAGTGAGCAGCCAGTGGGGCATCAGCAGGAAAGGTTCCCTAGGTAACACCCAGAGAACCTGTTTGCTCCCCACTCCTGCATCTCCAAATGATGATGTTCCAATTGATCAAACAGTGGGGTGGAGAGGAGGAGGCTGGCTGTGCACAGCCAGCCTGGGCTGCACAGAGCTGGAAATAATGTGTTTAATACTCAGGCTCTTGCAGCTTGGAATCTAACCTGAGAGCAGCAGAGCTAGACTGAGGAGTGAAAATATGGTGCTTGGGTGATGTGCTCTGAGACTGGAAAAGAGGGGGAAAAAGGGGAGATACCTGTAGATGTGATAGAGACAATGCTGCAAATCAAACCTGGGTGCATGGCTCGCCAGGGAATGCTGGGGGTTCTCCATGGTTCTCCAAGGAATTCTGCCAGCAGAAATGGGTTTTCTGTTGCAACAGGGCTGTGTTACTCTGAGTGCCTCCTGCGCTGATCCTGCCCACGTGTCTGTTCTCATCTCTGCTTCTGTTACCCAGTTCTCAATATGCTCATAGTGATGCCTTGGTTAAAGCAAACCAGTGATTTAATTCTTGGTTTCACTTCTAAGTTTTCAGTATTACAAGGACATTACAAGTCCTATTAAGCAGAGCAAAATAAGCTTTAGCCTGCACATTAGTTTAGCCACACTGAGTTACCATATAAATGAACAGTTCTGAAATGTACCCAGCTCTTCCACTGGATTTATGTTTCAGCACATATCACACCATAGATTCAACAAACATAGATCATTTTAAATGGACAGCTATGTACAAAATTATTATACAGTGTTATTACAAAACTTGAGAAATAAAGCTCTGAATTTTGAAAACACAGTACTGCACAGTCCCAGTTTTAAAGCCAAAGTAACATGATTCCACACGTTCTGCAGCTTGGACACAGACTCTCGAGTACAAGCAGCTGACAATGGAAATCAAACCCAGAGATTTACTACAGGATAAACTGAAAACGTGTCCAATAGAACACTGGAAAACCTCTTCCTTTTGCTTTAGTAAGAGAAACCAGAGCCCTGGCTCTCCAAAAATTGATGGTTGCATCAGCAGGTGTGACAAGACTACTTAAGACTACTGATGCACTTCAACTTAATTGCACATAAGCATCATGTAGGAACCAGACACTGCTTATATGGCCATATGCTTAGTAAAATAGAAAATACATTTTCTTTTACTTGCCTTTCCCCCCCGTAACCAATTTCCCTTGCTTTAAGTGATTAAGAGTGAAAATATATTTGTCTAATCTGGGTCTTGGACGTGGTCTGATATAAATCATCAGTGGGCAAGGAGAAGAGGGACTTAACACACCTCCACTTGTGATGGTACAGCCACTGCCTAATTTATACCCTTAATTTATTATAATTAAGGGTATAAATCATATATATATAAAATATATATAAGGGTATATATATTTAAGCTGTTTTTAACACTTCTTCAAGGGCTAACCACTGCAGTCTGTTCTTGGGCCACAGTCAGCTGTCACTTCAAGAGGAGTTTGGCCCAAGAGCAGGTTGAAAGCCTTGGCTTCCAGGACAGTGGGTGACAGGTCTGACCCTTTCACCACCACTATGCACAGCCATCCCCTATCCCCAGAGGTGCCCAGTGCACAGCCTGAGGGGTCCAAGGTCTCTGGGGAGGCTCTTTAGGTCCTGGGGAGGGGAGTGAAAGGCTGCATGAGGAGAGGCTGTGGGTCTTCATGGGGCAGAAGTTGTCCATGGTGGCATTTCATTGATGCAGAACCTGGAGTCTCAGAAGCTGGCAGCACCCCAGGGACACATGAGAGGTTCTCTCATACCTTCTGCCTTGCCATGACACCTGCAGGAAGAGGGGGAAATGCAAATCATTTGCAACTGTGAGTAAAAGTGGTGCAGTTTTGCATGCATGTGTATGTAATGGTTGAGGTGCTACTAGGGAAATCAGTTTCATCTGTTCCTCAGATAACCTAAAAACAGGTAGTTTGATGGACTTAATAAAAACCTCCTGTTTCCAGAACCAATCTTGAAACTCCAGAGTTTGGGCAACTTTGCTTTAAAGTTTAGTTCAATAACATATATCCTTCTAGGTATTAAATTGCTGAGGTAACTAAATCTAGAGGATCTAGGAGGACTGTCAGAAGGATGGGGCAGCACACTGCAGCCTGTCTCACTCCATAACTGATTCAAATACCATTTCTGAAGGCAGACATGGAGGCAAAGGGCTAGCAGGGAGATGAGCATTAGATCGATGACATTCTCACAGTCTATTTAAAAACTCCCCATAGACAATATGGGTCTGGAGAAGGGGAGGTGAAGCATCTGTCCCTCAAGAATGAAAGGAAAACCTGGACTCTCAATCCCTTCTGTGTCTTTGCAGGGGAAGGTTGATGTGCCATGTGCGTGTCACAGCTGCCCTTCTGCCTTTTCCCTCCCTCCTTGCCAGGCTGTGGTCTGTACTCCTGCTTTGGTTTTCCTTTTATTTTCTAGGGAATAAACCAAGCAGATTTGTGAGCAGGGAAATTACTAAAGCCCAATTGCTAAAGCCCAGTTGCTCAAGGACTTGAGCTTTCAAGGCTTTTCTCTCCCCTAACCATTCCAAGTGACACAAGTGACACAGAAGGGAGGAAAAGGGGAGCTGCACAAACAGACATGAACATTTGTCTCTAGGAATTCTCTAGGGTTTAGGGCAGGCACACTCAAAGAGCAGCTCTCTTGAGTTCAGGTGTTTGTACAGTCTCTCCTCTCTTTTACTGTCACCTTTATAAAATGATTCTTTAAGCTCTTGCTGGACTTGGCTGGAAATGAGTTGAGATGTTACCAGGGTGCACACAAACAGTGTGACCACCAGTGCCTTGATTCCAGAGGAAAAACACCTAAACCATGTCTTTCAAGACCAGGAAGATAATGTGGAATACCACTCTTTAGATATGAGAGCTCACATTTAAAGACATTATTACAGGAATTGCTGCATAACAAGATATGGTCAAAGTGAGGCAAGAAATCAGTAGCTCATTAGTTTTTGAGTGCTCTGAAATATTATCACAGAGTCTCTGTTCCTGCCCTCTGCTGCTGTCAGGGAAGCTCTAAAAACTCATAAGGGCTTTGAGTCTTGATCCCTGCAGCTGGAGCTGCACAAGAAGGAAGAAGATTTCTGTGGCTTCATGAGACCTGTTAACCTCCACGTCAGCAAATCCACCAGAGAAAGAAATATCCTGTACCAAAAGAGGACTAGTGGGGACCTGAACAGACCATGTATGCTTGGGGAAAAACATAAAATGTAACAAAAATCAGGTGGAAGATCCTAGGAAAAAATACTGATTGCTAACACTCCAGGCTTGTTGAAAGTGTCTTATCAAGAAGTTCTGTCTTATCTGTCTCATCAAGACAGGAGCTGCATTTGGGAGAGGAAGCTGTCTGCAGGAGACTAAGACAAGGAAATGGGGTTTTGCTTCTGCTGCCCTTGCTTTGTGACAGTAGAAGAGGAGAAAGAGAAGTGCAGGTTCCAAGGTGCAGCTCATTGCTGCCCTCCTGACATCAAATCCCAGGTAGGCTCTGCTGGTGCAATGCCTGCCTGACTTCATAAAGGTCCTGTATGCCCATGCATTTGTCTGTGCTGCATTTCTATGTCTTCCCAGGACAAAACAAAACAAAACTGTGTTTCATGCATTTTTTTCAAACATGACTTTTTTTAAGCCTGTATGCTTAAAAAAAAATTTGAGTTAAGCTTAACTGGTGGTTCCAGCTGCCCTTCCAATGCAGCATGTGCTCTGGTCCTGGTGTACTCATCACCTATGCTCCATTGCTAACATTTTCTGTTCCTGCAGGAAATCTTCCTTAGGATTTTTAAACCAACAGAGCTACTTGCACTTCATGTACTCCTATGGTAGTGCAAGGAAAGGACCAAAAGGAGGGCAGGAGTAGTGAGGACTGTAACTACCCAAAGTATATCCCCTTTTCTCTTGCTAGCAGTGATGCTCCAGGTGCAGGAACAAAAGCAGCCCTGTGGGGAAATCCTGCACAGATTCCTCCTGTGTCTGTGCAGGAGCAGGGCTCCCAGCTGGGCTCCCAGCCCCAGGGAATGGGGATGCTGGACAATAAATACATTCCTTTCAGGAAACAAGACAAAGAGATTTGATGATATTGATTTAGTTCATAAGAGATGCTCATCAGCATGGAAAGGACAACGTGTAACTATGCAATTTCAGTACAGTGGGGGTTTCACTTGTTTATTTTTCTTGCTTTTCTTTCTACTTACTGTAAAAATGGGAAGTTTTTCAAATGGAAGTCTCATCCTAGAACTCCTTTTGAGGGGCAATTCTATGTTGCTAGCATCAGTGAAGGATGCAGGGATGCAACTCTGGAGATGAATTTATCTTTGAGTGGGAGCTGGTATCTTGCCCCAGCTAGTATTTGCCCCTGGATCCAGTGTTTTATTCCCTTTTCCAGATATCCATATTTAAACAGTGCTATAGAAAGTGGCTACCCACAAGCAAACCAAATGTTCTTTGCTGGAGGTAGATACTGAAATTGCATTTTTACAGTTTTTGAGAAAATAATGTGATCAAAGCAAGGACTTTGTTCATCACATGAAGTCTGATTGTTTGGTTAGAATAATGGCTTTTAATTATCTGCAGGGAGAAGCAGTTTGGCTGCTGCTGACACAGAGGACAAACATGTGGGCTGTGACCCTGTGTCGAGTGGAGATCAGCACTGACTCCACTCAACACAAGATCAACACCCTGGAGAGTAAAAATCAGAGTAACAAATTCATTTCACATGTGTTTGTGATTAGACACAAAGACAAAAAGCTCAGGTGATATGCTGAATACTGATTAGGTCTGTGAAGTCCCAGTGTTGTGGTTAGTTCACAAAAAATTTATCTTTGTGAGTTTACATACCTCATTGTGCCACACAATCTTTTTTTGTTTTATTATCTCCAGAATCAGTCTCAACCTCTGCTTTTGAACAAAAGAGAGACACCAAATATATTTGATCATGGCAAGGCCAAGGTAACAACAGGGAACTTTTCATGATGAAAACACTGTCTAGTAGCAGAGAGGTCCCTAAGAACACAGAATCTTTGACTGGTTTGGGTTGGAAGGGACCTTAAAGATCATCTAGATCCAACCCTCTTGATGCCACCCCTGGATGCCCAGGGAACTCTGTGGCTTTTGCAGGCTGGGGTCAGTTCTTAAGCCAGAAGTCCTAATTTCAGGTGTCAGGAAAGAATTGCCAGGATGGGAGCATGGGATGCTCCCATTGCTGCAGCTTCTGCTCCTCAGATGAAGAAAGTTCAGGAACCAACATTACAGGAAACAACTTCTCATTTGTGGCTTGTTTTTAATCAGTAGCGTGTTTAGAAATGTAAATTACTACAACCCTGGGGCATGCTGCATTAAAAGGGTAAGTCCCTCTGTGGTAGCTGCTCAACCTATGCTGTCTTTCTCAGCAATGAGTATTCAAACCCTCCTTTCCTTTCTCCTTGAAAGGAAAAACATCAAGCATTGGTAAAAAGAGACTTTCCCATTTGCCTGCCCATTTGTTTACCTCAGGATCTTGCAGGAAAGAGGCTTTGGAAAGGATATTGTAAGTTCTAAAGGCTGACAGACCGATCTGTCTTCCCCATGAGGCGTCTCCAATTTGGGATTAAGGTACCCACCCAAGGCTGGCAGGATCTACAGGACCTGGACACTCTTCCCAGGTTTGGGACTGGCTGAGGATTTTGGTAAGGAGAGGGGGGCCTGTGTGGCTCCAGGAGCTGAGCTCCCTCCCAGCCCAGCAGGGCAGCCCAATGGAGGATGGATCCTTGGTGGAAGCATCAGCAAGATGCTCCTTTTCAGTGACTGACCTTTCCCCTCCCTCTGCAGAGATGGTTTGAGGGCCTGATGTTTAGAAGCACCTAAAGCACCCCTGGGGCAGGCTGTCAGGCAAAAGTGCTGCTGCAATGAGGGGAAAAACCAAACAAGCCCAAGGCAGCATGGAGGCTGCTGCTTTTATGTGTTTATAAGTAGTTCAGAGGGGTGATTGCTGATTAAGTACCGAGTATTAACTGCTCTTAATCACTGCTCTGGAGCCTAATGGAGCTCTTGTTTGCACATAACCGTGCCTGTAGCTGTCTTTAGCACACTTGACAGATGTGCTTATTGCCATCTTTACTGCATATGTGTAATGGGCTTTTGAATTATTGATTCATCATTACTCCTTTATAAACTACTTATACATGTCACCAGAATGAACTACGCTTGTGTTTTTCTTTTTAAAGCTCTTTCAGGTTTGAAAAATATAATAGCTGCATGAAACAGTGTGACTCCAGGGGCAGGGGGCACTGGGCCTTGAAGTGGAAAGAAACAGGTGTGTACAAATATATCAAGAAGGTTTATACAAATATATCAGGAAGGTTCCCACATTTAAGTCAGTCCCCAAGGGCTATTTATAAAATAGGCTACCTGAGTAGCTTTTGCTGTGCCTCTTCTTCTTCTTCCTTTTCCCTGATGGCCTCTGCTTTTCCCTGTCACTGTGAGGTTGCTCTGGGGGAAGTGTTGCTGAGCAAGAGGAGTCAGTGGCTGGCTCCTCTGAGAAGGACTTGTCTTGAGAGGTGTCCAACAGCGAGTCTGTACCAGGGTCTTCATTTTCTTTTGTCATTTCTTTAGACTCTGCCTGCTGAGCCTCATGGCAGGGGGCAGGCTGAGCACTGTCTGAGCCATCAGCTGGGCACTCCTTGTCCTGGCCTCCTGACATGGCCCCGTTAGCCCAGCTGAGTTGGTCTGGCAGAGCAGGGGCTGCACTGCTGCTCACAAAGCTGATCCTTGAGCCTATGTCAGCCACAGAGAAGCCAAGGGAGCCTCTCTCTGTGCAGGGCTGGAGGCCTTCCACGTTGTTTTTCTGCTCCATCCCAGGGCCCAGCGTGGTCTGAGTGGCTCCATCAGCTTCCACCATGCTCTCTGAGGGGCTTTTGGTCTGGGACTCCAGTGGCAGACTTCCTCCAGCACTGTTTGTAGATAATACCTGGCCTGAAGCTGAAGCATTTGTAACACCTCCACCTGTCTCCATTGGGGCAGTGGATGAGGGAAGAGTGCTTTCTGAGGGATGATCATCCTTGTTTTGCTCAGTCTTGTCATCAGTCTGCTTCCCTGTTGCTTGTGGGTCCTTCATGCTCTGTCCTGTAAACAGAAACACACAATCAGCCACAGCTGCAGTCTCACCAGGAATCAGCCAAGATGCACCTACCCTGCAGAGGTTACAGGTCAGCAGCTGCCTGTGGAGGGAGCACTGACCCTAAAGCAGCTCCAATGCAGAGGCAGCACCAATTTATCCTCCCTGCACCTCCCCTCCTTATGCCCGTGTGGTCACCCTGGCTGGACTGCAGGCTCCAGCTCAGCTGTTTGTTTTCAGCAGGTGTTAATGTCTCTGCTACAAAATGGCTGAATTCCACGGAGGCTCCAGGACTTGCAAGGAAACCTTAAAGTCTACAGCAGAAGAGAGACCCTGCCTGTGAGGTCCTGGACCAGGCTGGACTGCTGGCTTGGTGTGTGAGGACTTCAAGGCTGCCCATTAGCCAGCCTCAACCTGCCCTTGCAGAGCAGGCCTAGGAGAGCCATGGACAGACCAATGTCCTTGGATTTGCCTAACTGCACTGACACCGAGGTCAAGAGACCTAAGAAACCCATGAGGCTGTCTCCTCACAAGCACCTAAAGGACTTGGGTACTTCTGCAAATAGGGTTTCTTATCTTTTTTTAAAGGGTTTCTTCAGTCTCCCAAGTGCAGACTAAGATGGGATGCAGCAGTCTGTAAGACAGGAACACACTGTGCTACTGAGACTTGGGAGCATGCAGGGATAACAGCAGTGCCCCATCAGCATGGTGCCATGGCTGACACGTGGGTCAAGCACCTCAGAGGGTTTATCAACACAGATGCAGGGCTATGCTGCTCCAAATTTCTGCTAATTTTGGTACAGACCTGGCTAGCAACAGCTCAAGGCTCTCTGCTCCTCTTCTCCTTGGCACTGGCTGCAAATAAAATGCCCCAAATGCAAACACAAAGGCTTCTGGCTGGTGCATGCTTGGCTCAGGCTCAGAGGCAGATGGGAATGAAGAGCTGCAGGTACAGTCAGGTCTGTGTCCTTACCAGACTGGCTTTCCTCCAGGCTCTCTGCAGATGAGGGTTTAGGAGCTGCCTCTGACTCGTGTCTGCTCTTTGTCTTCCTCAGCGTGAAGCCTTTCCTGATGTCGGCGAGCAGGGCGTCGATGACACACACCTCCTCCTGCTTCATCAGCCCCTTCTTGACTGGGGAGAGATGGGAGTTACCCCTGCCCCTGAGACAGGCCAGCAGGAGCTGCAGGGATGCCACTGCTGGAGGTGCCTCCTGCTGTCCCAGCACAAGCAGCCACTGGCCAGGAGCAAGGCACCCACAGCAGACCTGGGAGCAGCTCCATGATCCCACAGCAGTGCCCATGATCCTACAGCACTGCTCTGTGACCCCACAGCAGTGCCCATGATCCCACAGTGCCCATAATCCCACAGCAGTGCCCATGACCCACAGCAGCGCCCCATGGTCCCACAGCAATGCTCCACAATCCCACAGCAGTGCCCATGGTCCCACAGCAGTGCCCTGTGATCCCACAGCAGTGCCCATAATCCCACAGCAGTGCTCTGTGATCCCACAGCAGTGCTCCATAATCCCACAGCAGTGCCCATAATCCCACAGCAGTGATCCATGATCCCACAGCAGTGCTCCATAATCCCACAGCAGTGCTCCATGATCCCACAGCAGTGCCCTGTGATCCCACAGCAGTGCCCTGTGATCCCACAGCAATGCCCATAATCCCACAGCAGTGCCCATAATCCCACAGCAGTGCCCATAATCCCACAGCAATGCCCATAATCCCACAGCAGTGCTCCATGATCCCACAGCAGTGCTCCATGATCCCACAGCAGTGCTCCATAATCCCACAGCAGTGCTCCATGATCCCACAGCAGTGCTCTATGATCCCACAGCAGTGCCCTGTGATCCCACAGCAGTGCCCTGTGATCCCACAGCAGTGCCCATGATCCCACAGCAATGCCCATAATCCCACAGCAGTGCCCATAATCCCACAGCAATGCCCATAATCCAACAGCAATGCCCATAATCCCACAGCAGTGCCCATGATCCCACAGCAATGCCCATAATCCCACAGCAGTGCCCATGATCCCACAGCAATGCCCATAATCCCACAGCAGTGCTCCATGATCCCACAGCAATGCCCATAATCCCACAGCAGTGCTCCATGACCCCACAGCAGTGCTCTGTGATCCCACAGCAGCCCATCCTGGCTGAACACAAAGGATTTGCTCCCAAGTCTTGGTGCTACAGCCTGGCACAAGTGGCACCAGCTCTGCCTGGGCACATCCCTGGTTGTCCCACGACCGTGAAATATTCCATTTGTTATCAATGTCGGTGGGAACCTTTTTTTTTTTTTTTTTGGAGGAAAAATAATTCTGACTTTTCTTTCCTCTCTGCTTCATCCAATTGCATTTTTTTAGTCTTTCATTTTCATCCAGCAGAAGGCATATTTAAGCAATATGCAAGATTTTTGGGACAACTGTGGTGAAGAGAGACTATTCAAGTGTATACAAGGAGCTTGGATGGTGGATAAGTCAAATGTCTCTTTTTAGATTTGGGATTCAAAAGTTATGTTTAGAAACTGGAAAAGTTAACTGAAATATTTAATTTGTGGTTATTTTATTTCTTCTTTGCTGTTCAGTCAGCAAACCTAAAATTAACTTCTCTGCCCAGCTGCAACTGTGGAAAGTCAATTCTTAGCTAGGGCTGTAAGACACCTAAAAGCCTTTAGTCAGCCAGCACCTAGAAACCTACAAAATAAATTACCACTACTGGTCCATTAAAGCAGGACCACCAAAGAGCCCCTATGGCTCCATCTCTATTTTTGGAAGCCATTTCAGATACTCACTGACTTTTCCATTTTCTCCCCTCTGTCTCTTGCCCTCTTCCTCTTCTAGCTGCTTTTTCCTCTTTTCTGCTTTGGCAGCTTGCTCCTTTCTGTCCTTGTTTTCCTGCAGGGAGGTAACAATGGCATGAGAAAGTGGGGTAAAGAAGCTGATGAAGAGACAGGAGATCTATAGATGAAGGAAGAGAAATTCTAGCTTTGTCCTGTGCAATAATTAAAATGGGCATTGGGAATAAGGGCCAAAAATGGTGAGAGAGGACTGGGGGACTGCTGACTTGGCCAGGACTCTGCCACATCCCAGCTGGAGGTGGCAGTGGTGCTATGCCTCACACAGCTACCTGCAGTGTGCTCACCTGCCTGATCTTGAGCTGAGGTGAAAGTGGGAGACACTGAAGCCACAGTTTTTTCCACAAGGTGGCTTTTTTACTACATATCCCCCTTCTGAGCCTGTTTGCTCAGGTTGGAGTAAAGGGTGAAGTTTTTAAGCCCCTTTCTCCACAACTTGCACACTTGGCCTAAAAGCATCTTTGTGATTGACTCTGCAGCTGAAGTTGCAAAAGAATCACAAATCCCTGGTGTTTGGGCCAGGCCCAGCAGCACCAGAACCTCGATCCACGAGGATGTAGTGGAGAAGGGATCAGACACCACTTCAGTGGGAGACCTGATGCCAAGTGCCAAAAGGAGGAGGCTGTAGCCAGGATCCCCCCTGGATTGGGGTGTCCATCCCACCCCTGTCCATTGGAGCAGCTTCCATCTTCCAGGAAGGGATGCTCAGGATCCTGTGTGCAGGTGCCAACCTTCAGGGCTCGGATGAAGAGGTCTCTGAAGGTCTTCATGATGCTAAATATGTCCTCTAAGGACAACTTGCTTGGATCTTCACAGAGATAATTTGCAAGTTCTTCTCTCTTCTTTTCAATGGTTTCAAATTCTTCTTCCAGTTTTCTGGAGGCATCAATGCTGTCCTGAAACACATTAAATGCACACTGTAAAACACCATCCAGAGGACAACGAGTGAAGTGCACTCGCAGAGAAGGGATTAGAGATTAGAGCAGGACTCTGGGTCCTGGCTTTTAACTGCAGCTTTTGGAAAGCAGGTGGGAAGAAATTAAGATTTACAGATGGTCTTCACTCTTGGCAACTGTGCTGTGCCAGTTTACAGGGGTGTCTTAAGCAAGACACGGATAGCTCCATGCAAAGCTTAATCCCAAGGAAAGGGCCTCACTCTGGTGATCCACAGAGAAGGTGACCATCTTCTCCTAAAGTGAGGAGTCACACAGAAGCATGGACAGAGCAGTTGGGGCAGCATCCTAAGAAATCAGCCTTTCCAAAGGTATCTAAGTTTGGGGTGCAGCTGGCCACTGCATATTTGGGTTGTACAGCATTGCATCTTATTTCCAAATCTGAGAGCATGTCTTGTGGCAATATTTTCTCCCCTATCATGAGGCTCCTGAGCTGCAGATGTACCATGCAGCACCTCTCTGTGTGTAATGGGGGAGATCCAAGGTAGCTCTGTTACTGACCTGGATGGGTTTCTCATACTGCTGTTTCACATCCTCGTTTGATGATAAGACTTTCCGCTGAAGCTCCAGCAACTTCTTTAAATTGGTACCGGACTCCGTGCGTATAATGTCAAGATTAATTCTGAAATCACACAGAACCCTGCCATTAATTCTGAAATCACACATAACCCTGCCATTAGCTGACACTCCAGCATCTTGAGCTGACCAAGGAGTGGACAAGTGTGAACTGGTGCTTTGGTCACCCCTCTGCTTCCCACCACTTCCCTGAGCTGAACCCTGTGCTGTGAACTCTCTATACAGACCAAGCTCAGGGAAAACAGCTTCCCCCCACAGCACTTATGGAAAGGCTGCCAGGCCTAGCTACAGTTCTGTGTATTGGGTAGATGGCTGCCAAAAAAAGCCCACCCCTTCAAAAGGCTGTTCTCCACCCACCATGCTCAGCATTAGCTCACTTCCCCTGCCTGGAGGGACTTCAGAAATGTCTGGGTAGCTGACCCTCACCAGCTCCTGCCACCACAAAGGCAGTGCACGTTTCAGAAAGGTCTGGGAGGCAGCTTTAACTGACTGCTCTGCAAATTTCAGTCCTAAGTGTTGCCAGCTGTAGTAGAATTATTATATATTAAAGGCCTTTCAACATTCATCAATCAAATCTTTCAGTTCAAACTATGTAAGATGCCATCTTGTTAATCTGTATACCAGCTGTGTGTGTCCTAATTTCTGGTACATTGTTGATGTGCATGAGATTTATTTTTGTTTTTAATTCAAAGGAAGTGACACACAATTTTACCCTGCTGCTTTTGAAACATATTCAAGATCCTTTGGCAGTTCCAGTAGGTCCTTGTGGCTGTTTTCTACTTCCTGAAGAGGAAGAGAGAAAGAAGTGTTATTTGGTGTGTGGCAGGAGTCAAGGGGAAGCTGGGGGGAAGACACATGGACAGAAGTGTCCAGGAAGGATGACTGTGCTGTGTTCTGCTATTGCCCCCCTGTCTGTAGTTTGCACATTCAGAGAGGAAAGGCATTTCCCATGGCTATAAAAACACAGAAGAAAACTGAACTCTCAGAAATACTCATAGTTCAAAGCAAAGCAGAGCTCTTCTTGAGCATAGAGGGAGGCAGCACTGTGGTTTGATGCAATCTGACACTTCCCACAGTCCCAGAAGGATATTAAAAGGCCTTGAGTCTTGCATTCTTTACTTTCACAGCTGTCCTTGCTGAAGCCACTGCCAGCTAAAGTGGGGCTTGAACATGAGCAACTGAAACCAAGGGACATTGATGAATGAAGGTGGCAGAGCAGAGCACGGAGAAAGAAAATGATAAAAACAGCATTGCAGGGAATAGGAGAGCCATGGGGGCCTGAAGAGAAGCATGAAAAGCCTGAGCACAATCTGGAGGAAGAGGGAAAGTCCATGGAAAGGCAGAAAGGCTGAATGGGTACAGATGAGCCAGGACATATTTGTGCTCTGTGGTTTGCAGCTGCTGATGTGCAGATTGCACAAATATGAAAGGAAGTTGCAGACCCTGTGGGAAAAGATGCTGGAGGGAAGCAGATCAAGTCCTAAAATAAGGAGCAGTGCCCACAAGCAGTCTCCACCAGAGTCACCAAAGTGATTCAAATCCTCCTGACTTGTGACACTCTGGGGTTTGCCAGGGAGGATGTGAGTATGAGCATGTGGCATTAGCCAACAGCAGAGCGGGAGAAATGTGTCATCTGTGATAAAACCCTCCCTCTTCCCTACTGTGCAGGACTTGGCAGTGGTACCTCCAGAATATGGTGGAGCAGGGTAATGCGGGTTTGGTTGGCTTTGGTTTCTGTTAGTTTGAGTAAAGTGCTGATTTTAAAACCATCGGCATCGCCCGTGTGACTTCCCTACAAGAGAGAAAAAAAGCAGATGTAACTCCTGTGTCCATCCAAATTACAACCCTAAAGGAGATCATTCACAGACTGTGATGAGGAAAGGAGAAGACAAAAAAGTCCTTACGTAGTTCAGGAAGTTTCCAACTTTGAGAATCAGTTGACAAAAGACTGGCAGGCGATGACTGGTCAGAAGATCTGAAAAACATAAGGGACTTTTTAGCAAAAGCTTGTGTTACACCAGAACATTTCCTAAACTGCACTGAAATTGGGGTTCTGAATTCCACCAATCAAATCTGGTATTTGGCTTTGCAGCCCAATGCCCAACCAGCAGAGAAGATGATTTCATGTTGATTCGGTTCCATGGGTTGTCAAAGTCTTTGTTGACTTATGTTTCTTTCTTTACATCTGGTCTCTCATTTCCTAATGGTAAATAACCTGCAGTGGGACCCTCCTCACTAACAGCAATCAAGATCCAGCCTTCCTTGCACGTTTCCCAGAGTGGGCAATGGTAACTCAAATTTAATCTTGCAAACTTTAGCTGTGCTGTGAAGCCAGTTCTGACTGCACTATGATCACCTGCCAGCTGCTAAAACCAGGCACGCTCACCCTGTTCCTGGTCTCTCATGGTGGAGGTGATTATTGACCAGGCATGAAGAGTGCAGTCCCTGTCCTTGCTCTTACAACAGGGTGCTGCAGTGCTGTGCTTTCTGAAGCACTCAGCTTTGAGGCAGGAACAGCTCCAAAAAAACAACTGGGCTGCTGGGAAGTCGCTTCAATTTATCCCAGCAAACAGCTGTAATGCCAGCTGGAGAAACCCCCAGCAGGAGTTGGGGCAACTGGCCCTGTAGAACAGGTGACACTTGACAGTGCCAAGAAGAGCATACTGCTCTCAGAGGAGTGGGACCAAAGGTTTCTGCCACAGGAAGCCAAAATCTACTGCATAAACTTTCTGTGTACTCACCATATTGGAGCATCAGCAATTTATAAACCAAAATAACAACCTTTTTCTTCTGGTTCCATTTCTAGGCAGGGAAATACTAAAGCATTGCTTTTGGGGGAAGTTTTCTGGCAGTAGAGAAAATTGCTGTATTATGAAGTTCTTAATTTGGGAAATAATGCTGGATGGATGAATTAGCTGCAGCAGGGCCAGCTCTGCTGTCTAAATTCAGCTCCTTTGAAAGGGCTGATGAACTTCCAGCACTTCACCATTCAAAGTGTTTCAGAAGAATACATCTGCTGCAGAAAAAGTGGGATGAGGATGACAGAAAATAATCTTTGGTCCTGTTATGGGCTTTGGCCATCAGTGGAGATACCTAAAGTTGCATCCCATTTGCAGCAAACCAGTGAATGGATCACATAGGAGTTCTTTGGGGTTTGGGTAGTAATACTGCAGAGCTCCAGGGGAGTTTTGGGGGTAACACTGCAGAGCTCCAGGGGAGTTTTGTGGGGGTTAAAATTTCCTGTCTTAAATCAGAGCCAGTAATAAGCTCAGGTCATGCATACCTTCACAGGCTCTGCGGATGGCTTCAGCTTTGGGCTGAATCATGTCCAGCACGACGGTGGTCTCTTCGCAGATCAGCATACACTCAATGCGCAGCTGGTAGCTGAGGGTGGAGATGGATCCTCAGCTAAAGGCACTGGGATCCCAGCCAGCACAGCAGCCCCTTTCCCACATCACCAACAAGCCCATGCCACCCCACAACATGCCAACCACATCCACACCAAACCACCGGTGTGGCCTTGGAGGGAGGAGAGGGGCTGCTGCTGGCCCTGAGGACCAGCAGGGATGTGGGTTCTGCTGGTCCATTGTGATCATCAAAGGGAAGGGTTTCCCCTTCTTGGCACTGCATTGGGCACTGCCTTTCACCAAGTTATGGAGCCTCCTTGGGCAGACCTGACCCTGAATCTGGGCCAGCTTCAGCTGGTTCAGAGGGAGAGGATGTGCTGGATCAGGAAGAGCCCTAAGGGTAACAGAGAAAGGGACAGCTCCAAGGTGGAAGGGGAAATCCAACAGTTATATCCATCAGTGTTGGTCTGTGAGGCTCCTATAAAGAAAGTTAAACTTCCCAGAGGTAAATCAAGAAACAAATTGGGCTGAAGTTTTTGACTAAAAACCTTACCTGGGAATCTGAAGGAGGAGAAGATAGAACTGATCTGCATTTGCTAGCTTTGATTTCTCTTCTTTGAAGGCCTTCAGGTTTTCTATCTAATGAGAAACAGAGAATCAAGACTGCAGGGCTGCTCTATGTGCTCAGCTCTGTGAACCAAAGGTGGTGTTTTCCTCCTGACCTCATGCTTTTCAGGCAGCAGCTTCAGCAACTGCTTCAGAACCTCAACATCAAACTTGGTCCGGTCCCCATTCTGGATCATGGCAGTCACCTCTTCATTGGAGCTGCAGGGAGAAGGAGCAGAGCCAGCCATCAACCAAAGACCTCTTTCCAACCATCACACACTACCAAGAGATTTATCTGTGCAAGCACTCTGTGCTTTCCCTAGTAAAGAATCATAATAATCCAAAGGGAAAGGGATTTCCCCACAATTAACTTAGAATCAGGACCGGGATCCCTGCTATGACCCAAATCTTATTTCTGGCCCTGATCAAATTATTCAAGGACAGAGATGAATCCAGCAACTGAGATCCTGTCTCTGAGCTTTTTTTTTAATCTTAAAAGAAAATGGAACTCTTCATTTGTCCATTGGCCCTGATTTGAGGAGGGATCTGACCTCCAGGTGTGTCTCACAGTCTGTGTCACCTTAAGAGTCTGTGCCACAACTTTATCTGTAAAATAGAGATCTAACTCCTTTGCCAACATATGGGGAAGTTGTATGTAAAAACATCATTAAACCCCTAAACTCAGTATATTAAAGATGGTGTAGGACAAAATTGGTAATGTTCAGATGATTTAGTAGCATGGACCACCAAAGCACATTGCCTAGAAGAGATTTCGTGAGGACCTTCCAGATACTGCAAAACCTGCTCAAAGTTCTGTCAACTGTCACGAAAACTGGCCATATCTTACCATTTAAATTGCTTCAAAAATATGTTCAAATTGAGACTTTTCTTGGAGTCCAAAAATGTGATCTTCATTAAAGAAAAAGAAGATATCTCATATTAGATGAGCTGTCTGCAGGGATCTTTACTCGAAAAAACGAGGGGCTCTCCTCACCTCCTTCGGCTCTGCCTTCACTGGTGCTGCTGTCTTCTCCTTGGGGGTTGGCTGTGGGAAGCAGAACAGCTGCTCAATGCTGCTGTAGTTGGGCTCTATCACCTCCTCACTGCTGCTGCTCACAGAAGCCCACATGGAGTGGCTCTCTGAAAGAAAGGAAAAGTGTTCAGACTGGCTGCAGGGAGACCTGAGAGCTCCTGACACCTGGGACAAGGTGAGCTGCTTGCAAGGGACACTCTTCAGGATGTGAATGAAATAAGAAGAGACATATTATTATCTTAATATGACCTATTTATCCGTATTAGTGGACAGATGGTCATTACTGAGGAGGGGCAAGTGCCACAGGTGGGATCCAAAGGGGCTGAAGGGCAATGAAACCTGCTAGGGGGAGGCAGCACTGGGCACACAGAGGCTGTGCAGCTCCATCCCTCCCTGTAAAACTCTGCTCTCCTCCATGCTGGGCAAACTGGATCAGCATGACAGCAGACGTTTCATTTCTAGTCCCCTGGTTGATATTATTTTTGCTTCCTTGCATCCTAACAGAGTGACTGGGCACAACGTGAACATTTTCTGACTGTGTCTTTCTCCATTTTTCATTTTATACTCAAGTCTCCTTGTATAATGCTGGCTACAAGACTGCTTGAATTAATTTCTACTGCAATTTCTTAAATCTTAAAAAAAAAAAAATCATCACTCTAACATGCCTCTAGAAGACTCTACTGCAATAATCCCAACATTTTACTGCTCTTGTGATTGAAGACTTGCTTTATTTAGATTTCACCTCTGCCTACTTTCATGCAGTAGATGCCTTGCTTGTCTAGGACAAAGCTGAAGCTGACACAGCTTCTCCAAGCTTCTTCTCACATTTCATGCTCCACTTTGAATCCACTAGTAGAGGGAAATGTAACCCAAAAATCAAGAGATATGTGATCCTCACATGCACTCCTACTCATGACTTTAATATACCCAGATACAAGCACAGATGAGCTGGGTAATAAAAGTCTGGGGAACTTAGATCAAAGCCTGATCTAAGGCACGTCATAGTGATTAGGAAAATATTCCCATCCCTTTCTCTTCTTCTAAGTTCAAAGTATTGTAGTTATAAACAAGCTATTCCAAAGCACTAATTCAGTTGGAATAGTTACTATTACATTAGTAGTTTCATGTTACTTTTATATCAGCTCTGTAGATCAAAAGTAAAGGAAATCAGGGAAGTTCTGTATCTAAACGGAGTCAACCACATCTGACAAACTTTAAGATACTATTTCTTCCCCTGGGAAGCAAAAGCAGCAGAGTAAAGCACCTCTAAAGCAGCAGTGACTTTATGCCAGAAGCACCCACCTCTCACCACATTGGAGGGCAGCTTCTGCCAGTTCAGCTTCTTCATTCTCAGCGTTGGTGTCTTCACTGTCTTGTGGGGGGGCCTGCCCAAGCCCAGGGGGCAGCTGAACTGGGAGGCCACCATGGCTTCTATGTGATCTCCTGGCATGCCAGGAAGGAGGGGTGGAGGGGGAGGGATGCCACCCATGCCAGGTAATGGAGGTGGAGGGGGAGGGATGCCACCCATGCCAGGTAATGGAGGTGGAGGGGGTGGGATACCAACCATGCCAGGTAATGGAGGTGGAGGTGGTGGGATGCCACCCATGCCAGGTAATGGAGGTGGAGGTGGTGGGATGCCACCCATGCCAGGTAATGGAGGTGGAGGTGGTGGGATACCACTCATGCCAGGTAATGGAGGTGGAGGAGGAGGAATGCCCCCCATGCCAGGCAATGGTGGAGGAGGAGGAGGAGGGGGTGGAGGGGGAGGGATGCCAGGGAGTGGAGGGGCTGGGGGTGTATTTGTCATGGGGGATGTGGGGCTCATGGCTGCTGTGCCAGAGGGTGGAGGTGGTGGGGCTGGAGGTGCCGGGTTGGGAGCGGTGTTGGAGGGAGGGTTGGATTTCTCTGGCAGGGCACAGCAGGCTGTGAACTGGCAGGATGAGATCTTCTTTTCGTTGTCCAGTGGCCCTGAGGGTGTTGCTGGTGCCCTGGTGGGGTTTGCTGACCCCACTGCACACCGAGCTGCCCGTGCACACGGCTCTGGCTCAGCCTGGGCAGCTCCAGCTGCGCTCCCAGACAGGCGGTGCTCAGCTCGCTTCTGCCTGCCTGGATGTTTCTTGATAGACAGCAGCCTCTCAATGACTTCTTCAACTGTGTTCCCTTGGACTAGAGAAGGGAGTCAGGGTCAGGGAAGGGAACAAGGCCCACAGTTCATCCTTTCTAACCCTCACCAAGCAGTAGATCTGGAGCCATGGAGAGTCCATTTCCTGGTGTCACTTTACACAACTACACTTTTGGCTTCTAGGCAATTTCCTTCCCATGCGCCCAGCCCACAAAACACTTCACAGCACGCCTGCCAGCAAGACAGGCCAGCACCAGTGGCAGGATGCCAGTGAGGACAGATTCCCACTGACTCCCCTGAGCCAAAGCTCAGGGATTAACCATTAAAACAAGACTGGGAATCCCAAGCCCACTGCTAAATGTGGCCACCCACATGGATGAAGCTTATACAGAATGTATAACTTTGTCTCACTTCTGTTCAGCTCTCACCAAGTCCCACAGATTATTTCCTGCACACTGGGGAAAGGCTTTATGGGACAAGGGGAAACAAGAGGAGTGAGCAAGGCTGGATGGATGTGTCACTCTTACTGTCATTGGCGAGTAAAAGGGCTCTGTTCACTACAGCATCCAAGGACTCCCAGAGCAGGAGGCTGGAGTGATGAGAGGGCTCCAGGTGCAGCAGGCTCTGCAGGATGGACAGCAGCTGGACAGAGACTGGAGAGCGGCTCACCTGGAAGACAGAGCAGCTTCTGTCACAGCCAGGCAAAGTGGATTAACTTTGCCATTGTGTGAGGGGCACCCCATGTGAGGGGCAACTTACTTTGTTGAAGAGAGATGAAAAGACCTCATGATGATCATTCATGTTTATGCCATCACATATCCTTAATAACTCCTCATCATCCTCTATTTTGAACTCCTCAAATGTGTCACACTGGATAAGCAGATCCTCCTCCTCGATGTCTCTGCAATATTACAGCATTTGTTTTCAGTGGAGAGCCCTTCACTCATTTTCAGATGACTGTTTTTGTTAAATGGCTTTCATCTCTTTGCCTCTCAGACTCAGCCAGTTGGTGTTGAAAGCACCCAACTCTGCCTGATTTATGAAGGAGGAGATGCCATCAGTGCATCCTTTCTTGAACTGCATGTACCTCTTCCTACAACCAACAGATAAAAAGGAATGGGACTTCTCATGGCATAACCTGGCCCAGCACAGGCTTGCTATGGAATTCTCCTCGGAGCTGTAATAACAGAGTGGCATTTTGACCTTTCTGAAACAAGGCCACCTTCTTTATTTTTTTAAAGTCAAGACTAATTGAAAATATTTCAGTGATGTCTCTATTTGAGAAACTTCCTTCTCTGTTATTCAAAACTGGATTAAAAAAAGTGACTTTTTCAGCACTCTCAAGACTACTCAGTGTTAGAATTTTACAGTTGCTGCTCTAATAAAAGATCTTCTCTTCCCTAATTTTTTATGGCGTTGGATGGAGCAATTTCAGTTACATGGATAACTGCAACTCACATAAACTGCATTCTAGAATTTATCACAGATGTTTCTGATCGAACATGATTTTTAAATTACATTCAGATATGCATTAGTAAATTGTTTTAGCTGGAGCCTCTGGGACCAACAGCAGCAGTGAAGGGGTGTTGAACAGAGTGAGCTGCTCAGTGAGCCCACAGCACTGCTTCAGATTCAGTCTGGAACAGCCTGAATGAGGACACTGCCACTCCATCTGTGCCCAGAGCCTCTGTGCATGCCATCTGTGCCAACAGCTGTCCCTGTGACACTGTGGTTGGCAAGAGCATCTTAACACTGGCCAAATGCCTCTAGCTCCCATGGAATGGGTGCACAAGCATGGTCCACTCCACCCAAGCACACTGCACTTCACACAACAGAAGGCTGGATAAGTATTAAGTTTCCAAAGCTACTTCACTGTGAATTGCATTAAAAATAATAATAAGTAGAGATCCTTACCTTAGCTTGTCTAAAACATCCAACAGCTGAAGCCCTGGCAGGTGAAAAAAATAGATATAGTTGCATTATGACCCACTTGGTACTGAATTGTTCTGATCTTTATATATGTTATGTTCATAAACACTTTTTGTAGAGAGAAGAAGGGAAAATATATTCAGATGGATCTATCAAAGTGGATAGAGTCATCTGGTAAATGATGAGACACCATAGCACACATCTGCAGCACCTGTGTGAACCACTGCACAATCCCCCTGGGGTTATTGAGTGA
The DNA here is from genome assembly GCF_027579445.1 of Ammospiza nelsoni. NCBI lineage: Eukaryota > Metazoa > Chordata > Aves > Passeriformes > Passerellidae > Ammospiza > Ammospiza nelsoni. The sequence goes on along the minus strand of NC_080638.1, from coordinate 56,024,883 downwards.
CACAGGCACTTTTGAGGCACAAGTGACCTCAGTCCAAATTAGATATCTAAAATCAGTCTGCTACTGTCAAATGTTCCTAGATCTCCATGGAGAGAAATGGAGCCCAGGCTCACCAACTCAGATGCACCCAGCACGTGAGGTGAATCCCAACAATGGTACCTAGGAGCCTGGGATTCTAGCAGTTGGAAACTTCTGAACCATGGGAAAGCCTCTGAGTACACCCTCAGTGAAGCTGTGTCGCAGACATTTTTTCATGGAAATCCTTTCTTTGGGATTTTTGCATCTTCTGGGAAGCTGAGGCCCCAGAGGGAGAATGTAAACAATGATTATCAGCTGCTGTGACATGCAATAGGATGCACCTGTGATTGGTTCATGTTCCATGTGTACAATTAAGGGCCAATCACAGGGCAAGCTCTCTGGAACACAGTGACAGAGAATTCTCTTGTTTTTGGATTCTTTTCTATTCTATTCTTAGCTTAGCAAGCCTCTGCAACTTCTCTCCTTATTCTTTTTAGTATAGTAATAATGTATTATATATCACATATCAATAAATCCAGCCTTCTGATCATCAACTAAGATTCTCGTCCTTCTCTCACCATGGAGACCTCCTCAGGTCGCAGTAATAAAGCTGTGTGTACTCAACTGAGTACACAAAAAGTGAAGAAACTTTATCAAGTCTTATGAGTAATTGCAATATATGGAAATGTGGCTACATAAGATGGTTGGTTATAGAAATGCTCTGAAGAAGCTTAAGTGATACAGTGCTGATGGGATTCCAGAAAAGATCAAAGCTATGGGAAATCAGCAAAGTAAAAAAAAATCTGACAGAAAGGCTTCTGAGAATAAAGGTCAAAAGAAAGAAGAAAATTAGTGTTTGCAGTTTTGCTCCCCAGCCCCTTCAGGTACCTTATGGACACATCTAAAAAAAAAACCGTTTGGTAACTGACTCTCTCCAGGGAAAGGTGTAACAAACATCCTTACCTATGAACTCGTTTCTGATCTGTGTCCTTGTTCTTAGCTCCTCTTTGCCCAGGATGATGGCATTGATGGCACTCAGCAGTGTCACCATGTAGGGCACGTTGTCTGTGTTGGACAGCTCGTTCATGATGATGCTGAACCGGTACTGCTGGTTCTTCACACTCTGAGGGAAACACAACTGAGATTATGACAAGGATGGGCTGTACAGACAGAAATGCCCATGAGTGTGGTGCAGGCTCTCAGGTGGAATTAGCATCTGAAATCCTCAGTTTGTCCCACTGTGCACAGGAAAGGAAGACAGGGGTAAAAGCAGCACTCCTCCATCATGGAGCAGGGGCTGGTTGGCACAGAAAGGCATTGAAAACATCTCTTGGATCCCCTTGTGCTTTCTGGTAAATGTACCTGAGCTCGTGGGCAGTGAAACCTGTGGATGTGGCACCATTTATTCTGCTGATCTGGTGGTGCCAGAAAGCACCTTGTGGTTGGCAGTCATCTGTCCACACAAGTCACAGAACAGCACCACAGACCTACACTGACCACAAAAAACTTCCTACAGCTTTCACTTTATAAACCCCTACTTCTCTTAACCAAAACAATGCAAAATAAACTTTATTCCCACCATTTTCTGTGGTATATGGATCTGTCTGCATGGATCAAGGCTGAGCCATTCCTCCTGCTCCAACCAAACACTTGCCTTGTAATGGTCCAAAGCATCCAGAGCCAAAGAGTGGCCATCTGATGAGTAAATGCACAGTGCAGCCAGGAGCTCAAATATTTGCTTTTTGACCATGACATTAGTTGTGTCAAGTGCTGTGGGAAAAACAGAACAAAACAAATCAGAATTTATAATGACATTAATGTTTTGAATCTCAGTGTCTTCTGCTACATGAATTATGAGCAGTCATAGAAAAGAGACTGAAGAAGGGGACCCAGTACAATGGAAGATGAGAAGAGAAATATCTTAATGTACAGATATCCCATCCCAATAGCATTATATGATGATAACTTCTAGAGGGAACAGTAAATGCTACTGGTATCCCCTTGGCATTTTGGTGCAGCCTGTGGTTATTCCTCTTTTCCATGTCCCAGTGACATGCTGCAACAGCAGCCAAGATTTTTCCGCACTCACAAAATTTATTTCCCATTTTCACATATGGGTATTTTCTAGAACAGCAGATGAACAATTTGCTTTGATTAATGACATTTATTTTTTGTGCAGAAAAGCTCAATATGCATATGAGTTAGAGCAATTGTTCCAATGGGTCCCATGTATTCCCTTTTTGTGCTACTCTTTCTCTATGAGCCTTGGGAGCTGGGAGGGAATGCATTAGGCTGTCTTGTTTTTCCTATATTAGAGCACAAAGAAGCTCCAACACTGAAAATCCAGGATATCCCCCTGTTTACACAATACAAAAATGCCAGGTCCATATTTTATATGGACTAAGAAAACACAGGGTGAAAAGGAAAGAAAGGGACATCAAAACAGAAAAGAGAAGCAAGTCAGCTTTCAGACTAAAAGCATTTTAAAAAGCTATTGGTAAGGGTTTCTGGGAACACAAGTTATCCTTCCAGCACCATTAAGTGCTGTACAGTAAGTCCTACAAGGTGCCCTAATGAATCTCAAAGGTAATGATGAGCCAAGTGAATGGCAGGAGAATGTAAGTGGTGTTACCCACCACCTTCCAGGAGGAGCAGAGTGAGCAGCACAGAGAGCAGGCTCTCTTGAGTCCAAACATGCCACTTGCCCTCCTCTTTACAGGCTACAAGACTCCAAGCCCTTTCAGTTCCTCTCCTCTGCCCTCGGGGCTCTCAAAGATTGAACAGCAAATGTCTGCTGACAACCAAAGGGTTGAAGATTTCTCATGCCTGTATACAGGTAAGGCTGGGTTTATCCCCAGCTTCTCATCAAACTTGGCAATATTTGTAGCACTGGGTGGCAAAGGCAATGTGACTGCATAGAAGTTTTATTTTAAAGAAAAGAACAATCTCATGAATCAGTTGTGACCAACAATTTCCAACTATCCTGGTGCAGGGCAGGAGGATAAGCAACAGGAAAGTGCCCCCCTCAATGCTGCATGTGATGGATGAAGCAGGAAGGTGTCCTCTCACCTTGGAAGAGTTTTCTGACATAGCCCTCGTTGCTCACAATGTATTCTATGCCCTTGTGGGAGTTCATCACTGCTCTCACACAGCTGATGCAGGTGAGCTGAAGCAAGGCATCTGATATCCTGGCCACTCCTCGCCCTGACAGCCTGTCCAGGGCCTCCAGGAGCAGATCCAGCCCAGACAGCTCCAGGAACTGCACCATCCAGGCATCATCACTGTTCTCCAGCCTCTTCCTCAGCCCAGAGTAGTTCACCACGGAGGGCATTTGCAGCAGGCGGATGCACAGCTCTGGCTCTGCATTTTCCAGGTTGGCCTCTGACTGGTCGGTCTCCTGGGGCCCCAGCTTCTCCTTCAGGGCAGCCCACTTCTTGTGGGCACCTTCCTTTTTGATTGACATGGTGAACGGTTTGTTCTGAAAGAAAAAGAAAAGGCAAAGTGAGACATTTGTCTGGACTGACCAAAAATGATCCAGTAGCCCTGCTTTTTAATTAGTAAATTAATTAGTAATTTTATTAGTGTTTAATCAGTAATTGGGATGTAAATTACAGCAGGTAATTTACTACAGCAGGTCTGAGCTCTCCAGCATGTAGTACGTACACTGGAACCAGTCCTCTGTTGAAGAAACTCAATATATGCCCACCTTACCCACACACATTACATTCAGGCTCTGAAGACTCTGTGGAGAGACTTTTAGCACATCCAAGGCAGCAAACACAGCTTTAAAAGTAGCCAATTTGCACCACTCAATTGCCACTACCTGTTTTCATGCAGTGAAAGGAAAAGGTTGGAAGCAGCATTATCAGCTCTGCACTCCTAATACCCATTAAACCACTTCAAAATCTCACTGTGCTGGAGAGGCTGTGCAGTTTCTAAGCATTTATAATGGGATGGAGAAATAATTTTGAGCATATCCTGCTCATAAGAGCATCTGATTACCCTGTTCCTTTTTTGCTTTCATTTCTTTTGACTGATGTTGACGTTAATTTTATAGCACTCACTTAATCTCTTCCTGTCTGCTGTAATAGCAAATATGTTTGTACACATGGTGTTTATGCCTGATAATGTCAGAGCCTGACAGGCTGAGAGTGCAGGTACAGCAGCAGGAGGCTGGCTACAAAAACAGCAGAGCAGGTTTTTAGGACATGGGGAGCAATGGCCCATCTCCCTGGAGGACATGGCCTGGCTGGACAGGAGCAGCAAGGAAGGCCAGGAACTAATCCAGCACCCACAAACTGCAAAGCCAAGTGTAACTCTTGGTGCCAGATTTTATGGTTCTAGGCAGGATTATTATTTTTCAGACTCACAGGGATCAAGCCACACAATGCAGGTCCTTTTCAAGGCTGCATGCAATGATTGTGGCCACTGAGATTAGCTCACTTGGTCAGAGCACCATGCTAATAATGCCAAGGATGTGGATTTGATCCCCATATGGGTCTTTCACTAAAGAGGTGGATTTGGTGATCCTTGTGGGTCCCTTCCAACTCAGAATATTCTGTGAATCTGTGATTCTGTTTTAAAGCTGAATTACTCCCATAGATGACAGTTTTCCCCACAAAAATTGATGCTACCTCCCCGTCCTGCCACACCACCACCTCTGTTCCCCTGGGCTGCTGAGCCTGCAAAGAGCTCAAAATAACCTGGGGCTGCTTGGCCCCAAAACTCAGCACTTAGGGCACTGAGGGGATTATGGGAGACTCTTATTTTCCCTTCCCAGCTCAAGCACAAGGCATTCTAGAAAACCAAATGGAATCTTTTCTAGAGAAAGGTTCCATCATTTCCGACAAGAAAAAACCCCCACCCAACAAAACCCCACAAAAAACCCCCAAAAACCCAAAAGCAAAAAAGCAGAAGTGGAGAAATTGGGCTGAAAAGCAGGAAAACCAGCTCTGAGGCTGCACTGTTCCTCTGCAGGCCACATGGACATGAACTTCCAAGATTCTCAGAGAGAGGGCTAAAAGGTTTTCCCCCAGCAAATCAGCCCAATTTTACCCCAATTTTCTAGCAGATGATTTGGTGGTGCTCTGAATAGTAACTACACCAAAATCAAACAGATTACATCAAGAATTAAGAGTTTAGTTCCATGCTAGGTAAAATATAGTGACTAGAAAAAATGCTTGAAAAATATAAACTAAGTAATCTCTGGAAGGTTTTGTTTCCAGAAAGCCAATATAAAGGATAGACACTTTACACTGGTTGGAAAAAAATCTCATTTTAAAGCCTGCCCTGTGATTTTTCCTGGGGATTGCGCCATTGAGAAAGGTCCTGGCTCCTTCCCTGCAGCAGAGCTGCATGACTTCTGTTTTACCCAAAGAGTCATTTTGGCAATCTCCCCTTGGCAAATATGCAGCCAAAAGATTTGCTCACTGATTAGTGACAGGCATGATATTATAGGCCTAAATATGCCTCTTGGAAAGATGCAAAGTGTGATGGGGTAGGGCACTTGAAAAATTTCCCTGAGAAAATGTGATGGTGGGACTTTCTGGCAGCTCACAGCATCAAAGTCTGCATTGAGAGGTCAGAGGGGTGGGAGAGTTAGCAGGATTTGGTGACAGAAGATCCATTTAGAGAGCTCTGGAGAAGCCCTCTTGCAGAGTTTTCTTTTGCTTCAGTGGGAAAGAAGCTGGCCAAGCACCCAGTTGCTCCCTGTTTTGTTAGCTGAAAAAATGATGGTCACGATCCAAAAACATGAAGTGGCAAATATACCATCTGAGAACACACTGTACAGCTGAAAAGTGATAAAAAGGACCATAAAAAAACCAACCCAACCAATCCCCAAACAAACCTCCTTGCCAAAGCACAGGTTTGAGTTTCCAAGATTTGTCATCACTCCCTGCAGTCCAGAGCCCTTACTCACTCCTGGTAAAATTCTTTTTGGGATTAGTCAACCCCAGTCCCTCCCCTGTATTCAAGTGAAGGAATTTGGGTTAGGCTTGATGCAAAGGAGAGGAGAAATCCTTCCTCACTGGAGGGAGAGAAGCAAAAGTTTCACAGCCCTGGGGATGGGGCAGCACCCTACACCTCTCACCAGCCACGGTGATGGCAAATCTACAGCCATGGGGCTGGAGAGTCCACCTGCAGTCAAATCCTCCTCCACTCTGTGCATGGAGCCCAGACACCTCTCTCCAGTTCTGGGTCAAGCTGGACCTTCAGTGCAGGGCAGTACTGAGAACCCTCTGACCTGGGTGCTGGTCAGCCCCTGGGGCTGAAGAACTGGCCCCACCTGCAAGCTCCTCTTCTCTTGTGTGAGCTCATTTATACTCAGCAAATCACTTTTTTCATTTGAACATGAATAAACATTTCTTATCCGGCCAGAAAACAAAGCAGGCTGACTTTTTGCTCCCAGATGTACTAATGCCTCATTATATTGTATTTGTATTATATTGTATCAAGTCAGAGAAATTACAACAGCATTATTGATCTCAGGCTTAGCTGATTCCTGAAAATTAAACTCCACCAGTGCAACAGGAGGCAGGAAATACCGAGAGAGCATCCTGTTTACCAGCAGATTTGTTCTGAATTATCCTTCCCTCCCACCTGCTCCGCACAGATGTGAAGAGATGAGAAACAGAAGCGGGCAGCACCTCTCCAAACAGCCCTGGCTTGTGTTTTCATGCACTAAAATGAACAAATTGGACTGATTCAATATTCTTCCCCACAGAGAGTGCACCCTTTTTGCAGGAAAGGATGAAGGTAGCTAATGTATCTAATAGTAAGAAGGGAATAAAATAAACAGGAGCTGTACTATATAAATGGGAAGGAAATTAATATGGAGGAGATGGCAATACAACTCTGCAGACGGTGTGATAAATCTGTTTACAAACACAGATAAGAGTGATATATTGTGAATGCAACATCTTCCCATATTTTCCATGAAGGAAAATGTTGCAAAGATTTTTGGATACATCCTTAAAGGGCTGCTGGTTTTGCCTTTTATCTCTGACCACAGGAGCTTGTTAGCAGGTAAATGATCTCAGCAGAGTGAGACAGACAGGGACTGAAATGGAACACATCTATCTGGCTGCCTCACAGAGACCATTTAAACTGTGTTGGCCAAGGGAAGGAGAGTGCCCTGACAAAACCAGACAGGACAGCTAATACACCTCACCTTTTGCCAGCAGAAGGCCACAGGGAGCTTTGCTTTTTGTCTCCCAGGGCAGAGAGGGGGCTGTGATGGTGGAAGCAATGTCCCCAATGTCCCCTGTGTCTGACCATGCCTGCAGCCCCCTGCTGTGGGGACACTCACAGCCACAACAAAGAACCACAAAATACTTCAGCTTAGCTTAAAGACCTTTCAGATCATCAAGTCCAACCATTAACCCAGCACCACCAAGCCCACCACTAAACCATGTCCCCAAGTGCCACAGCTGCATGCACTAAATGCAATGCTCTCCTCATCTTCTAAGCTGGTTAGCCCTGATGGGGGAATCACAGAATGTTAAGGGGTTTGAATGGACTCTAAAAATCATCTTGTCCCATTCCCCCTACCATGGGCAGGGACATCTCCCACCAGACCAAGTTGCTCAAAGCTTCATCTAGCCTGGCCTGGATGCCAGGGTTGTAACATCCACAACCTCCCTGTGACAGTGTCTAGCAACCCTCTTTCAATCTGTACCCATTACTCCTTGTCCTGTCACTACAGCTCCTGATGGAGAGTCTCTCCCTGGCTTCCCTCTAGGCCCCTTTCAGATATTGGAAGGTTGTTATAAGGTCTAAAGCAGCATCAATGTAAAAGTACTCTTAATTTTAGGAGATTGCTTTGGGAAACATAAAGGTATCCTGAGAGTTTGTGCTCTTGCACGTGGCAACAGCAACATCACAATTCATGGTGCCAGCTCCTTGGATCACTGGGTTTGCAAAGTTATAATGTTCCCTGCATCCATCCAACCTGGTCTGTAGAATTTCCTCCTTTCTTTCTAAATCAGGTGCTTCCCAGATTCAGTTTTCTGTGCCTCTCTGTCCTTCAAGTCCACTCCTAGGGAGATGACATCTGTGGGAGATAAATCAGGGCACATCAATACTCCCTCCATCCTGTGAAGCTGCAGAGGACAGAGCTGCAGAGCACAGCTTTCACTCTAAATTATTACATGCCTCCAGGATGACACGGATCACAGCAAGGACTGGGGAGGAGATGTGAAAAGAGATTTCTCAGGGCAGCTAAGTATAATTGAGTGAGAACAAAAGGGAAAAAAACTGCAGGTCAAAACTATTCTGATTTTTTTGGGGGAGCAGACCCACTGCCTATGCAGAAGAATGGGACTTTGGGGCTGCTGTGTGTGAGGGGGAACAGCAGCTCCCTGCTGCCCTTTGAAGAATCCTGGGAGCACTCCAATCCCACATGCTGCCCTCACAGCCCTCTGCTCCCCTCCACAAGGCTGCCAGGGTGAGGAAAGCTCCTTTATGCTGCTCAGTCCCCCCCTTCCATGCCTGTTCCTGGCACTCAGGAGCTGTTCTGCCTGGCTGACTGCTAATGACAGGTTTCACTTCTGGGGAGCTCCAGTTTTCCCTCTGCTGCTGGGAATATGCCAAGCCTTTGTATTTTGCAACATGTCAGACTACTCAGTCCCTAAAAAGAAACAACATCCTGGCTTTGTGCTTCCCAAAGTCACTCCTGGAAGTGTGATATGTTTCCTTCACCTCTCGTTTTGCTTTCATTTGTGCTGTTGTTTTCCTATGCAGTGTTGGAAGAGCTCCCCCACACAAAGGCCAACAAACCATCCTCCCATGCACCAAGATGAGCTGGGGAAAGCACAGATCTCTGTTTTGGACACCAGCCTGACCCCTTGGTGTGGGCCCATCAGTGTGTGTAGGAGCCAGCAGCATTTTCAGTCTCCCAGGGCAGCTGGGATAAGGGCATGGTGGGAAATTCAGGCAAGCAAACCAAAGGCATGGTTTGCACAACAGACCTTGCCCCAGCAAGTGCTGCTCCATCCTTCTGCTGCCATGGCCAGCAGCCTCAGCAGTCCTCAGATCTACATATTCTGTAGATCACCTGTATCAGAGGCCAGAATGTGTGATTTATGATCAAAAACTGAAAAGGTTTTGGAATGAGTGCCCACTCTTGCTCTTTAGTACTGAGGAAAGTCTCTGGCACACTGTGCTTTGCTCTGGCACAGCCTAAAGGAGCTCTCACAACACAGCCCAGGTCAGCTGTGGCCTCAGCAGTGCTGCAAACCATTCTGGAGAATATTTTGAGTTTAGGAAATGAGGGAGCATAGACACACACCCTGCTGCAGCTGTGGGCAGGAACTGTGCCATCCACACTGACTGGGCCTGGCAATGGCTTCTGCAATTTCCCAGAAAAGAACTTCAGTGCACAGACAAAGGGTGGCCATACTGGTATAAATTTGTATGTATTTTGCCAGTATAGCTTATTCTTTCACAAATAAAGGAAAAACATGTTGTTCTGATTCAGCCCCATTCACCACCATCAGGATGCTGTGTGCCAGCACAGCTTTTCTCTCCTGGGCAGCTACAGACTACACTATTGTGTGATGCCTCACAAAATGGCTAAATGTGTCCATTCAATATGTACTGCTAGCACTGGAGTTACACCAGGTTTAACCAAAGGAAAAAAAATTTCCAATGCCTTCTTCCTCAGTAAATAAACACATTTCTCACTGTGCTGCTGCAGGACCACAAACAAATCAAGCTCAAGGACATTTATGTCAGGATCTTCAGTGGCCTCTAAACCCTTATTAATGTGAGAGGTTCCATGAGCTCAGCTTCAAATGGGATGGAAACCACTCTTTGTAAGTGTGAAGACACAATTATCACTTCCCTAAATGTGGTGAGCCAGGCTTAAACCCGACTGGTGCAGCTGTCAGATTTTGATTCTGTAATTGCCACTGCCACTCTGGGGGCAGGGGAGGGAAGTGCCTTATCTGTGTGAGTCAGACAAGCCAGTATCAGAGGCTTTCCAAGGTGGGTACAAACCCTGGGCACCCTCAGGTGCTGCCACAGCCCCTGGCAGGCACAGCAGGTTCCACCCTGGAGGGATGGAGGGATGGAGGTGGTGCCCAGCTCTGGCCCCCAGTTCTGCACCAAACGGGGCCACCAGTGCTGAACCCCAGTCCTTCCCCACTGCTGCCAGCAGGCCCATGGGAGCCAGAGGGGCATCCTGACTCCAGCCAGAAAGGAATGGGACTCGGGTCCTGGTCCCATGGAAACTCTGATGGGAACAAGGAGGGTCTGGAGATTCCCCTGCTCCAGGGCCCACACACTCAGGCAGGGGCAGCAGCTCCATCTGCCAGTGATTTCAGCACCATTCTGCATTTTGGGATGCAGTTTATTATTATTATTATCATTTGGGGTCATGTGAGGAGCAGAAACTGTTACCCAGCAACAGGGACAGTGCAGTGGTAACTTTCTAAGACTCCTGGCTTCTGCTCTGTGGGAAGCTGTCACACAAGCAGATATGACAGCCAAAACCCTTTCATAGCTTTTTTATTTGTTGTTGCTGATGTTTTTAAAAACCTCCCCACGATGCCAAGAGGACAGAGAAAACTGTCAGAGGGAAGAATTCCTACCTCAGAGCTGAAGCCAAATTATTCCATTGTCTCTCCCACATGGAAGGATACTCCTCAATCAGTTGTGTGAGCCCTTCCCCAGCCAGATCCTTTTCTCCTTCTCTCATCAAGCAACCTTCACTCAACACACTGTAAATCCCCAAAGAGTGTCTCTATAATTCACACACTCTAAGAAAGTTCAACAGGATGTCAGTGTCTGATAGTATGCAAACTCCCCAGAAAGGTGCAAGGAAGTGACTTTTCTATGGCCTCCAGGGAAGGCATTTGCATGTCATTTGTCACCCTCATTCACCCTGTGCTGGTGGCTGGCTGGTGTCACTTCCCCTGGGCTGGGAAGGTGGGAGCCTTGCCCCCACTCCATGTCTGTGTCCCAACATTAAAAAGCACCACTGGCATGGGGTGACTCAAAGCAGGGAAATGACCAAAGCAGGGCAATGATCTGTAAAGGAAAGTAAAAACAATGAGAAGGACAAAAGAGGATGCAGGGTGGTCAGGGGTGGGATGGAGATCCCAGCTGTGGGTGGGACAGCCCCTTGCATCTTGCATCAGCTGAGCTGGGGTTTCTGCCTTTGTGGCAGCAGAGCTTCAAACAGTGCAAGGCCTCAGGGGTCTTTGTAATGCTGGAAGAGTCAGGACAGCTTAAAATATTGGGGATGTCTCTGACCCTAGGAGTGGGGCCAGACAGCAAGGGCTGGGAGCTCAGGCAGTGTCCCCTGGACAGGGGCTCAGTGACAAGAATTCTGCTCTCATTGGGCACCACTGAGGTCCTGCTGAGCTTCAGCCCAGCTTTTATGGGCTGAGCAGGCTCTGAAGACATTAAAAGCTTTTTTTTTACAGAAAATATCTCTGTGCCTTTCTGGCTGATATTTAATGTGAAAGCTAGTTTGTGAGCCACAGCTGTAAAATGCATCCACTCAGCCCCTTGGGAGGTGTTAACTGAAACCCAGTCTTTATTAAATTGTGAATATTTCAACATGGCCCATTTCAGCAGAAGCCTCCTGCCTGGCTCAGGGGTAGCAGTTAGGCTTCAAATGTTTATTTCTTACTCTGTGAAGTTCTACCCTGAACTGAACCTCCCAGATCAAAAGTTGGAACCCACATCAAGAGTCTTCCTGCCTTGGGTGGCAAACTCAAGCCTTGTGTACATGAGCACGACTCCACCAGCATCAGAAATCCACTGATCTGTCTGCCCCTTGGTCCAAATTCAGTTGGCCTTTAAGAGCTCAAACTGCCCATTTGCTTTCTAACTAAAACAGTTTCACCACAACAATGCAATGTCCAAGGAAATGACTCTGCACAATTCCCCATCCTGCCATAGGAAACACTCTGGGGGTGTGCCCATACAATCCAAGGCTATTGTTAATTCAGGATAGGTTTTACAGCAGCAAATGAATGTCCCTTTACATTTCATGCACTCCTGAAGGGTAATCCCCAAGGCCTCAAAAGATTAGTCACTAATCTGGTTCTTGGGAGCAGGACCAGCCTCACAGCCGGTTTTAGGGGAAAAAATAAAATTTAGGAGAAAAAAAATCCTGCAAAGAAAGGATTGTGATGATGCAAATTCCTGTCCCTGAAAACCATGGAAGCAATGTGAAAGGTTATCAATCAGGGCCCATTGGGTTTCATCTGAAGCTTGGATCCGAGAAATTACAGAAATGTTTCTCCTTTGAGAAAGGTTCCATCATTTCCGACAAGAAAAAAGCCCCACCCAACAAAACCCCACAAAAAAACCCCAAAATAACCCAAAAGCAAAAAAGCAGAAGTGGAGAAATTGGGCTGAAAAGCAGGAAAACCAGCTCTGAGGCTGCACTGTTCCTCTGCAGGCCACATGGAATTGAACTTCCAAGTTTCTCAGAGAGAGGGCTAAATGGTTTTCCCCCAGCAAATCAGCCCAATTTTCTAGCAGATGATTTGGTGGTGCTCTGAATAGTAACTACACCAAAATCAAACAGATGACATCAAGAATTAAGAGTTTAGTTCCATGCTAGGTCAAGTATAGCAGAGACCATCTACTTTTTGAGTATCACTCTGCTGCCTCTGAACCACAGAGCAATGCTTGACTGCCCACATGGCTGGTCCACAAAATGCAGGAATCCAATTAAACAGCCATAAATACAACCCCATTTGCCTTAAGGAATTAGATTATTCCTAATTACAGCAATCAGTGTCTTCTTACTGCTCTGTGTTTCTGTGACAAATTCATTTCCATGCCAGTGTCTTTTCAAGGAAGTCATGTCAAGGGTTTGGAAAGGGAACACCCAGCTCATTTTGGGCTGGCAGGGAGATCTGTGCCAACCAGAAATCCGCTGCAATGGCTCTTTCTAGGTGATCCTGCCTAAAATGCCTCCTATCACTCCCTTCTAAATCACTAAACATCAGCACAGGTGTTATTCAAGAATCCAAGGTGCAACATTCACCTCTGCATCTCTGTAATGGGCTTTGCTGGGTACTCTGGCACCCATGGGGCCAGTGATAACAACTACATGTCTATGGGGGAAAATTAGGGAAATAAACTTGGATAATTCAATTTCCCTGCTCATCTGAGAACTGAACTCTGAGTTAGGTAAGCAGAAGGACCAGTGTCAAACAAAGTGCTGAAATGGCACTGAAGGGGAATTAGGCATGGATGAAGACACACAAATTTAGGGAGAGTGTAAAATAAAATTTAAGGCAGGAGTCAAATCCTCCCCCTGCCCACAAGGTTTCTGGCCTCAGCAACATGACCTTGTACACTGGGGACAGCAGGAGACGCCAGAAGAGCTACTGGGATGTAAATGTGGTGAACTAATGATGACCTTCCCAGGTATTGGGACAGCACAGTGACAGCAGCCAGTTTGCTCCCTTGTGGGGAGCAGAGACATCTGAGCATCCTCAGGAAACCACAGGAGCAAGACAGGACTGCAGAGCTGACTGCTGCTGGCTCTTACTGAATTTCTCTTCTCTCCTTGAAGACTGACATCCCTCCAGCTCTCTTGTCACAGACCAGCTCTCTGATTGCTTTGTGGCTGAATGCATTCACTTTAGAGGATGTTAAAAGGAGGGGGGGAAAAAAAGCCTTCTGAAGTAGTCTATATCTGATGAACACTTCAGATAACAAAAATAAAAGATTCTGCTACTGCCAGTAGCATATTTCTGGGAACTTTGTATCTATCTGCTTAAAACATCCTTAACATTTGCTCTGCAGCTCTTTTGGTAGAAAGCTTCTGCAAGAAAGAGACATGGGGAGGGTGCTTCCTCCTGAGGAGATTAAACCATGTGAGGAACTTGGAGTTTAATTTGGAAAGGTGTTGACAAAAAACTCTGCCAAAACCCCAAACTGCACCAGCAGTTCTGCCCAGAGCACAGAGCCATGTACAGGTTTCTAAAGGATGTATGTGCTGCTAAGCACAGGTAAGAAGCCTAATATTTATTGTTTATTTTTCCTGCACACATCTAGTGCACCTGTGCCAAGGCTGCAGGGGAACTAAGGCACTGCCAGGACGAAGGGTGCCACGGCAGCTGGACTCTGCTCCCTGGTACACATGCTGCTGCTGCAGCAGCAAAAAGATGTAATTACAGAAAAAAGACCTTCTGAGCCCTGCCCCAGAGGGAGAGAGGCAGCAGGTCCTGCCCAGGGTTTAGCTGTATCCCTCCAGCACAAGCACAAACCCTGCACAAGGGGGAGGATCTCCAGGCAGGCAGCAGCTCGTCCCTAAAACCAGTTTGATGCTGGAGGTCCACAGAGGAAAGGGTTGAGGGCATCACTGAGCCAAAGAGCCACCCAGACCCACATTTACAGACATCCCCTCTGAACAGAGCTCCCAACACACCAGCATGGTGCAGAAGGGGAAGTATTTTTCCAGCTGCTCTCCAAACAGGTTGCAAATGCAATTCCCTTCTCCCAAGATCAGCTTTTCCGTTCAGCTGCTGCTGAATCACAGGGGCTGCTACCTCATCTGCTGAACAGCCCAAATGCAAACATCCTGAATGTTTTTGTTCAGATAAGGCTGACCACAGCCAGGACTCCTAATGGCAGGGCTGAAGCAGTATTGCACACGTTAGGGAGACCAGCCCCAGATGCTGCCAGGTACTTTCCTGCTCGCTCCTGTGAATGTGAACATTACCAAGGCTAATGAGAGAACCTGCTCAGCTGCTAATTCAAGAAGTTAAGCATTTGAGCTGTTTAAAATAAATGCTTGAAGAAGGCTGGCTTAGCATGATTTCAACATTAATCCACTCCAAAGATGCCTTCAGAGTATTTACTGCTGGGTAAAAAAGTTTCCAGAGCCTATTTTGTAACACAGTAATCCTAAAACATTAATGGGTTTAACCTTTCATTTTGCTACAGTACTCATTCCAGCTGTTTTGAGAGGACCTAAAATTGTCCCCCTAGATACAAACTTTCCAGCTCCAACCCAGTCTTTGCATTAATGTGGAAAGATTTTAGTATGGCCCAACTAACTGGGGATCATGGGAAAGGTCTCATGCTTCGTCAAAATTACCTTACTATACAAGCAAGATATCTGATTATTATAATTTTCACCTTTTTCAGTCGTTCCTTATCACTTTAGATACTGTTTTGTTCTTTACAAAGAAATCAGTTGTTCAATCACATCCTCAGGTTTGCATAGTCCAAAGAGCTGCAGTGCTTTATGCCAGCTGAACATGTGGCTGTCATTAATCTTCAAGAGGAAAATCACTATACTGCTCTGATAAGTTAATATACAGTGAATATTAGGATATAATTTTATAAGTGATTCATCTCTTTACATATGGCTTGCTTTCTTTCACGTGTTATCAGAACAGGGGTTTGGGAATTACAGGCTTGTAAATCAATTTGGCTTTGTGTTAGTCCTTTCCCTTCCTTTTCAGATAAATAGAGGCCTTATTTAAGGCTTGGTAATGTTTGCAGAGGTTCAGTCCATTTCCAGTAATGGAAACAACAAAACCCAAAATTTATCCCCAGGCTTATAAAAGAAGCTTCAGGACTGGGTAAATATAAAATAACTCATGAATATTGGACAGCTTGTTCTGCAATGGGAAACTACAGCCCATCATTGCATAAACAAGTGAGCACAGCCAGGCAGGCTTGGAAAGCAGCCTTCCAAGGGAGAAATGGAGCAGCTCAGCCAGTTTCCAGATGAGAGCTACTCAGGGAGCCTGCTGCCACATAGGCATGACACAAACCAGAAAGGAAGCAAGTTATAAAATGTATCAGGGAATAAAAACATTTGTTCCCCAGTTAAACTTCATGGCAGGCTCACATTTTCACCATTTGTTATATAAGTCAAGAAGAAGACACATTCACAAATACTTTCTAAATAGCAGAGCCCACTGCTGACATGACAGGTAAATATTGCATTCTTACTGTAAGAAGTGTGAACTTTTCTTTTCTGGCTCAGAGCAGATTTGCTTCACTGCATTGTGCACGCAGTTGAAAGTAAAGCCGACCAATTCTAAAGGATTTATCTTTTTTTTCCCCTCTTTTCTAAATAGCAGAAGTAATTAATCTGCTTCAGAGAATGAATCAGCCTTTTCTGAGCTAGAAACACACAGAGGAGATTGTGGCTGTTTCTGGGGCAGGAGGGAGGCTTACTCACACAGCTGATGCAGCCACCCAGGGCGTGCAGCTGTGGGACGCAAGGGGGGCAAAACCCCAGAGCTGCACCCCAGAGCTGCACCCCAGAGCCCCCCAGTGCCACCAAGGGACCTGCTGGGACACAGGGAACGGGCTCAGCACTGCAGTGCTGATGGAAGAGATGAGCCAGAGCACCAGGAATGGCCCAGGGAGGGCTGTGTGGCTTTGCCTCTCATCCTGCAGCCCCTGGGTGGCACATCCAGCCCCTGAGGGCAGCACCCACTCCTGGCAGTAAATCCTCTGGCAGCAGGGCCATCCTTTTATTTAGGGGAAGTACCTTGATCTGGGCCAGGTGGTGGGATGAGTTGATTTGCACAGTTTGACTACTTGGTAGGCTGTGGGAAGAAAAGCACTGCTCACAAAAAGCTGCTGCCCTGTTCTATAGGAACCTCTGTTTCCAGCTGGGGCCTCTGGCAGAAAATAAAGGTAATGCTTAGCTCACTGCTTCCAGCCCATGCTCAGCAATGACTTAACAGAAAAGCAGGACAAGCAAAGAGCAGAGAGCTCCCAGAAAGGGGAAGCCAGCAGAACAGAAGCAGCACGGAGATAGCTGCCTCATTAAAAATAATGCAACTTAACCCACGGAGCCAGTGTAACAGTTATGCCTTTGCTGCATCGGCAAAAGCAGAGCTGCTCACCAAAATTATAAATAAATCAATCAATCAAGATGATGCCAGCCTTATACATTGATCTGGAGAGAAGAAAGGGCTCTGCTGCTGCTTCCCTCCTTTCATCCCCTCTGGCTGTGCCTCCTGCAAGGGAAGGGCTGGCCTTGCAGCCCCAGGACAGCACGGGGCTGGAACGTCCCTCCCTCTGGGGAACACAGGTGCCCATGGCTCCCTGTGCAAACAGGAGTGGAGATCACTGGACCTCTGCACTGCCAAAATCACCAACATTTTCCATCCTAAAGTACAACTAAATATAGAGGTTTTATGGTTGCAGGATGCCTCCTTTCCCACACTTTCCTGGAGTGATCTCCAAATTCCTCTGCTGTCCTTGCTTGTTAAAATGTGACTCAGCTTTCCCATCTGGAAAAGTGGAGACCCACATGGCTCCAAGGTGGCCAGCTGCCACCAGTGATGTCCTGTGTTAGTGTTAGCCATCAGCTTGGGAGCAGCAGAGCCAACGGAGGCTTTGCAAGCTGGGTTTGGGGTGAAATCGGTGTCAGAGAGTCTGTAGGTACCCTGTGAGCAGCAGTGCAAACCATCAGCTGAAACCTCCTCTTGTACCTTGTGGGGAAGTTCTCTCAGCACCAAGGAGTGACTGAGGACACCTGCTCACAGACTGCACTGGAACAGCAGTGCAAAGAGCCAATCCCTCCTCTGGCCTCCAACATTCCACAAAATTAATCCTGCTCACACCTCAGCTGAATAATGATCCTGGTAAAAATAACAAGTGGGAAGTCAATGCCAAGTAGCACCACCTGGTGATAATTACTCCAACCATGCCAAGTTCAACATGAGGCCTTACCAACTGCAGCATTTGGCAGCTCTGCATTTGTCTGTTCTTGAGATGGAGCAATGTCCCTTCTGAAGTGAGCTGTTCCTTTTGTGGTCATTAAACACTTTGGAATCAGCTGAGTGACTCCAATGCTGGAATGAGGACTTCATCCACTGTCTCTCAGTCCTTTCTGCCTTTGTCTGGTGTCCTTTATCAGCTCAGATGGTTTTTCAGAGACCTTGAAATACACCATTAAATGCTACAGAGCTTTTTGCAAACACTATTGCTTGCTTAAGAGTCTCATTGATCTGTGGCTCCAGCATTCCCAGCACTTTGAAATGTCAGCTCAGGTATTAAAATAGTAGAAAACAGCTGAATCCATGTGTTCATTACATCAAACAGAAAACTCACCCTGCTCTCCTGATGCTTCCTGCAGATGTGAAAGGCTGGCTGACAAAGCAGCAACAAATGTTCATCTGCCACATTACACAATCACTAACTTTTAATTTTGGGCACTCCTGTAGATGCCAGACAATGACTCAGGGCCTCATGCTTGAGCCCCACACCCTATTTTCTTCCATATTCAGTCTCATAAAATCACCTCATCTACCACTGACATTATCTGGTAGCAATCATAAAGCTTGGCTGTTGCTCATTATTATTTTTCTCCTAGGAAAAAGGAGCCAGAGGATACCTGCCCTTGACAAGGAATCTGAGAGGCACTGAAAAGTCACTCAAATGCTTTCTTTAAGTATTCCCAATTTGTGCTTCACTCCAGCCCTTAAAGCATTCCTGCAGAACTGGAACCCCTGGAATGGTATGACAACCCCACACCAGACCTGTGAGCATGAATCTGCCCTTTGTTAGAAGGAGACAGTCAAACTCAAAATTTGATGTGACTTGTTGCCTTCCCTGAATTTGTTCTTAGCATTTTGACTGGCAGCACAGGACTGGAGAAATCTCAGTAAAATTAAAATTCAGATTGTTTGCTCACTTGGTGCTCTCAGTGCTTTTTCTGGCCATTGGGAGATGAAGGCAGCCTCTGCAAGACCAAGCTCATGAACCTGTATGATGAACTGCTCACAGGCAATGCTGAGAAACACTGGAATAACCCTGAGCTTGGTGGATAATGCCAAAGGGATTATACTATATCAGGTCAGAAGCAGGTAGTCATGCACTGAACATGAGGAGTATCATGCTGCAGGGCTGTGTCTATCTTCTGCAAAATATTTAGGTATTTTTCACTTAATTATATAAAAAGCAATGTACAATGTTAATGAATGGAGCAGGGATAACTCCTTATGTTTATCTGAACCTACCAATTGCAGTGTTTTGGACTGTGCAGAGCTGGATTTGTTCAGTGTCACTGTGTGAGCCCATGACCTGACTCTGTTGGTTCAGTGGTATTTTCTCTGAATCATTATTGATAGACCTTACTGCAAATATTAAGAGCAAGGATATTCAAGTGGGAGCTTAACCTGAGCTCAGATATGAGCACTGAGCTTGTCTGAAGTTCCTTCCGCTGTTTCAGCTGGATGAATGTTGTTCACTGCCCAACCTGCAGCATTGTGCTGCTCCCCACTGCTGAATTACACCCATCTTCCACTCACAGCTGGCTGCAGTACAATTAAACCTCCTCATCAACAGAATGATCACTGCAGAAAAGCCCCACATCTAATAATCAATGCCATGGAAGTAAATCGGGTGGAAAGAAGGACAAAATGCAACTTAGCTTGCTTTGGTAAGAAAAATTTTCTGCTCAGCTACTCTGGGAAAACTATCCAGCATAGCTGGCACACAAGACAGGGATAAAGTTCAGCTTACAACGCATTTGAAGCATTTGCTGTGCAGTCCAGTGAAATCAGAAGTGTGCAAACAGAAGATAAAAATGTGTAATAAGCAGGGCACAGACGTAGAAGGATCAGACAGACAATGAAATGGAAGGGGTCAGTCTGAATTTAGCAGGGAGGGACTGAGTGCAAGTGAGGGAGACTTCACCCTACTTAACTTCTCCCTTCATCACAGAGCAAGTGGGAGAAAGCTGAGGGAATACTGAACCAGCACAGAACATGGAGATATGCAATAAAAATGGGATTAACAGAATGACTGGAATATGATGAGAGCTGACAGCAGAAAACAAAAGTCATATGGACACCTGGAGAGGAAAATCCCTGCTTCCCACCCCCCATCACAGGACAGGAGGAACCTGAGGAGGAGGTTAACTGCAGCACCTACCTGGTGAGGGATTTATTTCTAGGGGAGGTGTCAGAAAAACATGAGAGGCACAGGACAGACCTCTGAGCCCTGCAGCTCTGCCCATCCACAGGGAACTCAGGGATTAGGAAGCCCAGCTCACAACTGCCAGGGATCAGCAGAAGCTGGAGCCTGCTTCATGAGAGCAGACAGCAGGTTGGAGCTTGTTTGGCATTGCACAGTAAAGAGAAAAGCATGCAACCCCTATTTCTGCACTGATAAGAGAAAAGCACCAGGCAGGGAGAACGAAGCAGTCACAGTGCAAATATAAAGTAAGAGAAAGCCATATATTGGAGAAAGGGTTATAATACCAGTTCTATTAAGGTGTGAAATTTCCTTTTCCCACAAGGCTGGCAATAAATGAATTAGTCGTGTGGAATAAGGCATAATATCATTCTGTGTTTAGATTTGCTGACCTGCCAGGTCTCTTCCTGTCCTACACTTAGATTATCTTTTATACAATGGGTCTTGTACACTGCTTGCATTTTTTCAGCAATATTTTTGGATGACAGCCTAGAATGGGATTATTAACTTATAACAGGACAAAAAAAAAATCTCATATCCTCACAGATTCCTGCAATCCCTTCCCCCCTGCCCTCTGGTTTTGGCAGCCTCTGTTTAGTGGAAAAATAAGCTTAAGGGGATGGAAGAGAAACGAGATTAGTGGCCAGACAGCCCAAATTCTGAGCAAGTTCAGTAGGACCATGGCAACATCACTGTAACTCTGCTGACTCCAACTTTCCTTTTCAACTAACTCAAGCCAGAAGTTTCCTTGCAGTCTACCAGGGAGCCTGAGGTGTTTTGCACTGTGTTTACACGGAGAAATTATTCAGTCTTAAGAATCCCCAAAAAAGAACGTACAGTTCACAGTGCTGGTATAGGGAGGGACAACCACAAGCACCGTTTTGGGGTATTTCTTCTAAAATCAGTATGTCTGAGCACTCCTTCCCCACCCACGAGCTCTGGAATTCAGCTCTGTATAACTGATGTTGCAAGAAGCCATTTAATCACTGCAGAGTTATTGAGCAAAAGGGAGGATGAGGTTGGAGAGAACTATGTGGGAAAACCGGGCAGGACTTGGGAGATCTTGTCTGAAAACCACTGGATAACAGAACAGAATCCGTCAAAATAAAAGCCTGAAAGTGGCCCAGCGCACACGCAGGCACGCCATCCATGCGCTCCGCGCTGGGAGATGCTCTGCCAGCCCTAGGCACAGCGGGACCACATCCCGCTGCCATCACACCTGCATCCCGCACCACGTTGCACCTACACGTGCAATCGGGACCACATCGCACCCATACCCCGAGTGCCTGCAGTGCCATCCGAAGGACACCCAGCACGGCAATCCCAACACCCGAGCCCTCGCACGGTGCGGCTGGGACCCGCTCCCACCTGTGCGCTCCACTCCCGCACCTGCAATCCGGACTCCATCCCGCCTATGAACACACCGCGCTGTTGCATCCGCAGCCCGGACCGGCTCCCGGTCACAGCGGCGGCGGGGCCCGTCCCGGCGATGCTGCCGCACCTGCAGCCCGAACTGGGTCCCACCTACACCTCCCCGCCGCTGTGGCGCCTCCATCCCCCTGCGCTCAGCATCTCTCACCCGGTGTGAGGGGGCAGCTCCGGCCCGCCGAGCTCCTTCCCCCGCGGACACCGGCCGGTCCCAGCGGTCTGCAGCGGGGCACGGGGGATGCCCAGCCCCGGGAGGGGGTTTAGCCCAACTTCTCCCGACCCAGAGGACCCCGCTCCCGGCGGAGCTTGGCCTTACCGCGGCGGGGACCCTCACAGCCACCGGCCCTGCTGCGCGCAGCGCCCCTCACGGCCCCCGGCCCTGCTGCGGGCGGCGCCCCTCACGGCAGCCCCTCCGCCCGCAGCCGCCGGGCTCTGCCCGCCCGCGGGAGCCGCGCCCGGTTCCGGGGCGGGGCGCGGGCGGGGCGGGGGTCCGGACCGGCCCTGCCGGGGAAGTTTGTCCCCTGCCGGGCGAGGGTTCCGCCGCGCCGCCCCAGAGCTGTGTTCCGCCCGGTGGATTCCCTCAGCAGCCCCGCTGCCGTGTCCCGGTCTCGCCCTGGCGGATCAATCCCGGGGGAAGAGCTCCCCGCGGAGCCAGTGCCGTGTTACCCTCGCTGCAGAGGGTGCTGCCCGTCCCGGGGGGCTCCCCAGTGTGCCCCTTTTCCCGTGTCCTGTGGGCATGCTGGAGGCGAGCGCTGCCCGCTCTGGGGGTGCTCCCCAGTGTGTGCCCCTTCCTCCCGTGTCCGGGGACCCTCTCAGTCCAGCCCTGGCGTTTGGATCCGCGGCCCCGGGCTGGGAGATCCGAGGGGAATCAGGAAAGCTTAGGACAGGCTGCCCAGGCGGTCAGAGACCCAAGGGATCCTGCAGCCTCCTCCAGGGATCCGGCACTCCGGTCTCTGCAATGTAAGCACTTCACTTTTAGCCCAGAATTATGGCATCAGTCCGGTTGGAAAATACCTTTAAGATGATCGAGCTCAAGCATTAGCTCATCATTGCCAAGCCCACCACTAAACCACATCCCCAGTGCCACATTGACGTGTCTTTTAAATACCTCTAGGGATGGTGACTCAACCCGCTCCCGGGATAGCCTGTTGCAATGTTTGATTCTTGTACCTTGCACTGGGCTAGGAAAGCTAATATTTGAGCATTTTGCACAGATTTTAGTGTGTCACCGTGTAAACATCTAGTCAGATATGTGTATCACCATGTAAACATCTAGTCAGTGCAAGTTTAACATCTCATGGTACTTCAGATGAGCACAGTGGGCACCCAACCCAGCAGAAGAGAAGAAATGCCTTTTCCATTAGTAAAACACATCAGCTCTAGAGATGGGCAACAAAACAGTGGGGTTAAGCTAAATATTGACAGCCAAGAGGAGAGAATTTGGTGGAAAAGAGACTCCCTTTGTGGGTCAGAAGTGCTGTCTCCTATAGGCATTAGGGGCATGAGTCAGTTCTGATTTCAGGCAGAGCCACTCAGCTTTGCCATCCAGAGAAAACCTGGCAGGGAAAATCATGGAGGGGGGAAATAAACTGATGAAGTGTTTTTGCAAAGGACTGCTGCAAACTGCTGAGAGCCGAGCTGGGACCACTGAGTATGATTACAGGTGACTGGAGGATAGTTACAGGGTGAGAACACAGGGCTGAGTACTTCTGAGACTTCAAATTGGAAAATGAGACCTGAGCTTTCACTGTTTGCTCATAAAACACTCCTCTGTTTTTAGTGGAAGAGAAGACAAATGGAAAAAGACTGCCTCTCTCAGAGATGGCAGTTAACCAGAGTGGCTCATCGCTTCTTCTTTTGCCCAAAACAAATGTTTCTAATTGGTGTCTTATGCAATACATACTTAGCTTTACAAATCTACACAGTGGGAAAAATGGATGTGTCCCCTGCAGTCTTTCTCTAAAGGGTTTAAAACTGTTTTTGGAAGAACTATTTATTTTTTAGGAAATAGTACTTGTCTTTGCCTGCTGCTGCTGTTCTTGCTTTAGCCTTTTTTTCCATTCTCTGCAAGTTTTTGCTGCTTTGGTATATGAAGAAGAACAGGGAAACCAAACTTTTCCTGCTTGAGAGCATTTTTCTTCTTCTTTGTGTTTGTCTGCTGCCTTTGTATTCTGGAGTAGTCCTGCCATATGGAAGTCAGACAGGTAGGACGCCTTGATGTGGCCCATGGGGCTTCCCTTCCTGCTGCCTCATTCATACACTCATTTCAGGCATTTTCAGCACCAGGTTTGTGCCCTCTGTCCCTCATGGTGACTGTGAGTGTTGGGACAGTTGGACTGTAGATCCCTTAATGCACTTTCCTGTTATGTCTGCAGGAGCATGGGGCAGCAGGGAGTGTGGCCATGGGGCAGCTGGGTCACACACAGGAGACCTGCAGCTCACAGGGCAGCTGAGAGACAGGGAGAGGAGCAAGGGAACTCTTCATCCTCTGTGTTTCACTGCTTTATTCATTACTCTAATGCTTGGAACTTGTCTGTCCTGCTTGGATGTAGAAGGACAGTACACACTGTAAAAACATCATATGGAGGATGAATTATAACTGCTGGGCCATACGGGCTCTCATCGTGTAGGAATGAGGGGCAAAGCTCAGAAAACACAAGGCAAAGAGGAAAAATGAAACTCTGTGTAAATGCCCCTCATTTTCACCCAGATCCCTTTTGACCCAAGCAGATATGACTGTGGGGGTGAGCAGTGAACACACAAGGGCTCCTTTGTTGGGATGCAGCCACGCTGTGCATCCATGTCCAGAGCTGGGTGCACACATGCTGTGGCCGAGGGGGTGCAGTCACTGGTTTGCTTCCCCAGACCTATATCTGCAGTGTGCTTTGAACTTTGGAACCTTGCACCCACAAAAATCAGACTGAACTCTCCCTGGGCTCTCCATCTGCCTGCCTGGAGGGGCTGTGATCACTGAATTTGTTGTTGATGGTCTGAATTGCCATTTCTATTTGGTGTAATCACTGCCAATTATGTCAGAAATGTGTACATAGAACTCTACCACATGGACCAAATCCTTCTTTGGTTACACCATGAGCCACTATTTGCTCTTTTAACCTCCAGCTGGCCATTTTTTTTTTTTTTTTGGTTTGGGCAAAAGGGCTGATAGCAAATTCATTTTTATTCAACAGCATCCCCATGCTTGGCTGCTCAGTCCCACTGTGAAAGGGCTGGAAAGAAATATAACAGCAGCTGGAAGATGGGGCTTTGAAGCTCAGGGGAATTGTTGCCCTGGCTGGATTGAGGTCCTGAAAAGCAACTTTTTCAGTAGACCAAGCTACTTCCAAGTCATTCTTAGCATGTATTGCTTTGTCTTCTCACTACCTACACTTTATTAAGTAGAATAGAAGAGAATAGAAAATTTTCAGTTTGAAGGGACCTACAATGACTATCTAATCTAATTGCCAAAAATATGAATCAAAGTTTTTTTTCTTCTGACCTCTTTGTTTTTTTCTTGCTGTCCACAGACCTCTGTCAGGTTCCTGATATTTTACCTGCAGTTTTGCCCTGCCCTTCAGGAGAGCTGAAACATTTATTTGGTGTTTTTGACATGAAGGCAGGGCTACAGTAGAGCTCAGGAATGCAGAGACGTGAGTGTTTGTGCAGACATTCCTTTTCCTTCTTAGCAGCAGGGTTTTAGACAGAGATCTGCCATGCTGAGAATGTCATTTCTGCACAGCTGCAGGAATTGTTGTCCCAAGGTCTGATGACGAGAGCCGGTTTTGTGTTTGTCCCTGTTCAGATTAAAGTGGGACTCGTTTCCAGTGGTGGTGAAGGTTAAGAGCATGTACTGCACAGAAGGATTCCTGATCTTTTGTTTCTTCACTTAAGCCCTTTGCAATGCTTACAGCGAAGGTCAGAGCACAGAAGAAAAATGCTTTTTGGTTTTGAGTCGCAAAGCAGTTGTGAAAGAGTTGAATTTTCCTGAGGGAGAGGCCCCGAGAGAGTTGAGAACCTTAAAGATAAAGATATTATCTATAATACCAAGTGCAAAATAACCTCTGTGTTTTAGTGTTCCCTGAACCACAGGAGATTGAGTAACAACGCTGAGCAGCAATGTGGAATTTGTAAGTCAGTAATGGTGCATACACACACGAGGATTTAGACACACATTTGCAGTTGTAATGGGAGGAAGATAAACCTTCCCTCTCATTTAAGAAGCCTAGAGACACTGAGTGGATGAAATGCCTCAGATTGTGTAATTTAGATAAAGACTCAGAGATGTCCTACTATATAACACACCTAAGCACAGTCAATTTTTCTAAGATGTTTTCAGTCACTTTGCTTAATGTTTTGTTTTGTTAGAGGCTACATTTGGAGAGTGAGAGTCCTTTGTTTCATCAGGGCTCATCTGCTACTCTTGCCTCCTCCCCACTTGACAGTGCTTTTTTCTTCATGTGCCATCATGTTTATTTCCCCAGCAACAGCAACTGCATCTCAAACATGACTTCATAGAGATTAAAGGCTTTCAGAACGAGAGTCCACAGCAGAGACTGAAGTCTTCTTCCCTTCATTGCAATTTAGGATTAATGGCTTTATTTCCCACATAATGGATTTTTAAAGCACTGTGATTTTGGCACTGATTATTCAGCCACACTCAAGGCAGACTAACGGGATGTAATTTTGTACTGATTCAGTGCTCTGGTTTTCTTATAAATCTCCTGCTCCGTGCTCTTCCTGGTATTCTTCCAGGTGCTCAGCAAAAACATGCTTGCTGTCACTTGCTATGGATGAGGGAATTGTTACAAACTCAGGAGACAGTATTTATCCAGGTATCCCATTCACTGGTGGGATACACATCTGTCAGCCAAACTGGCTGGACAGGAGATGTGTGGCTCTCTGCTCCTATCTCTTATCCAGGTGATGTAAAGATTTCTAAGTCTTCCAGAGCTTGGAAATGTTTCCAATTCTTACAGCATTCTGCTTTTATGCCCAAGTTGCTGGAGTTCAGGTTCCCATTGCTAATAACTCACCTAGAGCATTCTTTGAAATCCTGTGTGTAATGTCCAGAATGGTGAATTTAAAGTGGGACAGATGCTGAGAAGGGCGATGCTAGTGGGGTTTTACAGCATGAAATTAAAAGACTTTTGGCTGATAAAGCATAACAAAATGAGGGTTGAGAGAGGGCATGTGATCATCTCTGAATAACTCAGGAAAGGTGTCAGTGCCATGCAGGAGCAAAATACCCCCTGGTTATTCAAGTGTGTGAACCGTGCTAGCACAAGAACAAATGGCTATTAATGAGAAATAAACCCATTTACACTGGGGAAGAGAAAAAGGGTTTTAATGGTCAGAAAAGTGTTATCTCTGTCAGGAGATGAAAGGCCAAAATTCTAGGCTGAGTTAAAAGGGAGCTTCATTTCTTTATGAAAAGTGATTGAAGAGGGATTTGTCTGCAACAGCAGATGCCAATTTCAGTGACCACAAAGGGGTTTGATCTTAAATTCTCCTTTCCTTTTACTATAAGCATCTGTTTATAGCTTGAAGGGATGGAGAAAGGCTGTGGTACATAGCTTGCCCTCCCATTTTGGCTAGTTATTTAGGACAGCTGCTCTCACAACATGGGGGTGCTTTGAGATAGGTCAGCCCTCCTTTGGCTCCCTCCTTGTTCCTCACATACTCATGTCAGGCTCAGCCTACATCTCTTGGTCGTGGTTGTGGTTCACTGTTGGTTTCCCTTCTCCTTTTGCATCCTGGATGCCTGCAGTGTTTTGTATACTTTGAGGCAGGAGTTTCTGTGTAGGTTTCCCTGAATCTTGTAATGGAAACTCCCTCCATCAGCTTTTGGATGACCTGCCACAGAAAGAAGGACTGAGCAGCTTAAGATGTGTGTAACTGGTTATAATGAAATTACTTAATTAATGGCACAACTCTTACTTCTTTACCCTTCCCAGAATATTGGACATGGAGATATGGCAAAAAATAGTGCCACATTTCTGGGAAAGGATTTTTGCAAGCACTTGGGCCCTGTGATTTGATCCAGCAGAACAGAATCCAGCTATTTTGTGCCTTGTCCAGTAAAGATTTAGAACTTCAGAAAAAAACCCCTCATCCAACTAGCAGAAGACAAGTTTGTGGCAAATAACAAGAGATGATTCCTCACACCAGGTGACATAAGTTGAGAAACTCCCTGCTGCAGGATATTATCAACAGTAAAAAATCAGTGGAGACCAATTTGTGGAAGAAAAATAGACAGAGGGCTATGGAGATAATATTTTTGGCTCTGGAAGTTCCTAAGGTGCAAAATGTTGGAGATGGAGGAGGAGTTATGGGTGGATATGACTATATGCTATAATTAATTATAGCATAATTATTTGTTATTAGCTTGGTATTATTAACTGTTAGACTGGACTAGCAACTATGAAGCATCTTGTTTGGCCACTTGCAGACAATAAATGTGGGTCTAGTTGGATGGAAGCTTTGGTGTGGCCCATTAGAGCTTGTCTCATATTTTGTGCTTTCTTCCAGCCTGCTCCTCATAGGAAGAGGCAGCTTTCCACCACCTGCAGAGTGTGGTTCACTGCCCACTCTTTGATCCAATGCCTGTGAAAGTTTTAGCTGAGGGACTTAGAAATAGACTGATTAAAAGTATGATAGCTGCAAAAAGCTGTCAGATCTTCCCCAGAAGGTCTTTGTTCTGGTTTTGAGCAAGGCATGGGGTTTTGTTTCCAGAGACAGCTTAGTGCTAGGAGTGATTCAGCCTGGGATGGTGGATGGATGGAATTACCATGGCAGGACAAGGCATGGTTCCTTCTCCTCCAAGATCCCTATTTTCACTGCCCTTGCTTCCAGAGAAGCAGCATGTTCTGCATGTTAAGTATCAACATGGCTCCAAGTTTCATGCCCAGCTTTGATAAATAAAATCTGTGTTCTAAGCAAAGGCACCCAGACAAAGCCCCTTTGTGAGAGCAAGACTTAGGCCTAGTGTATGTCTTTGGGAGAAATGCAGAATTAATTTTGGGGAGGGACACTGATATGAACAGCAGGCCATTTTCTTCCACAAAGGCTCTCTTTCAGGGCTGGTACATGCAGCAGAACAAAGGCTGACCCCATAATCTCTACTCAACAATAGCTTGGGATATTTGATTTGATTTTACATGCATACATCATGCCTGGCTGTAAATAAATAGAGCCATGATTTGATGCATTGTGAGGATAAAGTCAGCCTGTTCCCCTTACCACTCTGGTTTCAAGGAAATGCTGATTTTGTCTCTCTGCCTTTTCTTGGCTGAGGGATGTCCATCTTGCCACCAGTGCCAAAAGGTCTCAGTTTAAAGCCCAGTAACAAAGACACAAAATGTTTTGCCACCATTCTATGGGTGCCAAATTGGTTCATCGCTTCTTTCTCTAATCCCTGTAACTTCTGGGTTTTTTTAAGGACCTTTTCTTGGCTGAATTCATGGCCAACAAACAAGTAGGCCAAGGAGAACTTAGGTTTTCCCGGTAACTTGACGCCCATGCTGTGGTAAATTGTTTTATATTTAGACTAACTCTCTACTTGTGTTCCTCATATGTAAAAAGGAGGAAGATTCAACTCACAAAGCTCATCCTTGGATGCCTGAGGTACTCCTACAACAGAAGAATGTCTCCTGCTCAAGCACATAAAGCAGTGGTAGTATGCAGATAAGTGGTAGATTTTATAAATTGTCCACAAAGTTTGTTGGGAATGAAACATATTTGCCCAGCACATTTTGAAGTTGTACTCATAATGCAAGGAAAATTTGGGCTGTTGCTCTGGAAACATAGCAAACCACTGGCCTAAGACACAGTGCGTTGGCAATGTAAACATTTGTGCCCTTGTTTGTATAATTGTCTGTAACTGGAAAACAAAGCAACCATAGTGAGCATCCTGCCTAATCATCAGTTGTTTTACTGGATAAAACAATTTTTACTTGCACATTTTTATTCCACTTGGCTCATTGATTAGCATTAGGCAAAAGTTTGTGCAGCAACACTTGTCAGAGCCTGGCATGAATGGCTCCTATGGCATAACATCATATGTAACAGCACACAACAACAATTTTCTAATAATGTCAAGGTCTTTGCATATGCTTTAATATTTAGGCCAGGAACACAGAGCTCTGTTTCAGCAGAAGAGCTGATGAAATGTATGACTCAGTACATGGAATTGCCTCTAAATACAAAAGCACTTGATTATCATCAGCAATTACCCTGACAATTTGTGACATTCCTATAAACTGATCTGGTTTTTTTAGCATTTATTATTTCCATTCATCAAATATTTTAAGACACATAGTGATGAAAGGGCAGATTTTCTGGGGATCTTAGTGTCAGAAGAGTACAGGAAGACTATGTGAGGAAACTTCAGATTTTCCTTGGAAAATTGGTAGAAAAGGAAAAACGGAGGATTAAACTAGTAGTCAAAGGGGTAAATATGAAGCCACTTCCGTGGATTAATGACT
This sequence comes from Ammospiza nelsoni, assembly GCF_027579445.1. Lineage (NCBI taxonomy): Eukaryota > Metazoa > Chordata > Aves > Passeriformes > Passerellidae > Ammospiza > Ammospiza nelsoni. The sequence continues at coordinate 55,995,031 of NC_080638.1, read as the reverse complement.
GGTTAAGGCATATGTAGTAAAAAAAGATTTCACAGCTGAGGAGGAATGTACTTACATCTGGTTTAGCCTGGAGAAGAGGAGACTGAGGGGAGAGCTCAAGAAGAATTTGGACAATGCTCTCAGGCATATGGTGTGATTTTTGGGGTGTCTGTGCACGAGTTGGACTTGATAATCCATGTGGGTCCCTTCCAGCTCAGGATATTCTGGGTTTCTAGCAGACTGCTATAGAGATTTATCTTGTGTTGCTTTTCTTACATATTCACAAATGATCTACAAGAGCAGTGAATAAAGAAGTGACAGCAGCTCCGGATGATACAGGGTTGACTGAGGATAAGAAAAATGAAAACTGACAGTAAAGACTTACAGAAGGATCTCACAAAGGTTATTGGATGAATGGGAGAATAGCAGATGCAATTCATTTACTTAAGGAAAACAAGACAATCCTAGCCATGCACAGGTCTAAAATTAGCTATTGCCACTCAGGAAGAAGAAATTCAGCTCATCATTATAACCCCATGAAAATGTCAATTCAATGCTCAGCAATTAGAAAATGGTAAATCAGATGTTAGGTATTGTTCAAACAGGAAAAGTGCACAAAAAAGGAGAAACATAACAAGCTACTATAGAAAATGTTTTGCACTCACAGCTGGGAAGCTGCACAGAGCTGTTCTTAACTTTCTTGCTGAAAAAAACCCAAAATGAAGTAGAAAAAATGTGGAGAAATCAACAGGAATAGTAGTAATAGGAAGGACCTCTTTTTATAAGAAGACTTTACTGAGTAGGAAGAGGGGTGATTGAAAGGGTCTGTGGTTGAAGCTGCAATGTCATAAGTGCAATGGAGAAGGTGCAATAGTGAACAAAATTATCCACCTGTTTCCTTGTCAAATGAGAGCTCAGGGTCCCAAGATTAACTCAATTTCCTTCAGTAGCAGTTTTGAAACTAAACCCCTGTTCTTTACAAGGTCATGCTTTAAACTTTAGAGTTCACTGTACATACTCAAGAATAAAAATCTTCAAAAAGTAGTTAGAGAAATTCAAGGGAGAAAAGTCCATTGAGGCCATTAATCACAAAGGTCTGGTGTGGATCAGCAAGTCCAAAAGCTGCACATGAATTAAAAGAGTGTTTGGATTGAATGCCATGTCCTTGTTGCCCAAGTGCTCACTGCTATCCAAGACCACTGCTGTGGTCCCATACATGGGACACAGGTCCCACAGCAAGGGTTCCTGCCTTCTCCCCCAGAGCTGTAAAGAGCTCAGCAAATTTGGTGCCAAACTTCTCTTAAGGATTAGTGTTAGACTTTGAAGCTCTGATTTTTCCAGGGTTACAGAGGAAGATGGCAACAGAGTCTGCAAGAGCACTCAAATCTCCTGTGTTCCCATGGGATCATGCACCATGGGACAAGGCAGCGTGCCTATGAATGTGCAGTTCTGCTTCTGTTTTTTGCAATTAAGGCACCATTTAATCATTTGCCAACATTTTCAAAACATTTATCCCCTGCCACTGACAGGTTTTGAGCTAACTGTGGTACAGAGAAGCTGCTTTTTTGGAAACATCTGAAGGCACTCACAAGGCTGATGTGACAGAGTTTCCATAGCTTGCTCTTGCTGCACAAAGGTTTGCTTCCTTATGAGTCAGCCACTAATGTGCCTTGGTTACTCATCAGAAAACTGCTTGAAGAATAATTTTGAGCTGAATTTGATTAATACCTGAACAGTGGAGCTGGGGCAGAGACTCAGAGCTGGGGTTAGCAATAGCATGGGGTAAGGAGGACTGACAGCTTTCCACAGTTCACTGGTGGAAGCTTCACTTTCCATAATAAACCCTTTCTCCTTCCAGCCCCACCAGAGCTGCACTGAGCCCCAGGGGTTTAGGTTAACCCCAGAAACAGTGTTTTTAGTCCTGTAGCCTGCTCAAGGGACCTGCTTGTGTGTTCCTGGATGCACATGGGCTGACGTGTGCCCTCCTACAACAGGTGAGCTTTGTGTGGAGCTCATCACCTCCCCACCCTGTGCCTCTGGGGCCAGGCAGCTGAGCCAGCATGAGAAAGGCTGTTATTTAACATTGCCCTGGGCCAGCAGAAAGTGCTTCTTTCAGTTGCAGGAGAAAAACAAAAAGGAAGTGATGATTCTTGGTGAATGTGAGTCATGAGACTTGAAAGGGTTATATAAGGGTAGGGCAGGAAATACCCCTTACTTGATGGAGACCTTCAAATCACTGCCTGGTTCTTCTTTCCTTGCTATTACCAGCCTGTGCTGCCTTGTGCTGGTTTCATTTGCACTGTATTGCCTTGCCCTTGGACTGACTGTTTTGATAAAGAGTGAAAATCATGTTCCTGCCCTTGGTATTGTGCAGTGAATTGCTTCAGGCTGGACAAATCTGTTCTCTCCCCCAAGGCCAGGCTTGGAATGAAGGATGGGCCATTGCAGGGGGCTTTTGTCAGCAGCTGCAAAGCCAAAACAGTGTGGGTGCTTGTGTGCACTGAGAAATTCATCTGTGTCTGGTCCTCTCTACCTGTTCTTTGTAAAGTTTTTACTGCTCCCTGTCCCCTACATGTCTGCAGAGAGAGACCAGAGGGGAACTGAGGCTGGGCAAACACAGGAGGCTGCAGAGGTTGGTCCTTGCCTCACAGGCAGCAGAAGCTGGCAGGAGAGGGAAAGCTGGAAGGGCATTTCCAGTGCTGTCTTTCCACACTTGGGTCTCACACAGGTTTCAGAGGAACCACTGGGGGATTGCAGGTGGCTTCACAGCACTGGAACCTGCTTTCAGGGTTTCTTGTGGCTGAAGCAATCAGGTAAAGATGGCTCATTGCAGGCTGCCAGAGCTGAAGGATGAGTAGTTCATGTCGTGTCTCCCAGCTGCACAGATCCTGCTGGATCTACAGCACTGCTGGCTGCACTTGGCTGCAGATCTGTAACTCTTTCCAGAGCAGAGGAAGACCTGAATTACAAAGGCCATCCTGTAGGAAGTCAGACCAAATTCTGTAGGTGCTGCTGAAAGTTGTTGAGAACCCTTGAATATTCATGCAGCCAAGAATTGCCTGTTGCTGTGACGCTCTGAGGATGGAATCCACATGAGACACGCAGGGAGGGAGATCTTTTGTTATACTGACTCCAGTTTTCTTTTATTTATTAAGAAATCTGTGCAGGGCTTAGGAAAACTGGTCTTTAAAGCTGTCATCAGCTTTTAAAAGACAAGCACAAAATCTTCAGCTTACCATTATCTGATGAGCTTGTAAAATAAAAGCTGTGGAGGTGTGTGGGTGCTGAGCTCTGTTTTCCAACTCCATGAATGAAGCTGTAAATGAATGGGGAATGGATAGCTCATGTCTCACACCTGCATCACCACCTCTGCAGGAAGGGACCAGTTTCTCCACTGAGATCACCTTACCAGAGGTAATGAAGCTGGTGTAGGACAATGCCAAGTCACAACAGCAGATTTGTTCCATCTCACATGCTGAGCATAGGATTGACTCATTTGACTTCTCTTTCCATTCCCTCCCTGTGGAGGTAGTGTGTTCACAGGCACTGCTGTAGTGTGGTAGTTTTCCTCTGTTGGGATCCCCTGTGTCTGGAGCAGTTGCTTTGCTTGATCTGTGAATTCCTCATCAAACACACAGAGTCAATCTCAGATGGGAGCACACAGGCAGGGTCACTAAAGCACCTTGCACTCATTTTCCCTCCAGAAACTCCAGATGAGTTAACACCAGCCATGAAGTGGTTTCCTATAAAACAGCATGTTGTCTTCCCTGAAAATGAAGAGCCTTTTCCCATTTACAGAAGCAGCATGATAAATATTTTGATTTCAGCATGTCTTTTGTTGGGAATCATTTCCATTTAGTTTCTTACCACAGTGACTTGGGGGCTAAGAATAACTAGAGTCTAGCAGTTCCTAGCTGGTGAGACATGTATTTTGAGAGCTAGGTTCAAACTTGCATTACTCATAAGATGTAGAATCTGCTCCTGCACTGTGCTCAGCAACGTGCAGCTACTCCAGTCTCTTTGCACTGAAGGAGCTTGATAACAAGCAGGGCAGGGATAGCTGCCTCCAGCCCTCTGGCTGGGAAGAGCTGATGTTTCCCAGATAGCCACAGCTGGACATACCCACACAGAGCTCATTAGTGCAGCACTTCTGCTCTGGAGGGCTGGAAGATGCTCTGTACACACAGCTGAGTGCAGCCCAGGGCAGCCAGCAGGTTTGCATTGGGGACATGCTCTGATCCTCTGCTCAGTGGGGCAGCTGGAGCCTTCCCCCAGCCAGGGAACTGCCTTGGATCCATGGAGAGCTGCTCTGGATGCAGCATTGTGCAAATATCCTGTGTGCTCTGGCTGTCCCTTATCACTGAGCAGTGTGATAAGGGCACAGGGGGCTGCTCTCCACAGACCACAAGCCAGGTGAAAGGTGTGATCTGGTGAGTGAGCTGCTTCCTCAAACAGCTGGGTTAAAGCTGTCACAGCTCTCTGGACTGGTGTCTCACCTCTGTTTCACAAGGATGAACTCCAATTTGTCTCAGAAATCTTTTATGGAAAATCCTTTCCTTAGGATTTTTCCTCCTGAGAAGCTGGGAGGCCTCAAGAACAAAATGTAAACAATGGTTATCTGCTGCTGTGGAATGCAACAGGTGCATCTGTGATCGGCCCATGGTGGATGTTTCTAATTAATGGCCAACCGCAGTCAGCTGGCTTGGACACAGAGCCCAAGCCACAAATCTTTGTTATCATTCTTTGCTATTCTATTCTTAGCTAGCCTTCTGATAAAACCTTTTCTTCTATTCTTTTAGTATAGTTTTAATGTAATACATATTATAAAATAATAAACCAAGCCTTCTGAAACATGGAGTCAGATCCTCGTCTCTTCCCTCATCCTAAAACCCCTGTGAACACCATCACACCAGTTAGGTTCTTGGAGGGTCCTTTTTGTTTTATCCTTTGATGGTCAGAGGAGGGAGAAGGGAGAAAAGGGAAATGCTTTTCAGTCAGAGATGCTCAGCAGGGCTGTGTGCTCTGAGTGCCCAGCACCAACTTTTAAGCAGGCAGTGCCATTTGTGCCCTGGAGCTCCCCAGCTTGGGCATTTGCAGTCCCTTGGGACTGAAGGGAGCAAATGAGGACAGCATGGAAAGGTCTGGGTCGCCTGTAATGTGGGAGGGGAGCAGAAATGCCAGAGGAGTCAGGCACTTGGAATGGGAGGGGGCAGATAAAGCCTGAGGGACTGCCTGGGAGGGGCAGGAGGGAGTGTAGGAGGCTTCACTGCCATGTCAGGGACAGGGGAATTGTAGAGTGTTCCAATTTTCAGCTTGGAGGTGGGATTGAGAGCCTCAGTCCTTCTTGCCTTCTTCAGACCAAAAAAAGAGTTCATTTAAATTATTTTTTCTGGTTGAAATGCAGGTTTTATGTGAATAGAATATAGAAAAGAGAACTAATTTGGGTCAAATGAGAAAAGGAAGCAGAAGCAAAGATAAGTGCTGAAGTGTCTGAAATGTGGTGTGAAATGAGTGGCCAGTTGAGGAGTTGCATCTGGCCAAAGGCAGTGTCCTTGCACTGAGGTGAATGAAGTTTATTAGATTTCTCTGCTGTGCATGAGATTACACCCCCGAGAAGCCAAAAAGGAAGCTGTGAATGTTGGCCACTTTTAGAATCACAAATCACAATATAGCAGAGAGAAGATTTGGGATCTGATTAAAGACAGAGAATCACAGAGTCCCTGTGAGCAAGGACTGATGCAAAGGAAGGTTCAGCTATACAGTGCAGCTGGACCCCTGCCAGTCAGCTCTGGTGCTCTCCAGGAGGGTGCAGGGGGATGCTGATATTGATAAAAAGCACAGTAGAGTTCAGCTTGCATGAAGGAAGCACTGTCACACTCCCTTGCTGTAGCAGGTATTGGTGTGGAGCATCCACTGGGGAAATTATAGGGGCAACCAGGAGGGCCAACATCTGGCCAAACTTCTGGAGAAGGGTGTGACTCCATTTGCAGAACCCATTAAGTGTCCAGAGGCCTTTGGAGATGTTTATCTTTGTCCCTGTGTCCTTCCATTGGGCAGATACACCTGATTTGCCTGTGTTAAGTGCTTTGAAAGCTGCTGAGCTGGGAAGTTTAGTGTTGTGATCCTTGCCAGTGTCTCTGTGGGACATGCAAAGGGCTCTTCACAGATGGTGTGCTCACTCTGCTCCAGCCATCCCCAGCCCTGGCAGGATCTGGACATCCCTACCTGCCCAACTGGGCAATCCATACCTGCCAAACTGGGCACTGATGGAAACATAGAGAGGGTGATGGACTTTGGACGAATGACTGACTGTTGTTTGAAGGAAGACATAAAAGGGCTGCTGGCAGCTGGGATGGTGACACTTTTTGATTGGTTTAGAGACAGACTGTCTAACATAGGTGATAAGTATTGGAAAATTATTGTAAATAAAGTATGTGTAGTTCTTAGTATAAAAAGGCTGGTCAGTGTGCCTCAACCCGCCCTGCTGGACAGATCTCAGCAGGTCAGAAAGACAGTGTATTAGATAAGAGCAACTAAACAACCTTGAGAATGAGAGCCAAGGAATTCTGTCTTCTTCTTTGGTCTCAGGGCTGGGAAAAAGAGAATTTCTAACACCTCGGGGTCATCTCTACACCAGAGACCTCGTCAGTTTCTATCCAAGACTCAAGCACATGTGCTTATTGTGCCTGTAACTGGATGTGAGCTACCTTTTGGAATTTGTGCTGATTTAGAGGAAAAAAGCCCCTTTCTAGCTGTCCTCAATGAACACAATAAAAGCACTGATTTTGTGCTCTCATGGTACATTCATATGTCATTTTTGGGTCTGGATCTAAGTGGGGCTGAGCTGGAGGTAAGGTCCCTCAGTTGTTTGTGTGGGCTGGCATAGCATACTCAGGGCTCTTGTTCAGCACAGTAAACCTGGTTCCAGGTTCAGAAACCTCCAGGCAGAGATGTGCAGGTGCTCATTCCCCACTCTCATCCCCACCTGCTCTGCAGTGACCACAGACTGAGTGCTTTGTCTCTACTCCCCATTTTTGCATCTCTGGTTTGATTTCCCAGCAGGGCTGCCCTTGCTGGGGGCTGTGGCTGCTCTCACAAGCTCCAGCTGCTGTTCAGGAAGGACACCTGGAGCCAGGGCTGCAGGAGGAGGCTGTGCTTAGGCAGGTGCTGAGAAGGGCTTTGTGCCCTGACTCATTTTTGGGTGAAAACTCTTCCTCCCCATCCTCCAGGATGTACCTTACTCCGAACACCTGCCTGTGATGCTGGCAGCAGGACAGCCCCTTCTGTGTGGCTTGGGGAGAAACGTGTGTTGGCTTTCTCATTAAAATCATGTCACATGGGGTGACATAATTATTAATTATGTTAATAAGCTCAGAGGAGTGCCATGGAAATGATCAGAGGGGCTGGAGCTCCTCTCCTAAAAAGACAGGCTGCGAGAGATGGGGGTGCTCAGCCTGGAGAGGAGAAGGTTCTGGTGAGGACTTACAGCACATTCCATTTCATAAGGGAGCTACAAGAGAGAGGCACTTTTAATGAGGGCATATAGTGATGGAACAAGGCTTAATAGCTTTAAATTGAAAGAGGAGAGATTTAAATTAGAGATTAAGAAGAAATTCCTGTCAGTGAGGGTGGTGAGGCACTGGAACACATTGCCCAGAGAACTTGCAGATGCCCCATCCCTGGAAGTGTTCAAGGCCAGGCAGGAGGGGGCTCTGAGCAGCCTGGTCAGGTGGGAGGTGTCCCTGTCCATGGCAGGGAGGTTGGAATGAGATGAACTTTAAGGTTCCTTCCAACCCAAACCAATCTGTGATTCTGTGAAATTGTTCTTGGCAGCAGGAAAACAATTGTCAAAATTTTGATTGTCAGATTTCAATCTACATGGAGAGGGAGAGGCTCAGGCATTCAGCTGGGTAAGAAGAAAACCTGGCCCTTTGGGGTCTTCATTCCTCTTTCTGCTCTGAATCATCACTGTCACCCTGGGGCAAAACATGACAAACCAGTCACAGCCCTGTTCAATTTCTCAATTTTCTGAGAACAGACCAAATGAGGTCTCTGACCCTGGGACAAGAGCTGAAAAAGCCCTTTTTTTTTTCTCTGCCTCTGCCCTGCTGGGGAAGTTCTCTGCAGACCAGGCTGGGTTTTGGTTTGACTTTCTTCCCTAACACCTGTAATGCTGTGGCTGTGCAGGTGTGAGGAATACCCAGAGGGAGGAGAGCCCCAACCTCACTCACCACTGAGCTGCCTGAACCAAAGAAAAGGAGAATGGCCCCTGCAATAGTGCTCAGGATGAACACTGGACTGGAGAGGTCATGAAATCACTGTCTAAATCCCCCCCACTTGCTATTTGAGCACATAGAGGCTCTGTGGTACAAAATGTGACCTTCAATAAACGTCCCTTGAGTACAAACTGTGACCTCCAATAAATGTCCCTTGAGTACAAAGTGTGACCTCCAATAAATGTCCCTTCTGGGGACTTTCCTGGGTAAAGCTATCAAATGAGGACATGCCCAAATGAAGTGTGCCTCAACTTGTCCATCCCTTCTTGGGGTCAACCAGTGAGAGCCTGCACTGTGTTCCCCAGTGCCTCTGTCCCTGCTGGTGCAGTGCAGCCGTGGGGCTCACACTGGAGTGCATCTCCCTCTCTCATTTGCAAAGGAGTTATTTATTGCCAGACACTGCAGGATGGTGGAGTGGCTCATGACAGCCATGTAAAATGCCTTAACAGCTCATTGATTGCCACAGATGAGGAGACAGCAATTACACTGTTTACACCACAGTTGTTTTGTTTTACAGCCTCATTCGCATCCATCCCCGTAACAAACTCCGAAGGAAAAGCAGCCCTTCATTGCTGTTACTCATCTGTGTAATTAAACAGCAAGTGCCTGATCTGTCAGAGAGAGAGAAGCTCATTCAGGTTCTGCCTGAAACGTGTTTGCTCAGCTGAAGGGTGGAGTTCCTCAGGATTGGCACAGCCCTGTTAAAAACAGCTCTGTTGAGGATGTGAATGGAGGTCTGGGTACTTACCCAGGCTGCTCTTATGATGGACATAGTGTTAATTTCAGATCACAAGTGATTCCTTAGATTTTGAGGCTCTATTAGCATCCCTAACTTGCTAGGTTGAGTGGGCTGAGTACTAAAACTGCTTCAGATAAAAGTGGAACCAAGTATGTCCCCCAGCTCCAAGCCCTTTCCCAGGGTATTGGAGAGGATGTGGGGATGACCTCTTCCCTTCTTAAAATCTGAACATGACGCTTTCCAAATGAGATTATCATTTAACAGCCCTTTACCATGTCTGGTTTTTGCACTGGGCTTGCAAATGGGGAGTGATTGACACTGATCACTCCAGATGCTATTTGATTGTTTGCTTTATAATTGGGTTGCATTTCCAGCTGCCATGTGCTCTTTGCATTTTGCAGGGAAGTGAGGCAGTGGATCTTTGTGGGCACATCTCCGTCCCAGATCACCCTGCCTGTGCAACATGCTGCATCATCCTGCTCTGACCACCTCTTTTTGGCTTTGTTTGAATTTCAAGCAAGTGCAGTTATGAGGTTCTAGCCATTGCTAGCCTGGCTTGCAGGCGTCATTTATGAGTGTTGGACAAGCTTTACCTGCCTATGTTTCTTTCCTTTACATGGTATGCATCCTCCACTGAGAGTGAAATTTGTTTTGAACAAGGCTTGGGACATTATTTCTGCCTCTTTTCAGATAGTTTTGTTGCCAGTGAATTCACCACAAACATGAAAGACCTTCTAAAGTCATCCTAATGACCAGAGCAGTGCTCCATCTCACTGCTTTCTCTGACCATTGCTGTCTATGTCTACTTTTCCTGTGCTCCATCCTGTTGCTGGATTTCACCAGACCAAATTCCCTGAAGGACATGAAAAATGCTGAAGAATGTTTGCACTGGCAGAAGACCAAGCTTTTAGGGGAGGCTTTATAAGCAAGGTTTATCAGATCCAAAGGATGGGCTTTTTTGGGCACAACCAGAGCAGTGAGATTACAGTGAGAGTGTTTGAAATTTTACATTTATGCAGAAATGCTAAATGAATATACATTGAATATGTGGGCCTTTGAAAAATAAGATTTCCCTCCTAGAATATGAGGAGAGGCATATTAGGTTTTTCCAAAGAGTCCTCACTTCTTGTGGCTCAAGCTTGAGAGTATTTTATGATGAGGCATTGACAATCCTTGACACGGGTGAAGGAGAAGGAGACGTGCTGGGTTCTGCTCTGGGACCTTTGTGAATGAGCCTAGTGACCAGCCTTTGCTGGGGGTCGGCCTGGAGACAAGGTGACACCTTCATATTGCATAGTTCTGGTTTAGTGAGATTTTAAAGGTTTTGTTTTTGCTTTTGTTTTTGTTTCTTTTGAGAATAATGTGTCTCGTTCAATGCCCTTTTATGAAATACAGGATTTTAGAGAAGTGATACCTGCTGTTCCTGTGCAGACAACACTGGGGATAATGGGTAGTGATTAAAAATGGATAAAAATCAGATTGTTCTGCAGTGCTGTGAATTCAGAAAGAGGAAGTAAAACCATTAGAGATGGATCAGACCTCCCAATGTTACCCACACACATCCTCCAAACTTCTGGCGCCTTGGCATGAGCTGCTTGCCTTGGGTGTTGCTGGTGAGTCAGGCAGACAAATGCAGTACTCTCCCCATTTAGGTGCCTGTACTCTTAATGTAGCAAGTATTTGTACTTCAGGATTGTATACATGTAGATCTCTTTACATTTCTAACCTTTCTACCCAGGCCTGTTTGACAGCAGTAAGGCATTTATTCAGCTGTTGGTTTAGATTCCTAATGAAACATTGTCTTAGGTGCCCACCTTGGGAAAACTAAGCTTTGAGTTACTTAGGGAGCTAATTTTTTATTCAGAAATGGGGATTATTTTGGCAAATAAACTGAAGGGAGACAAGAAAAGTTCTGGTCACTCTGTTGTGGCTAATGACCCCCACTTTGTAGTGACACCTCCCTGTCCCTTTCCTTCTTGGGCACCCCAAACCTCCCAGAGCTGCTTTAGCTGAGGGTGGCAGCTCACCATCAGTGCTTGAGCAATTAATTCCATTTCTCCTCCCTGCCCACAGTAATAACATTTCACCATCTCTCTGCCATGTCTCACCTTTGAACAGAAATTGCTCCTAAATTTATTGGTATCTCAGAAGTTTCAAGTCTTTAACCTCCTTTTTTTTTTTTTTTTTTTTTTTTTTTTTTTTTTTTTTTTTTTTTTTTTTTGCTTTCTGGGAACTTTGATTTCATCCACTCAGCAGTGTCTGCAGCTTCAATTGAGGTTGAGGAAGCTCTAGGGGCAAGAAAAGAGCAGTGCTGGGAAAAGGCCAATGATTTTGAGGTTTTTCCCAGGAAAGGAAGAATCCCACTGAGAGGCAGGACAAGACTTCACAGGCATTACACTGCAACATCAGCCCAGGGATCATATTGCTGATTTTCCCTTCATAACCCAAGCCACTCCATGGTCATCTTGTGAATCTGAGACCTTAATTTGGGCTGAAATTCTCCCTTCCCCTGCAGTCTGTATGCACCCCTTCAAGCAGCAGCCAAGCCAGGAGGTAACTTGTGAACTGGCTACTCTGGACAGGTTTTCATGGGTCTGGGAAAACCCATATTCATCACCCAGAATTTAGTTCACTGCCTGGTTCCAGGTCTTGTCCCTAAATGACACAAGAAAAAGGAAATTTTGGGTTTTGCATGGGCAAAACATGGTGTCCTCCCCCTTAGCCCTGTTATTGGAAAGAGATGATTTTCTGCCTGGTTTCTGAAATCAAGACCAGCTTCCCTGATATTCAGCCTAGAATGTGTACACAGTGGATAAAACTTCAGTCAAAATGACAGATATCTGAAAAGATCTAGGGTAGAAAACCAAGGTAAATCAAACCCTTTTCAAACCAATCCTACCAAACTGATCATTCCATAGCAAAATGCTGCCTGCTGTTCTCTCTGGTGTTCCTATGGGCAGCCAGCACTGAATTTATGTGATTAGATAGTCTATATCTGCAAATCCTGCTAAGCACACAGTGAACCAGAGGAGGAGATTTATCTCAGTTCTCAGGCAATCTTGTTCTTTGTGTTCTTATCCCTTATGATTTAAGACATGACAACAGGAAAATAAGCCACTGGAGTTGGGAAATTCCATGTATTATCACTCTGCTGTGATTCTTGAGTAGAGGAAACATGAAAAGATGTGCATATTTCTAAGAAATCACCTCCTCAAAAACTAAAACCAAGGAAGTAGAATCTCCATAAAATACATTACCTCTCTGTTAGTCTCTGCATGTCTGTTGTTAACAAAGATTTTTGAAGTTGACTCAGCCTCCCACTGAAATCTCCAAAAATATTTATATTCCTCTGAGGGATGTTTGATCCAGGCCCCACACAGAAAATCAAGCAAAATAGCCCAAGAATCAGTGTACGCCCACAGTATTTGTGTGTCCCTCTCTCTGAGAGGTGTCTGAGTCTGCCCCTCCTGTTTTTAATTGCTGCAGGGTCTTGTGCCACTTGTCCACACTTGCCCTCCTTTGCAGAATTTGTCATACTTGCTGGCACTTTTTTTTTGTGGAAGCAGGGTGTGTTGGCAGAGGGAGGGAAGGGCTGGCACATGCCCACATCCCTCTGATAGCAAACTGGGAAGTGTGTGCCATCTGGGAGCTCCCAGATAACTCAAGCTGGCTTTATCATAAAAGTACATATCCAAGCCCATTTACTGCCTCTGCCCTGGAATTGAACCAACACAGCCACATTCACTGTGCACCTTACAAACACAACCAGGAAGAGAACATTTCAGGGTGATATTTCCCATAACTGTCCAGGAGTTTATAAAAATACCTAAGTCATCCTCCTGGAGGAACTTAAGGCAGGAGTGATTTTGGGAGACTATTCCCAAAGTGCATTTTGGAGGCACACCTGAGCAAAAGGGGTTTTTTGGTGGCTACATCCTGCCCTGTGACCTGCTCACTTCTGCAGCACAGAAGCATTTCAGGGCAGGGAGCTGGAGTGGACCAGCACAACTAGTGGGTTGTGCTGGCACTAAGGTGTCAGGAGAAGGTTCCCTTTTCTCCTTGGCTGCCCACTGTGAGTGCTGGGCTGCTGTAAATACCCAAATTGCTCTTAGGCAGCTCTCAGGCAGCTGTGCCACAGCCCGGGAAGGCAGGTGCTGTGCCTGGCTGCGTGTGACAGTGTTCACAGGGGTCTCAGGTTAAGGGAAGAAATGTAGATCTGATTCCATTTTTCAGAAGGCTTGATTTATTATTTTATTATATATATTACATTAAAACTTTACTAAAAGAATAGAAGAAAAGGTTCTCCTCAGAAGGCTGGCTAAGAATAGAAAAGAATGAATAACAAAGGTTTGTGGCTCGGACAGAGAGTCGAGCCAGCTGGGCTGTGATTGGCCATTAATTATGAACATCCAAGATGGGCCAGTCACAGATGCGCCTGTTGCATTCCACAGCAGCAGATAATCAATGTTTGCATTTTGTTCCTGAGGCCTCTCAGCTTCTCAGGAGGAAAAAAAACTAAGGAAAGGATTTTCATGAAAAGATGTCTGTGACATTGCTGCTCTGCAGCTGAGCCTGACCTGGCAGAGCTGAGGGAGGAGCTGGGTTCAGTCCTGGCAGGCCCAGGCACTGAGGCTGTGCTGGTGCCTTCAAGTGCCAAAGAGGAAAGTCTGGAGGTTTCTGTGGTTATGTAAAAGATAAAAGAAGGCTTTTTTGAACTGTGCCTTTGGCTTTGTACCAAAATTTGGCTTAAATTCTTTGTTGCATCAATTCCTCATTCATGATCACAGAGCTGCTCCCTGCCCTTACTTCAAGGTGTTTTCACATTGGTGCTTTCACATTGGTGTTTTCACGCTTCTTAGAAGTGCACATTTTTATTTCATTATTTGTCTGACTGTTTGCCTGGGCATTTTTTTGTTCCTTGTTTGGGACCTCCCACTTTGTCCTCTCCTATTCCAGTGTGATGACAGCATGAGTTCTTCTGGTGTGAATGTTTCTGTGAATATAAATTCTCACCAGCTCCTGCAATGCTTCATGTGTGCCAACATCCACGGAAAGTGTAGAGATGGGGTAGCAAATTCTTCCACACAGTCTTCATTTGAACAAAATAAGAAGAAGGTTGTGGGAGATGTCTCTATCTGGCTCTGGTTTATCTGAACATCTGCTAGGAGAATGGGACTCTCCAAAAGCAGACATCATTATTAATGGAACTCAGGATTTATATGTGTTAGCTGAATTTCACAACTCCTTCCGAGTAGTGAGGAAAAATATTTAGGCCTGATAATAAGTAATGAATCTAGATGTTTTAAAAAAACATGAATGTATAGCCACTGGTTGTAGATAAATCTTTTTTTTTAACCAAGCATTTTGAAGAAGAGTACAAATTATTTCAGTAGTTTTGAACTCAGATGCTGTCTGAAATTCTACCTCGCATGTGCTCCAGCAAGGCTCTTGCTTAGAGGATGCAAGAGGCAGCATCCATTGTTTGTTTTTTCTCTGCCCTATTGCTGAGCAATTGAATCATCCCAAGCACCAAGCTAATGTTTTTCCTCCCTAGGAGAACATAGTGTTACTGGGAAAAGGAGAAGAGGGAAAAAATCAAAAAGGCATCTGCAAGTATTTGTTCCAAATGCCACACAGTGTGTACCTAAGACTAGGAAAGAACATTTTTGTAGCTGAAGAAAATGTTCAAATATCCAAATAAGCATGGCTGATGGTACTGAGCCCCTGACACCTGTGGGGTCTAGGAGGGTGCAGCACTCCTGGCTGATGGCATGTAAATGCAGATTTGAGGCAAACCCAAAAATATAGGACTTCACTTTTGGTATATTTTTTAACACTCCATGGGTGGATATCTGCATTATTGATGTTCAGAGCTGCCAGAGCTCCAGTTCAACAAAGTGGCTATTGCAAACAAGATGCTGAAAGAGGACAACCTGGGCTCATCCTGACTCTTAGTGAGGACCCAAACAAGTATCCATCCCTCTGTGATGTGGATGGGCTAACTGCTTTGGGCCAGGCCCTGCTGTTGGTTAGTTTTTAATTCAATGTCCTGTGGGCAGGCAGAGAAATTAGGCAGAAACTGCTTCTCCACTGTTCTGGGCACAGGCTGGCTGCTCATCAATGAATACCAAGATATCAAAAGGATTTTCTTTGCCAGTCTGTCTTGGTCTGCCTACCCTTAGAAGAATATGAGCACTTACCAAAAGGAAATAATTTTTTTTCTCCCAGTAGTGTTGTCTCACAAGGGAAGTATCTTTGGGAAAAGGATGGAGAGGAGCTACCAAACCATGGTAGGCTGCTTTAGCAAGAGCAGAGGCAGTACAGGTCCCTTTCCACATGAGCTCAAGAGACTTGAGTTGTACAGAAGATCCCAGAGTGCAAAGAGACAACACTGCCAGGCAGGAAGCCTGGAGACTCCAGTTTCACAGATAGGACATGCCTGTGGCTTTTGCAGCCTATCACATGCACATTGTCCCTTGGAGAATATAGAAGGAAAAGGAAATAAATACAATTAGTTAAATAAAGCAAGAGTTTCCTGCATGTCTGGTGTTTGCTGCTTCCATGGACAAGGTGCTGGGGCCCCAGCAAGCATTTTTTGATTTTGCAAAGAGAAACTGTGTTTTGTACAAAATAGGTGTCTTTTGAATGTCTGGTTTCTGAAAAAAAGATTAAAGTTTGGTTTTTTTTTGGTTGATGAAATGTGTCTGTGGGGTTTCGTTGAAGCGCTGCCTTTAGTTTTCTCCATTTTTTTAGCTCCACAAAGGCTTCTTTTTCCAGAATAAAAAGAAATTATATCTGTATTCAGCTGGAGCACTGAGTCAGGCAGGTCAGTGGCTGCATTTCACCTGTCTGTTACAATCTGCATCTCAGTTATCAGTGTCTCATTAGTGTCCCTGTTCAAAGAAGGAAGAAGAAGCTCCTCACCAGGCAGAGCCAACCTGGTGGCAGCAATGCCATTCTGGGAGGTCCCATGTCACCAAGCTCCTCCACCCCTGACAGTGCTCAGAGGTGATCCAGGTGGCCATGTGTTTGCTTTGCTTAGCTAAAAATATCAGAGTGTCATCTCAGAAGTTGCACTGCTGTGGGCACTGTGGTTTCAGCTGAGCTGCAGCATCCCCAGAAAGCAGCCTTGTCTGGGTGGTGTCAGAGCCCCAGCACAGAGTGCTGGTGGCAGCTGTGCTGGGATGCAGATTACTGCCTGCACTGTGTGGGTGAGGAGCAGGAGCAGTCCTGGTGAGGCTGCTGCAGTCACACGAGCACAGCTTGGATCTCAATCCAACCCTGACATTAAACAGCCACGAACGCTGAGATTTATTTTAGGATAATGCAATCAGTGCTTTAAATAAGGAGTTTTAATGGGAATACATTGCCAAGGTGCAATTTCCTGCTAGAGGTTTAGAAGTGCAAATACAGTTTAGGAGAATCTCTAGCAGGGGTTTAGCTGTAATTTGTTGGAAACAAACCTGCCTTCCCAACAGGGACACAGGAACTTACCAGTTCTTCAGACCTCTTGTGTACTGTGATTTGATGATACATAAATCCAGCTTAAGGGTTCCCAGCACCAGAACAAAAGTACCAAACCCTATGGCCCAAAGCTGATATTGCTGCCCAAACTCCCTCTGTTGTCCCAGTGTGCACTGAAGGCACTGCTGGTGCAGTACTGCCCTGATGAGCTTTGTGGCACATTGGCTGTCATCTGCCTTCCTTGAGCTGCAAAAACAACCAGCCCCGAGTCTGACCAGTGCTTTATGGCCAGGTGGGAGAGTTTGATACCCCTGGCTGCTGCAGGTGCCATTGACACTGCTGAGAGCTGGGGCACAGCCCTGGGCAGCTGCACCCGGAGCTGCAGAGCTGCCTGAAAGCAGCAGTGCAGCTCCACGCTGTGGGGAAGGAGGGAAGCAGACGGGGTTCTCCATTCTCTGCCACTCGGCAGCTTCCCCTTCTGCTGGGATATGAGGGAGCTTTGCTGACTCCTCTGACCCCCCAGTTTCCCCTTTTCCCTTCTGAGGTATGGGGCTGGGAGATCCCCCCTTCCTCAGGCTGCTTTGCAATCTCCCCTGAGCTCTGCTGTGACTCCTGCCAATTTACATTTTTTCCACTTGCAGGCTTGGAAAACAGCAGCAGGTGAGTTTGGGATGCTATAGGATAGGGGACCAACAAAGCCCTGTGGGGGACTTTGCTTTCTTTCTTTAAAGGTGTTTTTCTGCCCACAGGGGAAAAATCCCTGTGCTTCCATGGGGACTAGCCCTAAGGAGGGGTTAATGTGCAGTTGCTTTGCTGCTGCTGCCAAATCACCTCTTTCAGGTAACTGTCCCATCCTTTAGGAGAGGGTGCCCCACTGCTGATGTGGCACACAGAAATCTCCAGTGCTGCCCTGCCAGGGCTGGCTCTGCACTGATCAGCACTCACAAGGTGCTGGTGAGCTCCTGAGCATCCATGGCTCTGGCAGAGCCTCAGCTGGGTGTGGGGTGAAGCCTTTCCTTGGGGCCAGGCAGCCCATGGTGCACAGGCAAGGCCAGTGCTGAAACCAGTGCTGAAACCAGTGCTGAAACCAGGCTGCTGTGCAAACCAGTGCTGAAACCAGGCTGCTGTGCCAGGGCTGCCAGCTGGGGGAGAGGGCTCAGGACTGCCAAAAGACAGGGCTGATGCAATATTCCTGGCAAGGGTGATCCCCTGTGGGATCAGTCAGGCTTGGCTTCAGCAGGGATAACTCACAAGACTGATCCAAACAAGTTCCTGCTCCATGTGACCCCTTGAGTGGCAAGTGCTGAGGGTGTTTGGGGCCATCCAGCAGTGGTTTCATCTTGAATGTTTTGCCCTGGTTTGAACTTCTCCCAGGCTGCCATTGGAAGATCACCAAGTGAAGAGTGCAGCAACACAATTTCAGCTTGGTATTGTCAAATGGGCCCAATTGCTTTCCTGTTATTTTGGCTGACAAAGCCAGTTGTACCCTGCCACTGTCACAGCTTCCAGCAGGCTGTCTGTTCATCTCTACCCCTCAATGTCATCAACAGTGACATAGATCCCTGAGAGCCTTGTTAGTGTGTCTTCCTGGCAGCATCTCTACTTTTGGTCCCAAATGACAGTCTCAGCCATCCGCACTTGGATCCTGGTACTCCTAACAAGGCAAGAAGAAGTCCACTTTCCTTGCCTAGCAGCTTATGCCAGTCATCAATATTGCCATCCAACACTGGCAATGCCCTTGTTTCCCTTTTGCCAAGCCAGGCAAGGTTTCTTTGGTGGTAGACACCTGGATGGAATTGTGTTCAGTGCCCCATTTAGCTTGCTTGGATCTGTTCAAGTGCAGCTTGTCTCTGCCCTGTTAAATGTGCAATGGTTGGAGGTTGCCTTGAACTGCCTTTGGTATTTGTTGTGCTTCTTTTGCTATATTTTCTCTTAACATGCTGCATACACATACAGAAGGTGCCTGCTGACTGCTCATGTGCCTGAAAACTGGAGGATTTCAGCAGCAGGGATGTGAGGGGATTGGGGATGTAGTCTGCTTTGGTTGCATGCTTTAATCTGCTTGTGTTTTCACCATATGAATATTTCATCCCAGGTCTGGTCTCACTTGGATTGCAAAGTTGCACAATTTTACTGAAGCTGTTGTATCCAACACTGGTGGCAGCCCCATTGCCTCTCCTTCCTGTCTCAGGATTGTCAATCCCAGATCTGGGGCTCAGCTGGGCAGGGTGCTCTGGTGGCAGCTGTGTCCTGCCACCTCTCCAGGCCCCTCTCACCCCTGGGGACATACCCAGCTGTGTCACAGGCTGCCAAAGAAGGCACCTTTAGAAGGCCTGAACATCTTGTGTGTAATTTAGAATCTCCTCGGGGGTATTTGCATCCTGCCAAGCTTTAATTTTGCTTTGCTTAATTGCAGGTTTGTTTTCTGTGTGGTGCTGTGAAATATCTGAGAACTCACCCTGCTTACCTTCAGTCCCTGTGCCTGTTTGCTTTCCGCTTTCTTCTGAATTAATATCACTTCAAATTAGTGCTACCTCTCCCCCCTCTCTTTCTTGAAGCTTTAACATAATTATTTCTCTTGCAGTATTTACTGTTGCTGACCTGTGTGCCATTTGCTGATAAACCCTGCCCTTCACCATTCAGAAGTAAAGCATTTGCAGTGCATTTTTTTCCACCAGATTTTCCTCCTCTGCTTTGTCCTTTGTCCTCCTCTGCATTTCCTTGTAAATAAATTCTGGTGCTGTTTTTCCATGTGTTTCTGGGCCTTTCCAGGCCTGTTTAGCAAAGCAGCTCTGTGTCCATTTCACGCAGACTGGTTTTGGAAAGGGACTTCTTAATCACATCTGTGCACATTTCCAGCTCTTGTGTGGCAAACAGAGCTCCCTTGGGCATTTCTGGACCCTGCCCTGGCACCTTGGGGCTGTACCTGTTATAATCCATAACCCATTGGATCACTAATAAATTAATCCATAACTCACTGGATCGCCAATAAATCAATCCATAACCCATTGGACCACCAATAAATCAATCCATAACCCACTGGATCACCAATAAATAATCTGTAACCCATTGGATCACCAATAAATCAATCCATAAGCCACTGGATCACCAATAAATAATCCATAACCCACTGGATCACCCATAAATAATCCATAAGCCACTGGATCACCAATAAATAATCCATAACCCATTGGATCCCCAATAAATCAATTCATATGCCATTGGATCACCAAAAATAATCCATAACCCATTGGATCACCCATAAATCAATCCATATGCGACTGGATCACCAAAAAATAATCCATAAACCACTGGATCATCCAGAAATCAATACATAAACCACTGGATGACCAATAAATAATCCATAACCCATTGTATCACAAATAAATCAATCATATGCCACTGGATCACCAATAAATAATCCATAACTCCCTGGATTACCAATAAATAATCCATAACACATTGGATCACCAATAAATAATCTATAACCCACTGAATCATCCATAAATAATCCACTGGATCTCCTCACTGCTGCCTGTTAAGGACAGGCTCTTTCCCCTCTGCTGTGAGCCCGCAGATCCCAAACAAGTGACCCTCTGAAGCATTTGTCCTGGCTGTGGTGGAGCCCCTGCCTTACCCAGGGGTGCCAGGAGGGGTTTTTGGGGTGCTCCCACGGGGTGCTGGCTGTGTGTGTGAGCAGAGGAGCTGCAGTGTCCCTGTGCACGTAGGCACACACAGCTGGCACTGCTGCCCCTCCTCCTCCTCCTCCTGGACGTGACTGCAAGGAGCAGCAGCTTTGGGCCCCAGGGGAGAGCAGGGGTGGCTGGGGAGGAGCAGGAAGCTCTCCAGAGCACCAGGATGCTGCTGGGAGCAGGGATGCACTGCTGGAGGGTGGCTGTGAAAACAATGGTGGCTGCAGAGCTGCTGAGATGTGCAGTCAGGGCTGCAGGGGAGCCTGGGAGCCACTGGTCACTCTGCAGGTGATGGGAGCTGTGCTGTGGTGTGTGATGGGACCTGGGCTCAGCTCTGCTGCCACCTTGCTCAGTGTCCTTGGTCTGGTCACTGTGCTCCCCACACTGAAATGTCTCTGCCCATTACATGGGGATTTTGTGTTTTCTTTTTTGGGTTTTTTTGGTTGTTTTTGGTGGTATATTTTAAAATTGTCAAATTGACACTTGTACAAAAGATAAATCTTATTCTTTCATCAGTGTTTCCCTCAGCAGGGCTAACCCTAAGCTAACCACTGATCCAGATGCTCTTGGAACCTACTGGGAGTTTATCCATCAGTTTATCCTTGCTGAAATGCTGTCACATCCAAATTGTGATTTATGCTCTCTGATGCTCTCTCAACACCTTTATAATTTTTTAATAGATACTTTAGCGAAGTATTCCGCTTCAAGCCCACCATTATTCATGTGTTTAAGATATAAACAGAGTAATTGGTGAAGCAACAGCTTCATTCAATTTAACAGTTTAACAGAGCAGCATGGCTGGGGAAGGAAAGCTGCCTCCTGGAGCTATCCCCAGGTGGCAAGTCAGGAAGGCAGAACAGCAGATTAGTAACTGCTCTGCTGATGTCTTCTTACTACACCAGCATTATATTGGCAAGGAAATTGCAGGCTTCCCTCTTTGACATGGTTATGGAGATAAATTAGGTACACAGAAGAACTAATGATGAAATTAAATGGAGTTATGAATATATATAAGATCTCTTTCCCAAGGTCAGCTCTGGATGACACAGCAAAGGCATTACAATAACAACAGGTGAGTGTCAGACAGTGGTGGGCAGCACATTGCTGGAGCCTAAATGCAAACCTTTGTTCAGGGAATAGGAAGAGAGGAGGAAGAAAGGAGTTTTGAAGTTCATGGTATCTCTCTCTGCTCCCAGAGGAGCCCTGTTTTTAGCAGAAAATTAGAAAATATTTTTGCCACCTGGGTGCTGAGCAAGCCCTGCAACCCCACACAAGGTGCTTTGTCAGGAAGCCATGCAAGACTCAAGAGCTGACATCCTGTGGGGGCAGCCAGTGTTCCAAAGCATGGAATTTGTGCTTTTTGGGTGCTACTCAGCATTTCAGGAGGCAATTCAGTCTACTTGGCCCCATCCCAATCTCTCCTGTATAACCTGGGGCAAGTGACTTGGGTCCACATTTCTGCAGTGTCTGGTGATTTTTTATTCTTTTTTTAAGCGCCTTCATGTTTGATTGTTTAGCTTTGGGCAACTAAGCTGGATTCAAGCCAAAGCTGCTAACCTCAGCTCTGCAAGTAGGGCTCTCTAAAGTAGCATAGCCTAAGTACAGGACTCAGAATTGGCAGACACTTCTGAGAAGCCTGGTCTTACATCCTCTGTCTCCCAGTTCTCTGTGGAGCACAAAGAGATAGCAGTGCTTCCTTTGCCTCCAGGAATGCTGAGGGCATGGGCACAGTGAAAGTAGAAGGGTACTCTCAGACTCAATGGATCAAAAAAAATGTCTCAAGTAGATTTAAATTTTTTTTTAGATTTAATTCCAAAGTCTTTGTAATTACTTCCATGCAGAAGTCATACAGCTCTGCAGGCTTTGCCCCACAAGTGTCTCCTATGTTATTCCAGAAGAGCTGCACACCCTGCAGGAAAACGCTTTGTGAAGTGGTTCTTGAGAGACATCCCTGTGCTTTCTAAGTGATATGAGAAGTTTTATCCACATTTCACAAATGACCTTGCCCAGAGCTGCAGCTCTGAAGTCCCTGAAACTCTGCAGGTTGTATGCAGCAGATTTTTTGTGCCTTTTTTTCCGGTGAGGATGTCCTTTTCTAAGGTGAGGGCATTAAGCTGATCAGTTTTCATTCCACTTTTGTTTGCAGTTTGTAGAATAAATGGAGGGGTGGAGGGGAGCTGTATTTCCTTTCTAATTGGTGAGCAAGTGGGTCTGGTTTCTACTCCACAGCAAAGAGAGGGCAGAGTTGTTCTCCCAGAGGAGGGCCTGGGCTGTCCCAGCTCTGCAGGAACTGGGAACTGCTGCTGCTCAGAAAGGAAATAAATGAATTCCAGCCTTGTGGGAGTCAGGCATGGGGAGAGCTGGCACTGGGGTGGGACTGAACATGCCCTTGCAGATGAGCTCTGCTTCTCCAGGGTGAGACCATGCTGTCCCAGCACTGTGGGCAGGTGGAGCAGGTCCTGCCACTACCCACGGGGACATCGCAGCTCCGTGTGCTGGATTGGACCCTGACCCTGTTTGTGTTCTCCTTATCCTGAGAAATTTATGGGGAATGATCCAAGATGTGGGGATTTTTATTCCCCTTCATTTCCAGCCCTTGGGAAGAGTTTTCTGGTGGGAATGTGGCTCTCTAAGTCTGTCACTTGGGTTGCTGCTGTCTCTGTCCTGGGTGCAGTGACAGCTGTGGTAGCAGTGGTGGCAGTAGTGACAGCAGTGGCAGCCCTGGCAGCACTGGCAGCAGTGGCAGTGGTGGCAGCAGTGACAGAAGTGACAGCAGTGACAGCACTGTCAATGGTGGAAGCAGCAGCAGCAGTGGCAGTAGCAGTGACAGCAGTGGTGGCAGCAGTGGCAGCGGCGGCAGCAGTGACAGCAGTGGCAGTGGTGGCAGCAGCGGTGACAGCACTGACAGTAGCGGTGACAGCAGCAGTGACAGCAGCAGTAGCCGGCTCGTGGCAGCAGAGGGAGACGCAAGCCTGGCCACGGGCTGGGGCTCCGCTATCTCCTAAGGCACAAACCAGCAGCAGCGCAGGGAGTGTGATGGGAGGATGTGGCTGATTTTTCAGGCATGAACTGCATCTGTCTCCAGTGCCAAGCACCAGGAACGCAGCGCTTTCACCAGCCGGGGAAACGCAATATTAACATCCTTATGTACAGTTTTTGAAATTCCCATCTCGGTGGGAGGCAAGTTCTGAGACAGAGGAGATTTTCAGCATGCTATTTCCAGGAGAGAGATAGAGAGAGGAAGAAAAAAAAAAAAAAAGAAGAAAAAAAGAAAAATGAAAAAAAAAAATTAGAGAGAAAAGTAGTATCAAGAAGGCAGTAGCTTCTGATTAAAACCTCAGCATAACTGATAAAGCACAGCCTTGTAGGGCTGGCTTTGGACTCAGGCAGGAACAAGGTGCCTTGGTGTTTTCTGCCTTCTCCCCTGTCCCCCAGTGAGAGTTTTGCAGCTGCCCCAAGGCTCCAGCCAGCAGGTGCATGGTGCTGCAGCTGGAGCAGCCCCTGTCATTGGAGCATGCTGCTGGTGTGAGATGGGGGAAGCTGGAACCATTGTCAGCCCACAGAAATCCCAGAGAAATGGGGATTTCTGCAGTAATGAGGATATTACTTTCAATGGTTCAATAACACTAGAGTTCTGCTATCTCCTACACCATAATATATAAACTCTTTCATGGATCTAGATGGAATTTCTTTGACATTTCCTCAAATTGCATTGTTTTAAGGTACCTTTGCATTTTTATTGGCAACCTAGTTGTAATAGATGGAATCCATATAGCATTGATGCTGCTTTCTAGGACATGCCTGGTAGCTGTGAAATATAAACCAATAAGGCCTTGGACTGTAGCTTAATCTTATCAGCAGAATTCAGGTAGTGTGGGACTGAAATTGTGCTGCTAACAAGTGTTTCCAGCCATCACTGCTGTGATGAAATGGGATGGAAAAATCAGGAAATAGAGCTGTGTCTGGATCCACACAGCTCCTGAGAGCAGCAGCACAGAGAAAGGAGCTGGCTGTGCCTGGCAGCAGCCTTGTGATTAAAATAAACATTTCTGTGCTGCAACCCCAACCCTGCCTCTGTGAGTCTCCCAAGCCAGGAGACATAAATCCTCTTCAACTACAGAGACAAACTGCAAGTGATCACAAGAAAATGTGGATAGTGTACTGATATTTTTAGGAACTCCTCTCTGTCTAGGTTAAGAATGAAGTGAGGGCTGTCAGTGCCTAGGGGATTGCTGTGGGTATAAGCCAGCACCTCAATTTATTTCAGTTCCTCTAGGAGCAGAGATGCATCATTGTAGCTGCTGGGATCTTGATCTGGATGTGCAAAATCCACCCTAAAGGCTTGCCAATATAATCTCTTAATGCCACCATCTCTCCTGTCTAATGTTCTACCCCATGGTGCTGTGTTATTATTAGGCAGCTTATACAGTGTAGGTTAAACTGGAAAAATCTCTGTTTCTTAGCAATTTATAGTCCCCAATTATTGGGGTCTTAAGGTCACACAAGCCTATGTGCATAAGCCAGCTCTTTGGTGACTGCTTGGAAATTACTGCTTTTAGCTCAGAAATTTAGCTCAGAAAGGACAGCAGGGAGATGCTTAAAGGACACAATGCTTGAAGCAGGACTGTCACAGACATCTTTTATGAAAAATCCTTTCCTTAGGATTTTTCCTCTTGAGAAGCTGAGAAGCCTCAAGAACAAAATGTAAACAATGGTTATCTGCTGCTGTGGAATGAAACAGGTGGATCTGTGATCGGCCCATGTTGGTTGTTTCTAATTAATGGCAAATCACAGTGAGCTGGCTCAGACAGAGAACCCAAGGCACAAACTTTTGTTATCATTCTTTCTTTTTCTATTCTTAGCTAGCTTTCTGATAAAATATTTTCTTCTATTCTTTTAGTATAGTTTTAATGTAATATATATCATAAAATAATAAACCAAGCCTTCTGAAACATGGAGTCAGATCCTCATCTCTTCCTTCATCCTAAGACCCCTGTGAACATCATCACACAGGTCAGCTGGAAAAACTTAAGATGTATGTAGCCCCATTGCTTCCTCTGATATTTTGAGGGTTGAGTTGTGTTCACTTCACTTGTCTGGCTCTAAACAGCTGCCATAATAGTCATGGCCAGATATCCATGCTGAGGGAAGCCAAATCTGCTGGTTTTCAGTACCTAAAGGGTTTTACCTTCTTGCCTGACATTGGTGCATCTTTGACCCTAAAATTTCCTCACACCCCAGTCCCACAGAGCCAGGCTGCAGCAGTTCTTCAATCCCAGATCCAGCAAGGAGGGAGGCAATGCACACATGTGCAGAAATTTTCTCCCAGATATTGGCTCCAAACCTCTTGTCCAAGCCTTTGTGTGCTGCACTGCTGTTGAGCCAACATCCCTGCTGTCCAGATGTACGTAAGATGTACGTGCCACGGCGCTGCTCCTCTGCTCCTCACATGGTCCTGGTGCTGTGGGATGAGGTCAGCAGTGTCACTGGGGCACTTGTACATCCCTTGCATTGTTATTTGTTCCCAAGGGTTGTTCTCTAACTGTTTAATTAGTCCCTTCAGTAATGAACCATCTACCATTTGTTCTCTTTCAGCTGATATTTACCCTGTAGGAACCAGGGCTCCTGAGAGCTGTCACACATCACAGTGTTATGGGGACCCTGGGGAGAGGAATCATGTGTGGGCTTTGGTAATGGCCCAGGCAAGCAGGGCAATAAACCAGCCCCAAATGCCTGCTTTTAAATACTGAGGGAGAGACACTGGAGCTGGTCTATGACACTGGAGCTGGTCTATGACACTGGAGCTTGTCTATGACCCTGGAGCTGGTTTGTGATTGTGTTTTTGGCTGCTGCTCCTCTCCCTCTCTCCAGCGATGCCAGGACCTGTGCATGCACCTTCCCTCAGCTGTCACAGCTGCCAGACCAAGCACAGCAAGAGCTGCTTGCCAAAACCTGGCCAGCCAGAGGCAGCAGGAGGGTGGAGAGGGGACAGCCAAGGCCCCACAACCAGAAGCAATGCCTCCCTGTGCAGGGGCTGAGGCTGGGCTGCAGCACATGTGTGGCACTTGGGATGATGGGCTGTTCTCAGCAGCCTGAATTTCCCAGTCAGGTATTTCTGGGATGAGAAGGCCTTGAATTTTTTGATGGCTTGCCAGAATTTAATAGCAAACTAACCCCTATGAAGGTGCTCCTTTGATGTTTTTGTTGCTTGAAATTCAGAAGCTTGCTGTGACGTCAGTCCTTGAATTTTCCCCTAACCCAAACATTGGAGCAAGTGAAGCACCCCTGACCTCAGTGTGAGGGTGGATGCAGGAGCTCCTTCACTGGCCAAAAGAACAATATAAAGGTGATTTTTCTGCTCAGGTGCTGCATATTGCTCTCAACTTGTACCATTACATACCTAAAGAAATGCTGCTTCTTGCAGACTGATGGATTTGAACATGCCAGCATTGCTAAACACTCTGTTTAGGATTTTTAAACGTTTAATTTGTAGCGATGGAGACTAAATTGAGAATTAAAACCATGCACATCAGTCCCAAGGGAGTTTCCCTCTTCCCTCCCACTCCATCTGGAATGAAGAGGAGTTGGAATTATACATGAATTAATGAATAAGTAATAGAGAGTCACACAAATAAATTACAGATGCAAGGATTTTTTTTAAAATCATCCACAAGTTAATATTTATTTATGTAACTTGCAGAATTCCAGCCAATGGCTGCATAAATATTAATTACTAATTAAATTTTAATAGCAAAGCAAAACCCCTGTATTTGCTAAATGTGTGCATTAAAGCCATCATTATTTGTTTGGACAATTAGGTTTGTTTGTGACTTTGGTCAAGCGGTGACAAGAATACAATTTTAGAGCAGCAGACAACCTGGATTAATCATGCTTTTTCCTTTGATTGCAATTGCTCAAAGAGAAGATGAATTAATTATTTTTTTACATCCCACGAGGAGATTATAACAAATTTAAAAAGAGCCCTCAGCAAAACAGGGGCATTGCTGGACTCCCAGTTGTGCATCCCTGCTACATATTTGACAGATTTCCAGTACAAAGAGGAGGAGGAGGATGGCTTCTCAGCCATCATCCTGCAGTGGCTGTCCTCATTTAGAGCAGCTGATTGTCTGGCCTGTGGTGGCACTTTTCCATTCATGTGTCTCCTGGCAGCCCAAAGGCTCCCCTGCAATTGCTGCTTTTGCAGGTTACTGTGGGTCGTTTTGCATCATTGTCCCTGTGTATCACTTTTTGATGCATGTTGCTAAACTGACCTGGGAAGGAAGTTCTCTGGGATGAGCTTTCCTTTTCTGCAAAACAAGGGAGGATGGAAAGCTGGTGAGTCCTGGCAGTGCCATGGCTCAGATCTGAGGCTGCCCTGCGTTTTCTCACACTGCTTCACTGCTTGCTCCAGTTCTGCTGTTTCCTCTGTGTGTTGTCCTACTGCTCTGGGGAACTTTGAGGGTTTGTGGTTGAGCTGTTCCCTCTGATCCAGGCTGGCTGAAACCCTCCTGGTTCCCAAGTGGCTCTTGATGCCTTGCCATGGTTTGGGCCCCTGGGCTGTGACTCAGGCTCAGGAGAGGCAAACAGGTGAAGGAAATGTGAGTGCCAGAGCCCTGAGACTAAAGAGCTTGGCTGGTGGTACAGCTGGAAAGGGGTGGTTTTGCTGAGCTGTGGCTCCAGCATCACTTGAGCTTGGGTGGTGTAACATGAGGTGAAAATTCCATGTGGTGCCACAAACATCTGTGGGGTAAATTGTCTAAAGAGACTCTGAGAACTGAACACACCAATGGGTCAAAGGTGGTTTATAGGTATCTATGAATTTCTAAAGGAAAAAGAAAATATTCCAGCCAAAATGGGACCACTTCTGCGTAATCTCATGCAAAGAGCTGGTGCTCCTGCCTGTGGTGCACCCCTGCTCTGGGGCAGTCAGGGAGGTGCAGCTGCCCCGTGGTTTGGGTTTGGATTTGTGCTTTGCAGCTTTTTTCTTTTAAGTCAGTAACTATGGACTTAAGCTCATGATGCAAACCTGGAGTAAAGCAAATCAATCAGTTTCACCCTGGTGGGGAGCCAGGGTCTGCCTCCCAGTTCTATCCCACTGCGATTCACCAGCCCAAGGTGTGTGGTAGGTAAGGAAATAAAAAAGGTGAGACCCAGTGCTCCCTGGGACATACCTGGAAAATCCTTTGAAGGCTCAGGGCTTTAATAAGGATGGAGAGCAGATAAAACATTTATTGCAGTGCTTTTTAATTTGGCCTCATTTAATTACAGGGACACTACTGGTTAAAGAATTTATTAAGCAATTTTCTTACCCACTTTGAGATTGATGGAGCATACAAAGACATGAGTTGATTAAACCCAGCCAGGTTTCACCCAACTTTCTGAAATTAGCAATCTCTAAGGTCTGAAAAGACAAGTACATGACTCAGGGTTCTGTGCAACAGCCCCAGGTACCTCCCCAGTGAACTCTCCTGGATCCTGTGTTTGGTTCAATAAAAGTTGATGGCCATTGAGCATGTCCATTTTAAGTGGAAGGAAGAAACAGAGATAGGAAATAAATTAAGCCGGTTACAAGCACAATAAAACAAAGTGCACAAATTTAAATGTAAAACACTGAAAATGTACCAGAAGTAATAAAGACAAACCAGAGATAGGAGTCTGAACTGAAGCCCTGGCTAATTCTGTACTGCAAAGATAGAAAAGAAAATCAATATTAAAAAAATGGGACCTTTATCACAGAACCTGTTAAATGGTGTATGCAACAATTTAAAGGAAATTACTTGGGAGTTAGAAGTGCAGCAAAGAAACATCTAAATAATTGACATTTAAAGAATTAACATAAAATTATTCCAAGATAGTGAGGGGAACAGTCAAGCACTCTTCTAATGCTCATGTAAAACCAGGCAGCTTTTACAGTGCACCCTCAACCTTAAATGTATCTGCTTAACCATTAGCCTCCTGTCCCAGCTCTCTATGGGCAATATTAGCATTCACTAATGCATGGAGCAGACTGTTAGATGAGGGATTTTTGGCTTGTCCTTGACCTCACTGTTAGGTGATGGAATGACAGGCCAGCATGGGGCTGGCTCCATCTCTGCTCCTCCTGAGACCATGGGCAAAATTCCTGATGGACAGAGAATTAAATTAGCATCCCCTGAGTAAGGCACTGCTCCTTTGGAAAATGGATTTCTCTGTCAGTGGTTGACATCAACAAATGCAAGATGTTGTGGCATTGCCATGCATCTTTCATTGATCAAATGCTTATTTCAGTATGGTGCTCCCCTTTTAATGGGATGTTGCAGATGTTCATTAAACAAATATTCATTATTTAAACAAGACAAAGTCTGTCCTTAATTTCTTCTCAGTTAACTCTTCTTTCTGCAGCTACTGCAGGTAAAATTCAGGAGACCATACCGATTCTGGTGTGCAAAATTCAAAATATTTTGATGTCTTGTGCTGGATTTTGGGCTCCCCAGGCAGTTTTGGACTGGCAGAACCCAACAAGGACCTTTGAACAGACAATAAGTGAAGGTGTTTGGCACTGATGGCCAAGCAAATGCCTGTGCAGCCAGGCCAGCTGGCAGCTGGTGCTCACAGACCCAGCCCTCAGTCCTTCAGGCAGTGGGATTAAGGCTCTCTCTTTGCTATGTGACTCCCAGCAAGGCTCAGAGCAATGGCAGCACTGCCAGCTTCTGCTGCCTCCTTCCCTGCCTGCTTGAGGGGTAGTTGGCTGTGGCTGACACAGGGGGTCCAGGGAGCCCAGGGTGGGAGCGTCTTTCAGTTGCTTTGGGCTGTGTGAAAGAAGTTTTGTCCCTTGCTTGGAGGGAGATTCCCAAGTGGCTGAGGCTTAACATCCATGAGATCTTCTCTCTCTTTAATAAAAACATAGACACACACACACCTAGATCCGGTCTGGGTGTTTAACTCTGCAGGCAGCACAACTTCTGAGCATGGAGCATACCCAAGAATCAGCTCCTGACATTTGGGATTCAGGCTGTTTGCAAACTCTGGCATGCCTCAAGGACTCTTTTACACAGGCTGCACATTCCCAGAGTCGTCTTCAGAATTAGTGGGGTGTCACTAGCCAGGAGATGGGGGTTTATTACAGCTCTGTGGAGCAAGGCTGAAAGCTGATTGCCACAAATCCTGCACCCAATCATGCCTGAACCAAATTGTCTCTCTCACATGGGTTATGTGGCTTCTCCATGAGCTCAGATGTCACTGACACAATTTATGAAAACCCTTTTGCTAGGATTTTTCTCCTGAGAAGCCTCAGAAAAGAAATGTAAACAATAATTATCTGATGGCTGTGGAATGTGGTCTGGAGAGGGTTTACCAACTGGTGCATCTTTGAGTGGTTCCATGTGGATTGTTTTTACTTGATGACCAATCATGGTCCAGCTGCGTCGAGGCTCTGAGCATCACACGTTTTTATTATTCATTCCTTTCTAGCCTTCTGATGTCTCCTTTCTCTTTCTTTAATATAGTTTTAATATATCAATATAATATAATATAATATAATATAATATAATATAATATAATATAATATAATATAATATAATATAATATAATATAATATAATATAATATAATATAATATAATATAATATAATATAATATAATATAATATAATATAATATAATATCTGCCTTCTGAAACATGAAGTCAAGATTCTCATCTCTTCTCGTCCTGGGGACCCACAAACACTGCCACACTCAGACTTCAGCCTTTGCATTTGGGACACATCACCTCTCTTTTCTTTGCTTCTCCTTGTATTTTCCATGACAATTGCAGGAACTTGCATTTTTTTTGAGATCTCTGTGAAATGTAAACTTGGCTCTGGGGTTTAGAGGCTACCAGAAGACCCATATGCAGTGGTAGGATTGCAGGTGTCCTGATTCTGGGAGAAACCAGGCTAAAAAGGAGCAGAGAGATCCCTGGAGGAGTCAGGAAAGGTCCCACAGTTTTGCTCACATGTGGAGAGTGTTGAAGTCTGGAGAGAGCCACATGCTGGCGCCTGGATTTGTGCCCTGCTCTGAGCTGGGGCTGCACTGGGAGGAGCAAAGCCCAGGCACAGCCCTGGTGTGAGGAGTGGGGCTGGAAAATCCCAAACCATGAGCACTCTACTTCATTTTCGGTTTCTTAGAACTCAGATAACATATTCAAAGAGGTTCATACCAATATTTTTGTCCACTTCCATTTCCTTTTTTTTTCCCCCATCTCCAATATGATACATATTCAGGGGTAATTATTCCCCCTGGTATGAGTTTTTTCTCCCCTCTTTTTCTTTTTAGAAGTGCAGTTTCTCTTATGATATTTTAAAACAAGATAGATTTATCCATATCTTCAGTTTTACTCCATTTTACTTGAAGTTTTGTGTGTGCTAGTTCTCTATGTTACTGTATAGCTAACTTGGGGGCAGGGATGTGTTAATTATTCAATGATTTAAATGAAATATCAAAGGAGTTTTTATTGATTTGCATATAAAAGTTATGAAATGAAATATATGGCACAACAGACAAATTAGTAGGCCATAAAAAGCATGAGTGAATTAGTGTTTTATTAAAGCTTTAAGATAACATGCTGTAGTATCTGAAAAGAAAGGTCAAAAGGAAGAAAAAAAAAGGAAAATTTAAATGTGTGCACATTAATGGACTGGGGAATGTGGCTTTACTAATAACTTCTGTGCATAAAAATTTATATTTTTCAACACAGCAATCATTTCTTTCACACTGTTGGGTATTTTAAATGTGCTCCTGTGTATATAATATTAATTTAGTCATAAAATAAAAGGCAGTAATTCAGACAGTAGCCCATGTGAGCTATTAAATTCAAAGTACCGTGTGAAGTATTTGTGGTTATGGTTCCTCGCAGTTCTGTGTGAGACACAAACAAACCACTCCTGACAAGATGAAAGTGCTTGTTTCAACATATCTGTCTGGGCTCAGTTTAGGTTCCTGTGCTTTCTTATTGACACCTGACACCATCTCTGATTAGACAGTTTGGGTATAAATATAAGAATGTTCTTTGGGAAAAAAAAAGGCACAATTGTGCAATAGAGAAGCCTTTAAAAGGGGATTGTACATTCTGTGAGTCTATCTAAACTAGCCAATGTTACAGTTCACTTCTTTTTATGCCTGACCAGTGAGCTTTGCTGCCTTAGGAGGTAAAAAGATGTTTTTACTTGTCCTGCTCATTCACTAATGTGGGGCTGAAAGTAAACCAGCAGCAAATGGGCTGGACTGTGAGGCTGGTGAGCTATGTGAAGCATTTCTGTGCTGTCTGTCTCTGAAAAGCTCGAAGCAAATATTCCATCCACTGCAGAAGCAAATGAATACATGGCAATTAATCAGAATTCTTCTCACTTGGTTTCCCTGTGCATGTGCTCTTGCATTATTCCTTGGAGTGCCTGGTTGCTCTCCTGTTAAATGTGTCTGTGCTGAGACCCAACACAAGCACTTCTCAGCAAGAGGAAATGAAGCTCAGACCTGGATGAATCCTTCAGAGACTTGGCTCAGTGCCTGCAGCTCAGCTCATGTGTCAGTGTCCACCCTTAATGGCAGTGGTACAAACACTCAGAGACTGGTAAAATGTGTGCTAAAATGACTGGTAAATACTGAGAGATGGTAAAACCATCTCTATGGATTCTCTCTGTGTTAGGATATATCACCAGGCAGCATTTCAAAGCCTTTTAATACAAAGCATTTTGTCCTGGTTTAGGGCAAATTTGGGACAGAATCTCCAAAGAGAGCCCCTCCAGAAAGCAAACCCACACGGCCCCTTCCCCCAACCAGTCTGGGAAGGATTCCTTGGAGAGAAGTGGAAAGAACCTGTTTATTTAACAGGCACAGCACCCCCAGCACACAAAATGAACAATACTGGGTGACACCACTCTGAAAAAGATGACAAATTCAGAAAGTCTCTCTGGGGGTGCTCGCTCTGTTCTCAGTCCCTCAGCACTGGGGCAGCTGCTGCCCAGAGTAGGCCCCGCTGGGCCACAAGGTGCAAACTCTCGGGGTTTGCCAGGCCCCAGCCCAGAGCAGGTTTGAGTAGTTCCAAAAAAAGGAAAGGTAAAACAGTCCAGGAAGAAATTTGGACTGTTTAGCTAAACTAGCTAATGAGCAGAAGCAAGAGCAAGCAGAAGCAAAGCAGAAGTGAGAGCAAAGTGAAAAAGCAAAAGCAAAAAAGCAAAAGCAGCACTATGTACTGCCTTGTCTCTGAGTCCCACCAGCCATTGGGGAGCAGCTGATAACAAAACCAAAACAAAACTTCCACTCTTCCACACTTCCACTCCTCTGCAGTGCCCCAGGCTTACCCTGGGAACTCTGCTCTGCACTGCCTAGGGGCCTTGGGGACCCTTGGACCAGCCTGGATCTGACGCCACAATTGTCTTCAGTGTCCCCTGCACCTCAGTGACACCCTCCAGGATACCAAATGGTCTTGCAGGGCATGAAAAATGTTTCCATCCAAATTCATCCCTCCTGTAAATCAGACAGTGGAAGGATGACAAAGCTGGGATTCCTCAGCCAGCAGTCTCCCCAGACAATGCCTCCTGTTTGTCCTGAGGTTACCACCCTGTGGAGAAGCGTGTGAAAGCCATCACCAGCATGCTGTAGGTGGTCTGAGGGTAGTTGTTTCAGGTATTTATTGGCTTCAGAGAGGAAGAGATCCCAGCTTGGCAGGGCAAATAGCTGCAGGCCACCCCCACAGCTCAAATGAAGGGTTAATTTGCCACCAGGAGAGAGGAGATGTGTGTGGGCAGCATCCCCACATCTGTGGTGAGTCAGACACCCCAGAGAGTCACTGGCAGACAGAAAGGGAGAAGTAGGTCAGGGCAAAGACTCCGAGGGTTCCATCTGCGGAATCAGAGGCAAGGAGGGGTGTCACAGATATCTTTTATGAAAAATCCTTTCCTTAGGATTTTTACTCTTGACAAGCTGAGAGGCCTCAGGAACAAAACGTAAACAATGGTTATCTGCTGCTATGGAATGCAACAGGTGCATCTGTGATTGGTGTCATAGAGTTGTTTCTAATTAATGGCCAATCACAGTCAGCTGGCTCAGACAGAGAGTCTGAGCCACAAGCCTTTGTTACCATTCTTTCTTTTTCTATTCTTAGCTAGCCTTCTGAAGAAATCCTGTCTTCTATTCTTTTAGTATAGTTTTAATATAATATATATCATAAAATAATAAATCAAACCTTCTGAAACATGGAGTCAGATCCTCATCTCTTCCCTCACCCTAAGACCCCTGAGAACACTGTCACAGAAGGGAGGGAATCTGAGCTCCTGCTCTTGGTTGCAGAGCAGGGAGGGAGAATTCATCAATTCAGCATCCCCAGCCTGGCACAGGGGTGATGTTCAGGACTGGCAGCTGGAAAGGCAGGTACCCAGTAAGAGGCAGGCACTGTGGGGCTGCACCTGCACAAACAGCCAGGCAAGGCTGCAAAGCCACGGGGAGTCCTCTAATTACTGTGTGCTGCATCAATTAGCAAAGACAGTGGCATTGGGCTGTCTGGTTTAATTGGCAGGGCCAGGGAGGAGGGCAGCTGACATGGGCACCCTCAGCCTCTCTGGGGACAGGGCAAACCCAAATGACCCAAAGTCCCAGGAGGAGAGGCACAGTACAACTTCTGCTTCCCCACTGCTGCCTGGCTGCCCTGGGAGCAAGAGAGCTCCGTGCAGGCCTTGGCCATGAGCTCTGGAAATGCTCACCTGAAGCTGGGGAACATGTACAGGGTGAAATATGGGATTTGGCAACCAAGGCTCCAGAAGGGAAAGGTCAGTCTGAGTGACTGGGGGTGGCCTGAGTGACTGCATTTCAAACAAAATGCACTTCCAAGTGCAGGTTGTTGTGTCACTGATTTATTTTCTTTGCCTTTTTGGCAGACTTGGGGTATTCCAAGCCTCAAATAACGACATACCTCCCCCTACCTCTCAACCTGACCTTTATTTCCCGTCGTGTTCAAGTGCTAACCACCAGTGGTGGTCCTAAAGGTTGTGTCTGGTTGTGATGGCTGCATCTCGCTCAAAGTGGGTTTGGAGGAGACTGATAAGAACCCAACAGCCAAGGACTATTCTGAGTAATGCATCTACCTACTTATAGTGCTGGTGTAACTCAAGCCAAGCTTGGAAGAAACTAACATCTGTAGTCTGTATGCAAATATGACTATGACTCCATTATCTTACTCCACAAATAGTGACAGCCCTGTTGAGCTCTCCTGCACAGGAGCAGGGTGTGTACCAGGATTTCCCTTCAGTAGGAGCATCTTTCAAGGTGCTCCTACTTGAGGAACCTCTCAGCTTCTTGAGGCTGAGAGGTTCCTTATCACATCAGACTGTCAGTAAATGAGTTATGAGTATGTGCACTGAAAGTTTGAAATGATACAAAGCATTGATTGTGCTTATATAATCCTTTAGACATAAGTGTTGACAAAGCATGGATCTATCTGCACACAAACTCTCATTTGAGAAGCTGTTTGCAGCACAAGGGGGTCCTTTCTGAACCTCATGATGTGATGGGATACATGACAGCTTTATCTGACCCTGCCCTCTGGGCAGTAAATGATCAACTGTACCTTGCCATCGAATTTTGTTAAACTCCTGTTGTATTTACCATTGAACTATATTTATATGAATAAAATATGTTTTTGCTCCTCTCCTGAGAGTAAAGTGCCTGATTCCACCCACAGCTAAAAGGAAGCAGATACTTCTCTGTGGAGGATGCAGCCTCTGGGGTTTCTCAGTGCTCAGCAAAGTGAAGATGAGTCAGGTTTGAAACAGGTGCAATTCCTTTCAGGCACGTTGTGTTCCTGTGGAGATGTTCTCAGTCAGGCTCCAAGTGACATATTTCCTTGCCACTTCACTTTTTTCACAGGATTAAAATAATTCCTGCTGTGGATCTGTCGTGATCCTTCTGGCTGCCTCCAGAGCCATCGCCTGAAGTGGCAGGAGGAAGGTCTGGTTGCTTTACAGGTCAGAGCCTGCACCTTCAGCAAGCTCCCAGACAGCCTGGGAATGTTGTGTAATTATATTCTCCTCTCTGGGGTGTGCAAAAATCTGCCAGAGGCGTTTGAAGCTGGTCCCAAAGGCAGGATGGTGGGAGCTTGGTGCAGGAGTCAGGATGGCTGGAAGAGCCAGGAGGGAAGCAGGGGCTGTTTGAGGGGCTGCCTGTCAGACAGAGCTGCCCAGACACAGCAGGGGCACTCTTGGCATTTAGGTGCAGATAATTGTCAGGAAATCATACCAGAAAAGTGGCAAATACAGGAATGTGTCTTTCAGAACCCCTGCCTACATGGAAAGGGAATTAAATCAGAGAGCAAGGAGGTGCTAGCCTTGTCTTATGTC
This sequence comes from Ammospiza nelsoni, assembly GCF_027579445.1. Taxonomy (NCBI): domain Eukaryota; kingdom Metazoa; phylum Chordata; class Aves; order Passeriformes; family Passerellidae; genus Ammospiza; species Ammospiza nelsoni. Next base: position 55,958,540 of record NC_080638.1, on the reverse strand, counting down.
CAGAGGGGAAGGGAAGATGAGACTGGGAGGTTAGGAGGGAGACCAAGATAATTCCTTTATCCCTGGATCATGAAGTTTAACTAGAAATCCTTTGAAAACATTTTTCAGAGTTCAAGTCCATTGGTGATTTCTACCTCTTCTGTGAAACTCTCACTCTGTCACTTTGGACAAAGTACCATAAAAAGACCATATTGGTGGAAAATTTCAGCCTGTGTAGAAATGCTCACCAGTAAAAAGGAATGAGAAAACTGGTTGCCAGTATTAATCACCGTGCACCTAAAATTTTGCAGATCCCTGATGAGTCTGTCCACCCATGATCTCATCTGACAGTGGGCTTTTGGCAACAATAACTGTTTGTCTTGATTCTGTGACTTCATTTTGTGTACATTATGTTTGGTAGCACCAGAGCAAGCAGAGTGTAAAATGCATCTTTTCCCACCTGAGAAGCTCGAGTCACCCATTTCATGTAGATTTAAAATGATGGTGTGCAGTCAGCACGGTGAAGAATGCTCTGAAAACCCATCACCCCAATAAGTGGATCTCTTTAAGTAAGAGAATGAAAATAGAAGTGTGTTTTCTAAGTGCTGAGACCTCTCAGGAGAACAAACAGGAGGAGTGGTGGATGGAAGGCAGCTCATTTCAGTGGGAGTGGAGTGAATTGGTGTCTGGTGCTCTGAAAAATTCTGACCAAAGGTGGGAATATCAACACATCCCCCTGTAGCAGCAGGAACCAGGGTCTGTCCAGTGTAGACACCCCTGCAGAACAGAGACAGGAGCAGGTATGCTGAGGGATGCTGGGTTTATGGCTCCAGAAAGGGATGTTGATTTCCTTGGGGCTGGGTTGTGATGCCCATTCCTGTTCACTCGGTGTGCACCAGCTGGGGCTTGGGGGAGCTGATAGACTTCTCAGCATGTCCATGCACAAAAAAGAGTGGCACTGCTCTGCAGGATGCCAGAGGAACCACGGATGAAATGTTCCTTTCCTATCCCTCCCCTAGGTACTGAGCTTGCTGGTTTGTACAAAAAAAAAATTTAAAAGCGCCAAAATTTGCCAGTGGTTGCATAAACTCCCCAGCTCTTCTTGGAGCCAACTCATCCAATCCATTGTGCTGTGGGGCTTTTTCTGGGCATGCTGGGGTGACAAGTGCTGTCTCTGGGGCTGGCTGGAGATGGTGGGGAGGGCTGGGAGCAGCAGAGCAGAGCCTGTCACACCGCTTGCAGCCCTTGGGTAACCACATCACACAGCCCCATCTCACATCTGCATAATCCATCACTCCTAAAGACGTTCCCTTATATGGGTTAATATAAAATGTTGCTCATTGTGTCAGCCAGCAGGAGGTTTCATAGGTCCTTTAGGCAACTTAAACAGTGATTAATCAAAAAAAAGCCTCCACCTTCTTCGCGCTGTTAATGTTGTTGTTAGGTTGCAGGCAGCATAATTTATGGCATTTTCTGATCCTGTTAGCTAGGATGTCTGATTAATTTTGGCTCTGGGATTAAGTCAGCAAAAGAAATTTGACTTCCACAAGCAAGTGATATATATCATCCACCCGAGTGTGGGAGGGACACAACACTGTCTTTCTGCCAGCACTTTTATAGTGTCCTCGACTACATCCAGGAGGTGGCATTATGTACTCATTTTATTACTGCTGCTGGCTGGGGACTGAATAGATTTTGAAGTCCAGGACATGGTCAGCTTCCTGATCTTGACAAGAAAGGGAGAGCACTATCAAGAGGTGCTGGAGACCCTGCCCCTGCTCCCCAACATGGAGCACAATGTGCAAACTGGCACGTTTCTCATCCTTTCTCCTCCTGGATTATTCAGAAAATGACATATTAATGACTTAATTATTAGCCAGAATTTTGGTTTTCACTCATTTTTCATTCTTGGTACTCAGGTGGCTTTTTGATGCTTGTTACATTTTGTCATATATCTTCATTTTTTCTGCTTATATCTTGCCTGTGCTTCTTGGGGCTACAGAGCAAAGTTGAGGGATAATACAAAATATTCAGTTTATCTCTGCTTTTCTTTTAATTAGAGAGCTTTTCTTTCATTATGTTTTTTTCCTTATTATGGAATCCTTTATCAAGAAGGCATAAGGTCCTTTAGTAGCTCTGGGAATTTTTCAGCTGATGAAACAATCTTGTCTAGGTGGGTTTCTATTTAAGCCACCCTCAAATACAGATATAGCAGGAGTGCCTTCATTTAGGAGCATTTGGTCTTGTTAGTTGGGATCCTTGCCTGGGAGGCCTGGCAGCAGCTCTCCATGCTGCTCTCCATGGGTACAAACAAGGCCTGGTAATTAAAAACACCACCTTTCTTCCCCTTTCCATGCCTGTCACCTCCATGCCTTCACTTTGGGTAACAACGTGCAGTTCATAGACTAAATATCTCTTCTTAATTTCTGCAAGATGAAACAAAAGGGGGAAAGTCAGACAAGCCTAGACAAGCCTCAGGTTGCTGCAGGTGATTCAGCCTTTTGATGGAAGGTTCAAGAAGAAATCTCTGCCCCACCTTGGCCTGGCAGTCCCCAAGGAAAGGCAATTCCACATCGCAGCTGGGGATGTGACTGCAGCCTGGAGAAAAGCAGCAGAGATCTGGGTCTGGAACTGTCAGGGGTCACTATTGAGAGGTGGCTGTAACCCTAAGATGCTGCAGTTTATATTCTTGCTCCATTAACTCTGACAACAGACTCCAGAGACCAGAGTTTTCTCAACCTGGTTTATAAATCATGCTGGTAAAATGGCACTGGGATTTACTTGTGCATAGCAGGGAGCTCTGCAAGTAAAATTAACCCTTTGAACAAGAACTGAGGTGAGTGTAAAGCAGAAGCTTGGCACCTATGTGAGGCTGCTCAAGTTTTGGGCTGGGTTTGTGGAAGCCCAGGGGTGGATACTGCACACCTTGATCTTCAGATATTCATCTTTTCCCCAGCCAGACCCAGAGAGCTGATGTCACAGACATGTTTTATGAAAAAGCCTTTCCTTAGGATTTTTTCCTCCTGAGAAGCTGAGAGGCCTCAGGAACAAAATGTAAACAATGATTATCTGCTGCTGTGGAATGCAACAGGTGCATCTGTGATTGGTCTCATAGAGCTGTTTCTAATTAATGGCCAATCACAGTCCAGCTGTCTCGGACTCTCAGTCAGACACAAGCTTTTGTTATGATTCCAATTCCTTTCTTTCATTTCAAGCCTTCTGATGAAATCCCTTCTTCTATTCTTTTAGTATAGTTTTAATGCAGTATATATCATAAAATAATAAATCAAGCCTTCTGAAACATGGAGTGAGATCCTCGTCTCTTCCCTCTTCCTGGGCCCCCTGTGAACACCACCACAAGCTGAGAGGGCAGAGCTGGTGGGAAGGGACCACCCCCAGCCTGGAAGCTGTTCCAGGCGTATTCTGTAACAGGATGGTCCAGTGCTGGTCCAATGCTGGGCCATCCCCTTTGCTTCCCAGCACCCAGTGATGTGCAGCAGCTCCCAAGCATCAGGCTGGGCTTACCCCAACCTGCTCAGAGTGGTGGACCTGAATAGTTTTTGTACCAAAGATTTCCTCTGCTTTGGAAAGATCTTCCTTCCAGAACCTGCCAGAACCTTCAGGTTCTCTGTGAAAATACAAGCCTTTAAAAATTGCTCAACTCAGGCAGAGACCCACTTGAAGTCATGAGCTGTTTTTCAAAACCTTGACCTAATCTCTGAAAGGATGCTGCCTTTTGCATAGCCCAGGCAGTCCTGGCAGGTCTGTGGGGGGGAAGCTGTGCCTGTGCACAGAGCTGTGTGTGGCACTGTGGGACAGGGTCGCAGTGGCTCTGCAAGAGGGAGCTGGGTCACTCCTCACTCATGCATCAGCAGCAAAACTGGGAGCTCAGTGCTGGTGGCAGGACCTTTATCAGCAGTGATGAATGGCAGGGGGGATTTTCATCTCTTTGATTAATTTTGCTAGGCTGACAGATCACATCTCAGCTCCTGCGCCAGGAGATTGAGTGAGGGAAGGGCTGGATGAACCAACTTTACTTCTGCAATCCCAAAACCTCAAGCCCACACAGCTCCTGCATGCCTGAGGGTGGGAAGTGCTGGTGGGCTTGGGGAAGCAACATTTGTGCTGTCAGTCTGGGAAGAGAAACAGTGCTGGGTTGGGAGTCATTGTGTTTGTAAAGGAAACACTGAGGCAGGAACAATCCATTTGCTCACAGGAAGAATATCCCTTCCTTCTGTGGATGTTTGGAAAATAAAGGCAGGGTGAATTTGACCTGTTTTGCTTGATATTTACCTATTTAAGAGATGGAGGTTTGCAATCCAGGGCTGCAGTGGCTGTTCTGTGGCTGGGGAGGAGGGAGTCGGACTGCAGCAGCTGGAGAGTGTCACAAGTGCCACAGGGGGCATGAACCTTCCTGGACAGAGGCTCAGGGTGAGAGTTTTAAGCAGCTGGAGCTTTTCCTTTGCTCATCGCCTCTTTCTTTCTGCCATGGTTCATTCATTCTCCTCACCTCTCCTCCAACACTGCTTCTGACCATCTCTGTCCTCAGTGACCTGGGTCACCTATAGAGGGCAATTCCTTGCTTTTCCTTTGTCAAAACCAGTTATTCCTTACTCAGCTGATTCCTGTCTCACCCTCATGCTCTCCTGTACAGCCACAATAAGGATCTGGATACCTTCTCTTGAGATAGCTACCTACAGTCTGAGTCTGAACATTTTTTTATTAGGCAATGCAAATCTAATGTTGCCTCACTGCTCAAGAGAATACTCGTTCCTACCTCCCCTTACAGCACTGTGATCTGCTTCCTCATGCTCCAAGGGCATAATATGTGATATTTCAGCTGTGACCATGAACTCAACAGATGAAGGGACCTCCAGCAGTTCCAAAACCACAGAATATTTTTCTCCACATAACTGTTACAAACAGTGCAGCATGATAAGCAAAAGGATGGAATATGCTGATTTTTTTCTCCAGTCCCATGGGATGCTATAGTCTCCCTATGGGTCTTGAGACACTGAGTGATCTTGCACTTAATCGATTATTAAACTGTGGAGTCCCAGGCACAAATCCTAAAGAGGGCAGCAGAATCAAACCCAGACCTTTGCCTATGGCCAGGGGAAGCAGTGCTGGTGCTGCTGAAGCAATGCTGGTGCTGCTAATTGAATGTGCTTTATGTGCAGGAGCAGTTCAGCACACACCCAGAACATGCTGCACATCCTTTGGTGATGTACAAACCGACTGGGACAATTTACAATGGTGATTTTTCCACTGACAGGTGAATTAATGCTCTCTATTATAGCCATTTAATCAATGCCAGCTCCCTAAGTCTCTGAGCAGGCCACCAAGATGGAAGATTGATTGGCCTGAATGCATCATATATAAAACAGGGATACTTCATAAGAGCATAAATGAGGTGTTTGTTTCCCAAAGTCACAAAGACAGCTCTGTGGTGGGGAGTGTTGACAGCCACTTGCTGAGACACATTGAAGGGGCAAGACCTGGGTTTAATGTGGGGCTTTTGTCTTGGTTTTGTCTTGGGTTTTGTCAAGGCAAGGCTGAAATTACCTAGAGATGGGGAGAAAGTTCCTTCCAGCTCTGCACATGGGTGAGGCTGTTTTCTTGGAAGGGATCCTGGGGATCCCTGCACTGCCTGTGTGGCTGATAGAGATTCTGCTGACCTTTGCAACAAAATTTGCAGTTAATCACAAAGTGCTAAAATTTGACTTCATATTTACACAAGTGACTAAAACTTTAGAGGAGTTGATCCCCCACCCCATCCCCTTTTCAATGTCATTTTTCATTTTATTCAGAGCAATATAATGATTTCTTCTTAGCTCGGCCAGGAGGCTTAGCCTCATTTCCAAGCTGTGGTTTGGATACCCAGGGGTGTGGAAAGGATATTGCTGGGACCATGGGAATCCAGGGTCTGTCTGAGTGTGTCCATGCACTTAACTGGGACAAATCTCAAATAAAATATATGAACACAGGTCCCCCTGAAGGATATATTAAGTGTCTGATTGTATCTCACATGAGAAATGGGTTAAAGCACACAGAGGGTCAGTTTGCTTTACTTCTAACCTTTGCAAAGTCATCAAGCTAAAGTACTAAGCACTGATTTGATTTGAAAACTGAGAATCATCCTAAATCAATGGGATAAAGTATACCTTTTATTAATATGGCTAAACAAACCCCTGGCTGCATAAGTTAAGGGGGAACACATAAAGTGATGGTCACTGTCAGGATACTGAACCCCAACTGCCTGTGAGGCTGGAGAGGCTCAGACACTTAAACCTTAAACGGGATTTAACTGTCTATGTGCCTTAAAATTACATTTCCTTTGGCTTCCCTCAGGTCTGTGAGACTGTGATTAGAAAATCAGTCTAACTTCACAGCTGGAAAGATTGTCACCATATTCCTCCCAGATGGATGGCCAGGGCCACTCAGTTTCTGATGGAAAAACAGAGAGTTCGATAAATAAATTCTGGAATGCTGAAACTTCATGACTTTACTTCCAGAGTATTTTGGGTATACCACTGAAAAAAAGCATAAATCAGGAGTTTGTGATAATGTTTCTGGGGCAACAGGGAAGCAGTAGCATCCTTTTAATGCCTTCTGACTCTGTGCTCCAGAGTTCAGTCCAGGGATCAGTGCAGGTTTTTATCCTTAGTGCTGAAAAGTTCTGCTTTGTGAGCTGGTTTATCTTCTCAATAAGACACACAAGGGTATCATTTAAAGCCCAATAAATTCATACTTCCCACACTCAGTGGCACTTGGTCTTTAGGCTCCCAGTTAAGAACTCACAAGCATGAGGTGCTGTGCTGTAAGTTACACTCTTTCACAGCTCCTGAGTTAATTAAAAATCACTAAAAATGTGAAATAACAAAAATAATCACTGTAATAAACTAGTGAAGTGAAATATGTTTTGCTGAAATTAAAGAAGTTGAGAAATCCAAACATTAACCTGTGTAGGGGGACTAATTACAGTGTGAGGTATGGGATGGTAATGGTGACTTCTGCTGTGCTGCTCTGCTTCTAGGTCAGATCTTAATTGTATGAGGAATAAAAAACTCCTTGTTTGCATAACACTTCCAACAAGTTTATTTGTCTGTGTGAAATGTGAAATCCTCCACTGCTGGGGGATATCAGCCCAGGTGGATTGGACTTCAGTGGTCCCTGTGGATCCCTTCCATCTCAGGATATTCTAAAGTTTTAGGACTTTATGATTCTGTTTGCAGTGAGCCAGACCTGGGAAAATCGGATACTACATGGAAAGTCTCCTGTTGTGTGGGGAGAGGATCCAATGGAAGGCAGTAAAGATGCTGAAGGGACTGGAGCATTTCTGTTATGGGGAAAGGCTGAGGGAGCTGGGCTTGTCCAGCCTGGAGAGGAGATGGCTGAGAGGGAACCTCATCGGTGTCTGTCAGTGCCTGAAGGGGGGTGCCAGAGCATGGACCAGGCTCTGCTCTGTGGTGCCCAGCAACAGGGCAAGAGGCAAGGGGCATAAACTGATGCGTAGGAGCTCCCACTGAATATGAGGAAGAACTTTCCTGTGCAGGTGACTGTGGATGGGAACAGACTGCCCAAAGAGAGTGTGAATTCTTCTTCATTGGAGAGATCCCAGAACACAGATCAGGACACAATCCTGTGCCATGTGCTCTGGGATGTCCCTGCTTGAACAGAGGCTGGACCAGATGACCTCCTGTAGTCTCCTCCAACCTGATCCAGCCTGTGATTCTGTGATTCTGCATCACCACTCCAACCCTCCCAGCTGTCTCATCCTCTTCTGTTGTGTTCTTGGGGCGAGCCATGTGCTGTGGATGTGGATCTGAGCCAAGTGCTGTGGATGTGGATCCAAGCTCTGCAGTGATGGTGACTGTGGGGTGTCACTGACATCTTTTTATGAAAATCCTTTCCTTAGGATTTTTTCCTCCTGAGAAGCTGAGAGGCCTCAGGAACAAAATGTAAACATTGATTATCTGCTGCTGTGGAATGCAACAGGTGGATCTGTGATTGGCCCATGTTGGATGTTTGTAATTAATGGTCAATCGCAGCCCAGCTGGCTCAGACAGAGAGTCTGGGACAGCTGCCTTTCTTATTCATTCCTTTCTAGTCTTAGCTTAGCTAGCCTTCTGAGATGAAAGCTTTTCTTCTATTCTTTTAGTATAGTTTTAATGTAACATATATCTTAAAATAATAAATCAAGCCTTCTGAAACATGGAGTCAGATCCTCGTCTCTTCCCTCATCCTAAGACCCCTGTGAACACTGTCACAGTGGGGCACCATGTGGGACCTTTCCCCAAGTCACTTGTAGCACGTGCTGCAGGTGTCATCCCTGTCACTGTAAGGCCACAGGAGGAGCTCCATGCAGAGAGCCCCCATCCACCTTGCAAGGACCTGCTCCTGTAGGAGCCATGTGGGGCTTGTGAGCTGGTCAGTGCTCCCTCTGCTATAATGTGAACTCGAATGGGAAATATTCAGGTGTGTTGGAGACAGTGATGATTTCTATATAGGAACCATGAAATGCAGTTTCCTTCTGTCTTTTAGTCCTTGTTTTGTGAAGGGGACAACTGAACTGTTTTGTTCCACGTCTCATACCCCTGCAAAGGCTGGAGAGTTGGCAAAAGGAGGGAATGGGAAATATGGCTGTGTATGCAAAGACACCATGGACACCCAGGCACCTGAAATGCTTTTATTTGTTTAAGTTTTTTGGTTTATTTTGGCGTTTGTTTGTTTGTGTTTGCTGTTGTTATTGTTTTTGTTTTATTTGGGTTTTTTTGTGTCTGTGAAAAACAGGCCTTAATACATCGGTTTCATGCATTTGACTTCTAAAAATCAGTGTTTAGACTTCTGAAATTGGCACCTGTTAGAGCAAGAAAATAGCATGCTTGGTGTCTCTTCTGCATGCACTGGATATATTATAAATGTAATGAGGACAGCAGTTTTCACTGATAATGCAGCCAGGCAGAGTCATATTTGCCTTGCTGACAGGAGCTAATGTATCTGGGGAAACAAAGGCACCAGCTGACAGGGCACTGGCCATTTCCTTCCAAGAGGTGTGTCCTCAAGAAACATAAATTGGATCTGTAACATGCAAATCCTGTCTTTAAAACCACACTTAGAAGTGCCTGTGGCATCAACCTGTTTGTTAAAATTGCATTTGGAGCAATATCCCCATGGCTCCCCAGTAAAAAATCCAAAATTTACAGCACTGGGCAAGAGGCAGCTCTACAGGACTGTGGCCTTAACTGGAAAAACACCAAGAGCAGAAATAATTCCATTGTCTGCCCTCTGACAGACCCACTGCAACAGTGCTTGGTAATTTTTAATACTGCTCTTCATGGATATTAAACTTTTTTCCATAGGATTTTTGTGTTTTTAAGTGTCACACATGATCTCAGCTGTCAGGGCCCAGTTCATCCACCACAGGGGGAACTTGTGCTTTTCCCTTGGTGTTACCTGGCTATGAAATGGCATCTGGGCATGGCAGCTACTCACCAGTCTGTGAAACCAAGAATGAGAATTGTGTTTAATGGGCCTGTTCAGAAATGCCTGCAGTCAGGATTTCACAGTGTGTGGGGTTGTTGCTGATTGTGGGCTGCCATGCAGGGAACTGTGATTTGCAAAGGTGCCCAATTGTTGTCAGGATTGGCTCTTGCTATTATTCTTGTTTGTAAAAATACATTTACAGTAAGAGCAGGCATTTTAATTAAGGGAAGAGCTTCAGAGTTTTTTCCTGCTCTCATTCTTCACCACTGAAGTTAAAATAAATTAAAGCCACCAGTTTCTACACCAGGTTTCAGCACAGGACTGGGTTAATGAGAAAGCAAATGTTTGACAGCACTAATGCCCTGGTAAGGTCCATGAGCACATCTCTGCTAAACCTGGGCTGGGGGGAGCAGAATTCAATGTGTGTCTGGTTTCCGTCCCTGCTCCCTTGCACCCTCTGAATGCCTGCAACAGTGGGTCTCCACTGCAGAATAAGTCTGGATGTAGTTTGTGCTTAATTCCACTGTTCCTTACAGTCTGGGCATGGGTTCATTGAGGAGGGAGTACATTGACCTATTCCCACCCATGGTACCCAGGACTCAGTGAAAGGAAAGGTTTTGTAAATATTCCAGAGGCTTTTATGGAGTCTCCACATCAATCGTGTCTTTCCTGGGTTTACTTTGGCAGAAGTCTTCACCCTGGATCCTCTCTGAAGCTTCCAATAGGATAAAACTCTGTAGTGTGAAAAACCCCCCTTGGGGACCAAGAATGCCTCTCCATATGTCCTAGAATCTTAAAATGGTGTAGGTTGAAGGGAGGTTGAAGGTTTTAATTCCAGCCCACTTGCCATGTCCAGGGACACCTCATACCTGACCAGGTTCCTCAAAGCCCCATCCAGCCTGACCTTGAGTATTTCCAGGGATGGGGCATCCAAAGCTTCTCTAGGAAAAATCTGTCACTTTCTCACCACCCTTACAGCAAAGAATTTTTTTCCTACTGTCAAATCTAAACTCTTTCAGTTTAAAGCATTACCTCTTGTCCTTTTAGTCCATGTCCTTGCCAAAAGTCTCTCTGGTTGTTTTTTAGCCCCTCCAGGTATGGGAAGGCTGCTGGAAGTGTCACCTTGTAGGAGGCAGCCCTGCTGCAGCTGTGTCCAGCTGTGTGCTCTCTGGGAGGTGCTGAAGGAGAGGTCCAGGTGTAGCTGGCAGCATTTGCCCAAAACTGCAGATTGTCCTTTAGGGTCATGTTAGAGGCTGGCACTTGCCCTTGCACAGATAAAAAGAAATTTCATGTTTAGGATTATCAGATTTCCAGCTACTCTGCAGAAACAGCTGTCAGCAAGTCTGTGGCAGCAGATGCTGGGATGTTGTTCAGTGTGCTCTGGGCTAATCTGCTGCTCTGCCCTCCCCAATTACAGTCGGTTTTTGCTATCACAGGAGGAAGCTTGGACAAATGCTGTGATAAGAATGTACATCAAAGTTGCCTGGGTCCTTCCAGAGTGAGGAGCCTGAGGCAGATACTCACTTTTCCAGTCAATTGACTCTATTTAAAGAGTTCTGTCAAGACAATCCATGCTTTGCTTTCCCACTACTCCCTGGGCATTGTCAGGGTGGATTGCCTCAAAAGAGCAGTAAAGAAACCTGGAGGGGGAGAGAGAGGCTGCTTAGAGGTGACAGCAAAAGGAGCACACAGCCTGAACTGCACTCCAGAAATCTCCACCTACCTGGGCCTCCAGCTTGCTGGGAGATTGGTGTGAATTGTGGCACAACTTGCAAACACCATATTTTTGTATGTGCAGTATGCTTTTGGGTACATGAGAAAGGATGTGCCAGCCAATCCACAGGGCTAGCTGCTCCTGAGATCCTTTGGCATCCCAGCTAGAATTTTAGATACAGCAACTATGAATGCTCAGCCACTAAGACTCAGAAGCAGCACCTACTATAGTCCAGTTTTATGTGGCTTTCTCAGCAGCTGTGCTGGTTGGAGCAGATCTCCCAATCCAGGCTTTGAAAGTTAAAAAGTCACCATTTGTAAGGGCATCTTCTCTCCTTCCTATCTGGAAATATACAGAGCTGGCCTTGCTGAGAGGAACTCACAGGTTGTCTTTGGGACTAATGCCCCCTTGGACATGATGCCCCCTTGTTTCTCTGTGAGATGGATGCAATTCCTGACTGAAATCATACAAGGACAAACCCAACACAACTTCTGCTTGCTGACCTGTAACCACAGCATTGGCACAGTCTGAATTTGAGAACAAACCATCTTAAAAACCTCGGATTATTTTTATGTCCTCATTTTTGAATAAAAGCCAAAATGAGCAGAAAGAAAAGTAGTTATGGATTTTTACCAAATTAATGTCCTGTATTGTGGGAAACCCAGCCATTAGAGAACTGACATGACAGACGCGAAATCAGAAGCGAAAATGAAGCTGGTTCCTGGATTTTCTCTCTCCAGTAAAGACTCCTAGAAAAGGTTCCCTGACACCTGGCCTGTAATGCCTGAGTCTTCCTCAGAGCTGTCATGCAAAGTCACAGTGAATGGAAAGAAGATCTTGAAGACAAATATTCATATAATCTATTTTAGAACAAGAAGAGTGATGTCTTAAAAATGTTTCTGTGCCTGTAGAAAGAGTCAAGGTTACTTGCTTAGATACAACATTCACATTGCTGACTTTCTTTGGCAAGAACAATCCTGTTTGTGGTGATGATGTGACTGGATTTAGAAAAATATTGTAGCAAAATACAAACCAGAGAAGGAAAGGCTGCATTTATATTGAACTGCATTTTGTGGTCAGTTATTATTAAAGGCAAATGCATGTTCTGAAAAGCAGTTCAGGTCTCTCAAAAGAATCAATCATCTGTGTGAGCTGACAGGAAAGGTTTACAGAGCAGGATTTCATCATGTTTTCATTGTGTCTGGTGAGGATGCTGTGCAAATTCATTGTTTGCCTTGATCTGCAAAGACCTGCCCCTGGAGAGGAAGAGGAGGAAGCAAGACACAATAACTATGGTTTCTGAGAAACTTTGCAAGGAAATTAAACAATAGCAGAGTAGAAGGCTCAACAATTCTTGGTAAACAAAATGTCAATATGTTGATTTTACATATATATGGGAATTTTCATCTGTATGTTATTAAGGTCCCACAGCTAATGCTGTGATTTGTTTTCTCCTTTCAAATCAAGGTAAAGATTAGCTGTAGTGTCTGTGGAAGGCATTGATCAGAATTCCCATATTAAATACAAAAATATGATTCTCATGGTGACAGTCTGCATAGAAAGTTAATTTCTTTTCAATTTCCATGTGCAAACATGCCAATATGATTATTTTTGTTTTGGTAACACCTGGGATAAGTCTATACCACAGAGCAAAGCCGTTTGCTACCCTAAAACAAACTCCTTTACTTTTTGGTGTAACTACTGCACTTTTGCTGACTCTTGCAGTTTTTTTCCCACATTCTTTCATGTTTTCCTTGATTCAAAAAGTTTTCAGGTCCAGTGGAAAACAAAAAATCTGTAGTTTCAGTTTCTACCCCCTTCCTGTTTTGTGATCACTGCGGCCAAAATGGTGATTTCCTGCTTGGTTTCTACCCTGGTAGAATTTAGGACTGGAAAAATAGTTTTGCTGAGGCCATAAACAGATGTTGCTCTGCTGCATCAGCGTTTTCATGGTCCTGACCACCTCCTGTTTCAGAGATGGGCATCGAGTTGCAATCCCATCCCTCTAGGATAGGATGTGAGCCTCCAACAAATGATCATCCCAGCTCATGAATGCACAGAGTGCTCATAAAATCAGAGCTGGAATCCCTAAATTTGCCATAGGTGGTCCCCAGACTGTTGCAATGTGCTGGTCTGTCTGCTGTCATGGATGCACTCTCTAAACCTCTCTCTCCCCCTGGCCAGACAATCAGTTCTTCCAGGATCCACAGAGCAGCACTTACACTGAAATTTGTTCTATTTCATTCTGTTAAACTCACTCGATGCTCTCTCTTGCACAGAATGCAAGATTACCCTGAAGAATAAAATAAAGGAATTAATTGACATTTTAATTAATTGCAAGTTTTAATTAATATTCACCAGAGTGACAAGTGTTCTGGAATGCAAAACAGGAGTAACTTCTGAGGAAGAGAGGAAAAGGCCCAGCAGTTTCTGTTCAGGTTAAATGAAGACCTTGTAGCTGAATATATATCAGGTGTCTGCTGACTCCATTCAACACCTGAAGTTTCACTCATTTTGAAACAGCACAGACAGATCTTTGTTAACAATACCAGGGGCTGTGAGCAGGGCTCAGGGATGGAGGACACTGAGTAGAAAGCACAATCTGTAACTTGGCCAGCTCATGTTTAATACCCTTGGTTGAGCTCAGGCAGCACAGAGAGCAGGGTCAGGGAATGGACATGGCAGATGTCAGGTCCATTTTCTGTTTTCTCCCACTTTTTGCAGCCTGTCTTCTCCCATGGGCTGAAGTTGTTCCAGGTAGGAACCTCCAGGAGACCTGGAGCCTGTTGATGACTCTGCAGGAGCTGAGGCTCTCATTAAGTGTTGCATGGATGTGCTATGTTCTATTTGCATAGCGAGGGTCCCTTTCCTGAATTGCTATGAAAACTGGCCTGTAGTTTTCTCCCAGGCATGAACTATAGCCCTTGACAAACCTGTGAAAGATGGACTCCTTTTAGTCACTGTTGGTAAAGAGGCGGGAATAGAAATTATCCCTCTATGCAATTTATTATTCACTTTGTAATGCAATTTTTATGTCAGCATTACTCCACTGATTTCATGGGATTTTGTACCTAGAGCCTGTGACCTTAAAGGATGGGACAGGGATGTACTACAGACAGGATCAAATGTTTGACAAAATAAAGAAACCAATATTCTCTTTTTTTCCCCCTGGATTTTAAGCAGCTGTAGATCTTCCTGAAAAGACATGAACTAAGAGCAGTGAAGAGTTCCCCATTCTGCCTTTGCAGCATAAATATCTGGACATTTTGCAGAGATAATAGTGTATTCCCCAAAATTATCTTACTGCTAAAACACAGTTCTTAGCTCATTTGACTTCACAGTAAATTTGAAATCATGAAGGTGGAAAAGACTTTGCATTCTTTGGCTGTTCCCTGAAACAGAAATTTCCCTTCCCCAATGGAAGGCATGATCACACATCACATCAAGCTGACCCAATTATTAATTTTCACTAATAAGAGACCTCTCCCTCCTTCCTTTCTTCCTCTTTTTGTTTTCTCCTCACCCCTACCTGCAGCCCAGCAGCAGACCTGGTCTGCCAGCCTGACCTTTGCATGAGCCAACGTAGATTTTTTGCTGCATTAATTTTCTGCCAGGATGGTGAATTCACTCAGTCCAACAAGGAAATCCACCCCAGTCACAAAGAAGAGGAACACATAGCTGGGAAAATGGGAAAAAGGACACAGGATGCAATGACCAATAGAATCAGACCGAGATACTATAACATGTTATCTGGAAAAACTCTCCTGGGTTGCAAATGATCTGTTGGAGCACCAGAGCAGTCCTGGCAGAGGCTGAGCCTGCTCCTTTGTTCGGTTATGCTCTCTCATTGATGGTGGTGATACCTCCCAAGATGCCAGGGAATTGTCCCAGTCCTCTGGTGACCTCTGGGTGATGAGAACCCTCTTTGTTTTGAGTTAGGGCTACACTCAAGTGCTTTGGATTCTGCTTGGAGGAACCTGGGGACCATCCTTGGGTTTCTCTGTTGTTGGTTGTGTGTTGTTACAGGAGAGGAGGAGTAGCTGGAGTGGGATTTCTCTGTCCATGTGGCAGCTAAGCTGCAGGTTACACTCTGAGGCAAAGAAGACTCTTCCACCGTGAGGAAAAGATTAAGCTGAAATCACTGAGGAGGAGAACAAGCAAAACAGTCACCAAACCTGATCTTTTGGCCACTACAGCACTCCAGAAATCAAGAAAACAAACTGACTTCAAGCATATTTTCCTCTGTGCATCATCTATGCAAAACCAGACCCTAAACAGCAAAAGAATTTACTGTAATCCCATCGTTGCCAATTAAGTGTCTTCTGCTTCTAAATGGAAAGAAACTTCAATGTTAATTTTAAAATATTGCTGGCATTTATCATAGTAATTACTTTAGCCATGTAAAACTCCAGACACCATAAATACAGTTGATACTATAGATTAAATGCTCCCAAGGCACGTGTTACTGATGCTACAAAATGCACAAGGAGACAAGGATATTCTCCAAGCTCAGCATTTGTTGGGCTCTTGCAAAGCCATTTGAGCACACAGTTGCCTCATCAGATTTCTGAAAATGACTGATGTTCCCTGTCAGAAGCCATCCATCTTTATCAGTGACTGTATTTTGGAGGAGCACACCTGGGCAAACACACTCACGAGCTCTGATATGAACACATGCCTCACTGCAATTACATTTTCCAATCAGTAACTTTTAAAGATGGGAAAAGTTTATTTCAGGGACATTGAATTGCCATGATCTTCACTTTCCAAATTCTCAGGCTCTAAATATCAAATCTCTTTGATCTCTTATAGGTATTGTGGGTATATAATCCATAAATTAATCATACAGAATTGCAAATCAGCTTAGGAAATGTCCATCCTAATCTACTGCTGTGGACCTCTGCACCCAAAAGCACTGAATGATGTCTGTGTAGGTAGGAAAAAAAGAGTCTTGATCAGATACATTGCTCCAGTGGACAGGCTTGGAAAGCTGGAGAGGGTGAGAATTTAGGGATATCAGCAATCAAACTGTGAGGTACCTGAAACCAGAAACTGGCCAAGTTTACAGAGGTAAAGTGTGACCATTTTTGTAACAATCTGATGTGAATATTATTTATAACACTACTGATTATAGGCACAGCTGACAGGGAAAGCTTTTCTGCCTTTCTGTGAATATTACCAAAGGGTAATATCTTCAAAGAAGTGAATGATTTCTGTTAATTTGGCTGTGGTCTCTCCCTGTAGAGAACCTGCCCCTTCAGCAGGTGATGACACTGACAAAGGGGTTTTGGGGTTATGCTTCCAGCAGGTTTTCCTGCTGACAGGAGGAGGCTGAGTGGAGCCTGCATGAAGCAGGAGCTGGCTGAGCCCTTGGAAGCAGCAAGACACATGCACAGTGATGTGTATTGAGTAAAACACACATTTATCACTCCATTGCTTTTTATTAATAGGAGGAAAGATACTAAAAAATAACTCAACCCCAAGACACAGAATGGAGATAAAGCTGTTTTATAGCAGCTGAAAGCATGTGGAAAAATTGTTGCATGGCTGGAACTTATTTGGCACTAGGGAAAATGTTTGTTGAGCTGCCAGTAAAAGTGCAGAAGAGGAAATGCTTATAAGAAGGGATCTAAACAAGCACTGAGCTTCCTTCCCATCAAGGTCAAATAGAGCATTTGAAATCATTAGAAATAAGTGAAAGAACAGATCATATTGTCACTGGAATAACTCAGACAACAATTGGAAATTCAATGTTTATTGTGGTAATCACATTTGTAAGGATACAAAAACTTTCTGCCACTCATGGTACTGCCCAGGATTTATTTCTTGAGCATTCTGATTCTCATAGCTGGGGCAGAGTTCCCAAAATTCAACTGGTGTGGCCTGAAGGGTGAGCTGTGCCTGCAGTAGTGCCACTCTTGCTCATATTTAACCCAAGGGGATATTTCCCTGCCCACCACCCTCCATGCAGGAGATGTGGCAGCATGCTCTGGCACAGCCCTGGCCAGCTGCTGCAATGCAGGGCACTGGAAGACTCTATGGCTAATCTGGCTGCTTTAAAGGATGTATCTTCTGCTGAAGAAAACTGCATCCAATTTGCTTTCATGTGGAAGCTGTGGCTCAGCATAAGCACTTTGTGTCCTGTGGCTGCAGTGATTTTTTCCTGAGTATAACACACAAACCCAGCTGCTGAGAACATTGATATAGAAAGTATTCAGTGGCAGTAGGAAATCCCAGGCAGTCAGTGCACTAGAAAGTTGACTGTTGTAGGCTGCTTTTGATTTTCACTAGAGTTACACTGGGGTGTTTTCAGATGACAAGCTGACTTCAGGAACAGAGAAAAAGCTCTATATATTTTGGCATTATTTGAAACCTTCTTTTATTTTGTATTGCATTTCACACAAGAGAAATAAGAGGTTTCTTTCTTGTTTTCAAAGCAAAATATGCATTTTGCTCTGTTTCCATGGGCTCTAACTAAGAGTCTTCTGTGATCATCTTTTGCAGCCAGTGTGTTGCTGGTTTTTTAAGAACTTGTGGTCATTATGGAAGATAAATGACAGTCCTTGGAGCCCATGGCTGAAGCACACATTAGTCACTAGTAAATGATGTATAAAAAATATTCAGCTTGCAAAAAGATAATGGTGGTTCCTGTTTGAAAATGCAGAAAAATGCACATATCTGGAGCACAATAGTGTCTCATCAATATCTCTGTGGGTAGAAAACTAACCTGTCAAGAAGAAAATGTTGAAAAGATGGGGATATTTATGCACTTGCAGCACTAGATCGTAATGATCTAAAGGACTATTAAAGCAAACTTAAAACATTAGATACTGGAGGTAGACCACATAATTGTTTTTTTCCATGCAGCCTAGGAATGCTCTAAAAAAATTCAGTAAGGAATTGCTCATTCCACATCTTTGACCTCCAGTGATCCTGCCTTTCTCCATTTCATTGTTATCTGTAAATTAATGGCCCTTCCTGATGTGACCTTTTACTGACAGCAAGGTCCTTCAGCCCCTGCAGTGCTGGAGCTCAGCACTGGGCCAGGGAGGGAGCCCAGGTGTCAGCAGCCTGTCCTGGTGGCTCTGGCCAGGGCTGTGGCAGCAGCCACAGTGCAGGGCTGGGGTGGCCTCGTGGCTGCTCTGTCCCCTGGCCCTCTTCCCCACATGGCAGCTCCCAGATGAGCCACCAGCCCTGCATTACACAGAAAACCTCATTGCTTTCCCAGAACAGGGAGTTCTGCCTTTTCCCCTGGTGGGGTGTCGGGATCTCTGCTTGGTCAGAGTGACCCCGAGAAAAGTTGGAAAGTCTCTTTTCCCAGCCCGGCTTGAAGAAGGAGTCAGGGCTCTTCAGTTCTCGGTCTCAAGGTTGTTTATTGTATCTTATCTGTAAAAAAATTTCTCCTGTCCAGCTGAGGTCTGCTCAGCAGGACAGTTCCAGGCACTCTGCCTGCCCCCAGGGCAGGGTTATGTCTTTATACTAAAAACTACCTATACAATGTTTACAATTACTTCCCAATACCTATCACCTATGTCAGACAGTGAGCTTCTACTCTAAACCAATCTGTAAGTGCCAACATCACAGCAGAAGATGGAGGCCAAGAAGAAGAGGGAGAAAGGCTGGACACGCCCAGTCCCCTCCATCTTGCCTCCTGAACCCCCATACCAAAAACCCGAAAATCTACTTTTTCACCTCGTGATAACTTCACTACTATTCTACCTAAACTGTTGTGGCTTGCTGATTTTCATATAAAGTTGGTAACTTGCTCCACGGGTCATAATCAAACCCACAGGTGTTTTGGGCTCTGTGCCAGGGTCTCTGAGCCCCTGGCAGGGGTCCTGGCTGCTCAGGACAGCCAGAGGGATGTTCTTGGTTCTGACAGTGGGGAATTTGGTGCATTTATCCCAGTGCAGGGCTCCAGCCCCCAGGCTGGGCTGAGTGAGTCACACACAGGGCCAGGAGGTTGGGGTGTGGTGCAAGGGGGAGCTGCCTGCCAAGAGTAGGGAATCCACTTTTAGCCAATGCTTTATATCCTTGTGAACCTGTTTTTCTCACCTCCCACTCCTGTCTCTGTAAACCAACCTAAGGGAGAACCTTTTCTCTGTGGGTTACCAGCAGGATTGAACTGGCTGGCTGCTGTTGTTGCTGTTGCTGCTGCTGGTAGACCCAGAGCTTGATCCACTCATCCAGAAACCTCCAAATATTGATGTATATCTATAAATTACCCAGCTTGATTTTCTGCCTGTTGTGTGAGATCAGCAAGAGATCCTCCCTGGAGCAGGAGAAAGGAGTCATGGGGTAGACATTGCAGGATCACCCCTTCCCAAGTCAGTGAACCACTGATGCAGCCCATCTGTGCTTTTGAACTATTTCTTACCCACTTGGAGGGCTGGGACTCAGACCTAGACGGAAAAGTCAATTGATCAGGTTATGTTTCATTTTCTTTTCCATTAGTAACTACAAAATCTGCAGGAAAGGAGAAAAATGGCAATACAAACTCCTTCACAAGAGACCTTTCTGCATGGGCAATGCTCTGTGGTCACTCTATGCCTCTACTGACTGATCGTAGAGATAAATATTCACCTTTAGCTCCTTCGTGGCACACGCTGCTGTGAAGGGGGTGATACAACACTGTCACAGACATCTTTTATGGAAAATCCTTTCCTTAGGATTTTTCCTCCTGAGAAGCTGAGAGGCCTCAGGAACAAAATGTAAACATTGATTATCTGCTGCTGTGGAATGCAACAGGTGGATCTGGGATTGGCCCATGTTGGTTGTTTCTAATTAATGGCCAATCACAGTCAGCTGGCTCAGACAGAGAGTCCGAGACGCAAGTCTTTGTTATCATTCTTTCTTTTTCTATTTTTAGCTAACCTTCTGAAGAAATCCTTTCTTCTATTCTTTTAGTATAGTTTTAAGAAATAATAAACCAAGCTTTCTGAAACATGGAGTCAGATCCTCGTCTCTTCCCTCAACCTGAACACCATCACACAACACCACAACCTGAAGGGTTATATATTCCTCCTTTTACAGGAAAAGCCTGTAGGGTGCAAAAGAAAAATCATTCAGTGGCTCTGGACATCAGTAAATGATGTGTGTCAGTCAGTCAGGTGCTGCCCAGTGCTCAGAACAGGACCTGGGGTCTCTCAGATGTGCTTGAGGAGTCTGTCACAGCTGTCCTGTTGCAGCAGAGATAACCCTGACTCTCTCTGAGTGCCTCTCTTCATCCTTTACAGCTGGAAAGGCTCCCAGAGCTTTGAAATTTTGATCTACAGTTCTTTTTTCCAACTTTCATAACCCATGGAAATGAGGGGATATTCTGTGTGAAGGGAGGCTTGCAGAATTCACCTTTCTCCTGCCAAAGGTGCCCTGTGTGGTCTGCCCTGGGGGGGTTGAAGGTTTAACTCTCAGCAGAGCTGCAAGAAGCTCTTTGGCATCACACAGCAAAACAACAAATTGAACCTGCCCACCCTCTGACCTGTGCAGCTCTGCTGGAATGAGAAGCAGTCAAATTCAGCATGCTGCAACTTTATTATCAGAAAACAGAACGAAATCTCTTTAGCAACACATTATTTACTTCAGAAATAACCTTGAGTTGTCAGCTGGGGAGAAATATGCTGCTTTTCTGTATCCACTTCACATTTCCCTGGCTTCCAAGGTTCAAATCTGAGGCAGTTTCTGCTGCTGTGGGAGAAACAATAGCCTGTGCTGAGTGCCTGGTAAAGGTATTTATAGGTGTACATTATAGTCAAAGAAAGTGCTGTAGCATTATGTTTTCTAGACACAAAGAACAGCTCCATGTTTTCAGCTAAAATGTTTTTTATTTGAAATGAAGACAGCATCATAAAAAGTACAAAAATCCAACTCACGCTGAGGAAGCTTGCAGAGCATTTTTCTTGTGAGCTCTGCTGCAGGAACAATGACAGCAAAATTGTTTCTTTGCCAGGAGTACAGGGAGACACTTTAGGAACTCAGTCCCCAGCTAGCAAAGGTAGTTACCTCATGGCTGCTTGTTAGAGCAGGTTGGAAAAGATGCTTGCTGTCATCCATGACATTTCTATTTCAAAAGAGTAGGTAACAAAATATCCTGAAGTTTTCACTGAAAATGGGGGAGATGGGAGGGATTCTGAAAGTGCCATCCTCTTGTTCACATCTCTTCCCCTCCTCTGTCTCCCTGCTGCCACTGCTGGGGTATCTGGGGTGGAAATAACCTTCCAGGCTGTCTTACTTTGCATGAAAGGTTTTGCATTTGTGCCCTGCATCCTACAGAGTAAGGAAGATTTATACAAAGAAAAGGAGAGTAGAAAAACAACTAAATAGACTGGAATCTGCCTGGATTGCCTTATGTAAAACAAACAAAACCCAATATGTGTCAATTGGGAATATTCTAAATTTAATGCATCCTTATGTGGTTTGAGTAAAGTCAACACAAACAGTTGACTATGGAGATTAAAACTTATAAAACACAAACCTCAGCTAGCAGAAATAATCACAACATTATTTTAAATGCTTCATATGTCGGGCTGAAGTGCAGCCATGTACTGTTATGGAGAAAATAAAAACACTGTGAGGCAGGATGCTGGGGGAAGCCTAGCAAGGTTTTATAGCTTCTCTATATGGACAATATGATTTTATGAGGCAAATTTTCCATTGCACATCTCAGCAAGTTGCCCCTTAGCCACTGACAGTCCTTGTAGCTTATATATTTTTCTCTCCTTCCACTTTCTTCCCCTCTAGGGAGAAGAAAATGTGACCTCTGAGCAGTTTAGTTGAGAACAGAACTTTTGGGATGCTGAGAGGCAGCCTTGTGGTGGAGTTGTTTTGATGGCCAAGGAAATGCACTGGGAGAAGGGACTTTACTGAGCCTTGTGGCCCTTTCCAGTCCTGGTGAATCTCTCCTGGAAGTTCTTGGAAGGGAAGAACAAACTGTGCCCTAAGGGGCTGTATGGGACCAATCTGCCCAATATTCACTAGATACACTGGGGGAAAGTCAAAGTTTCTGAGCTCAGGCAAATGGTTTCTAGCCTATGATCATTGCCTGGAAATTAAAAGGTTACAAGACAAACAGTGGCTTTTGGAAAATAATGTCCTGTTAAATACTAAAAATTTGGGCTAATTAAAGCTACACCATCCTTTGGGAATGGGTCATTTGTATGTTTGTTCCAAGACTAAATTTGGATTTTGGTGGCTGTTTGCCAGCAGTGATGAGTATGTTTTATATTTGTTTTAAAACATCTTCAGGATTTCAGCTCACAAATGGAAATGGAGAAAAGAGGCAGATTTTACTGGAATAAATAAAACCCTGTGGTCTAATGTGACATTTGAATAAATTACATTAATTACATAATGTCTTGGAAATTTTTTGTGCTGGGTTTTGACAGGGTTGGCCTCCAAATGATAAACTACACTGGAAAAGTTATCACTAGATTGAAGACCCTGAGTCACATTAGCAAAGCAAGATTACCAGCATCACATTTTTGTTAATTTCTGGTGCAAAGTCAAACAAAGCAGTAAAATTGCAGCATGGCAGGGGAAAGAAAGGCAATGGGAACAATCTCTGCAGTACTCACAGTGTCCATTTAGAAAAATACCTTTGGGGAAGTGGGAGGCGTTTGCCATGCCAGGTAATTCTTCTCCCAGTGGTCAGGTATTGACACAAGAGCAATGAAGTGCAGGGTGTTTTAATTCAGTCAAACAGCTCAAAAAACTCAATGCTCTGAGCTTTCAGGCATCCCATTCCCCCCTGCTCAGAGGCAGCACAGCCCCTGCCATGGAGCAGGCAATCCCACTGCTGGCTGGGCATCCAACACCTCCCTCACACTGCCTGGATCACTGAACATTGCTCCTTTAGGTCCCTCTCTTGGTTTCCGTCTTGGTTTGGAAAGACAAGAGTCTGCTAAGGAAGGCAGGAGCCTCCCCTGAAATGGAGAATGTAAACCCTCCCCACCCCTCCCAATTGCTATAAATTTTAAATTAAGACCTCTCAGGTAAAAATATGGGAGTAGAAATAACAGTTCCTTAATAGGGAAGGAAAAAATAAAAGGATAAAATAAACAATGCAGTACACTAGAATAACACTGACAGAGTCAGAACCCAACCTGACACCCTGTGGGGTGTTGGTGGCAGTCCCATTGGAAATGTGGCTGCAGTCCTTCTGCAGTGTCAGGGGTGGTTCTGTTGGAGCAAGGGGGTCCTGTAGAGAAGGATGTATTCTTCCTCTGAAGATCCAGTGGAAGGAGAGACTGCTGCTGTTCCTCTGGGGAATCCCCTGGAGAAAGCTGTGCTGGTGTCTCAAAACCCTCTGGATTATATCTGGGTAGCAATGCTTGGCTCCTCCCTCTGGGCTCAAATCTCCCAATGGGATGCTGTAATTCTTATCAGTCATGCAGTGCCATTCAATAGTCTGTTATCAGCAAATGTCCCCTCCCGAGGGAGGTTTGAATGTGGTCACTCAAAGAGAGAGATAAAGCAAACTGCCCACTTGACAAAGGTAATCTGCCATACAGATGGTAATTGAAAACATCTTGCATTGCAATCTTCAAAATTTCTTTCCAAAAAAAGTATCCACAACCTGAAATCCTGAATTGCTTTAGCAGGACAGGAAGGAAGGTGAGGCTGCCTTGGTTTGAAGCTGCTCTCCTGGTGCACTGTGGGGAGCAGAGGGAAACTCATGCAGTGAGAGCATCCTCACCCACAGAGCTCTCAGAGAGCAGAGAGGCTGAATTAGAGAATCCTAGTTGCAAAGTGTCCTCAAATATCCACTGACCTGGGCCTGTTTTATGCTTGCCATCTCTTCAGAGTTTCCTGCCTCCATCCTGGCAGCAGAGGGGTGATGGTGCTGAGAGCTGGCATGTGCTGGGACACTGGCAGCCAGCTCAGGGAGGGGAGCTGGCAGCATCCTCCCTGCTCCAGGGTGATGAGGCTGGAGTCGTTGTCATGGGATAAATAAAATATTCACGTGTTTGAGAGATGTATTTCCCTCACACTTGGGCACTGCAGGTCAGAGCTTGTTCTCAGTGGTGAGGCACAAATCCCAAACATCTGCTTTGCCTGTGAATGTGTGCATGAGATTCTTTTTGCATCAGTGTGAGGGGTACCAGGGAATCTGATGCCTTCTACAAACTGTTTGGAAGATGTTGATTCAAGAGGAGAACCATTGCCAGGCTTTAGGGATTGCTGTTTATACAAGTATTTTAAATAGCAGTTGTTCTTGGAAAATCTGATTTAAAAATAGCATTATGCCTTTGTATTCCTCTGATTGCCAGATGAGATGCTCTGTGTTCCCAAGGATTTGTTTGGGTTTACTCCTCTCTAAGTGCCAACACTAGAAATTCAATCTCAGTTCTGAGAGCAAACCACGTCCTTCTCTTCTCACATATCCTCAGCAGTAATAAAATCCTAAAGATCAAAGCATGCCCTTGGTGGCACTTCTGCAACCTCTTTATTTGCAGTGATCAGCTCTCAGCTGGAATCCTGTCAGCACTTCTGTCCTGGGTGCCTGAGGAAGGGCAGGACCCAGATTGCTCCTTGTGTTTTGTCTTCCTTGACAGCCAAAGAAAACCAAGTGCAAGACAATATCAAAAGGATGGGGATGTGACTACACGTGCTATACCTCACTGTTACTGGGTGTAATATTATGTCAGTGTTGTTGACCTGCTGAGAAAGTGCTGATTTTGTCTTTAGGGAAAAATTTTGCATTTTAGTGCACCTTTAGTGAACTGACAAATGCCAAAGTTGCTGTTCCCAACAAATGTCATTTAAGCCCAGGGAGCAGAGGAAACAAACTCTGAAGCCTCCAATCCATGGCTTTAAACCCGAGGAATTCAAACTCCAGTGACACTCCCTTAGGCTGTAGCTCATTCTCTCCCCTCACACCACTTTCCTGGCCCCAGAAGGACACCCCTGATGCTGTGGAGTCAGGGATGGCAACAAAAGACTCCAGTCTTCAGAAGGTAAATCAGAAGGCTTTAATGAAAAGTAGCACATCTTTTTATAATGTGACTCATTAAGGTGAGACTTGATTGGTCTCAAAATAAAAACCTCTCACACTATTGGTGAACCATGAACTCTGGAGAATCATGTCTATCAACAATGGCTACAGAAAGAGAGATAATAATTGTTTTAATTCTTTTCTCTAAGTTTCCCAAGCTTGGCCTGGGAGAAATTATCTCTGTTTCTTTGATTGAACTGAGAATATCCACACACCCCTGTGGTGGTGTTCACAGGGGTCTCAGGAAGAGGGAAGAGATGAGGATCTGACTCCATGTTTCAGAAGGCTTGATTTATTATTTTATGTTGTATATTATATTAAAGCTATAATAAAAGAATAGAAGAAAAGATTTCATCAGAAGGCTAGCTAAGAATAGAAAAAGAATGATAACAAAATTCTGTGACTGAGACAGTCCGGACAGCTGGACTGTGATTGGCCATTAATTAGAAACAACCACATGAGGCCAATGACAGATCCACCTGTTGCATTCCACAGCAGCAGATAACCATTGTTTACATTTTGTTCCTGAGGCCTCCAGCTTCTTAGGAGAAAAAATCCCAAGGAAAGGATTTTTCATAAAACATGTCTGTGACACACCCCCACAGAAAACAGACTGAGACACCCCATTACACAGACTGCTCAAGCAGTTCATGAGCATTTCAGACATGACACGCTCAAATTTAATAACTTATTGAAACAGGTTCTGCTGGCATCCAGGTTGTGCTTTCTGCCCTGGGGGTGGCAGGGAGGGCTTGCAGTGCCCCGTGGCCCTGAGCCATGCCTGGAGAGCCCTGCAGCTCACAAGGATGCCCGTCCTGTGCTGGCTGCAGCTTCCAGCCCTCATCTTGCTGGCACCAAAGCTGTGCCCAGCCTGGGATGTAAATTGAATCTTGTGGGAGCTAATGGAGTGAGGAATTTGACACACCTTTTCCTTCTCTCTAGATGGGAGCCATATGGCTCCTGACTCTTACAGCGTTCCTCAAACTGAAGATGAATGAGCATTAACATATGTTCCCTGGAGTAATTAAAAATGTGATCATAAACAGAGCCTGACTCACTGAAGGCAGATTGTTGTTATCAGGGAAAAACTGAATTGAGGGCAGTGCTTCAGAGGTGAGCACCTACCTGGGGTCCCAGGTGCAGGTAAGGGTGCAGGAGTTTGCATTCAGCATCAGTAACAAAGACACTGGGAAAAAGGAGGGAGATGTGTTTGATGTAAAACCCATCAGCTTAAAGCACTCTCAAGGAAATTTGAATTAAAGCATTTCAAGGGTTTGGGCAGATGTGGCTGGTGCAGCTTAGTTTGGTGAGGCAACTCACTGAGCCAGAGGATTTTAGTTCTGTGCCCAAGTCTTAAGAAATTCCAGCTGCTAAATTTGAGGGATGTTTGAGAATTTCCCTGGAATGCACGTGAGGAGACAGAGAAGCAATCTCTAATGCTGGGGGAAGAGGTTTTATGTGTCTCCGAAATGAGCTGTATTCCACAGCCTGGCTCTATCAGCAATAGAGACACAGAAATATTCAAGGGAAATTCAAGTAACCCATCATGGAAAGCTCTCTGAAAAAGGAAGAAGTTTCCTATTTTCCATCTCTCCTGAGAGGAAGAAGTGACTGGGTGTGAGGAGAAACCAAAATAGTTAATGGCTTAAACACTGTTAAGGTCATTGGAAGACTTTAGAGCAGAGGACAAATTTTAGGAAACCAAACTATGAAAGGCTAATCTGAACCCAAGGAGAGGTTTGGCAGTGCTGGGTTAATGGTTGAGTTTCATGAATTTAGAGATCTTTCCCACCTAAACTGTTCTATGATTTTGTGAAGGTGGTAAGAAAACTAATAATATCAAATGTAGGAGAATTTCACCTCAGGAAATACAATATTAATAAGGGCATAGGGTATTTTAGAGGTTTCAAAGTGAAAATTTTCAGTTGGTGTTCATGAATATTGCAAAACAGATGTTCTTCAACTGATTCAAGGTTCTCCTTGCTTATGACTGGGAAATTATAGACAAGGTGTGTTGACTTCTCCAAATCAATGAGATCTATTAACAGGAAAAAAATAAAAAAAGAAAGAAACAGGCTATTAAAACCAAGATAACATCAATAACCCCCCCATGATCAAACATATATCTTTGAATTCAATGCTTTATCTGATGGCACCAGCTACTTTATTTCCTGTTTTAGAGAGCAGATATTTTTATTTGAATTACTTTTGTAGAGAATTTCCAAATGTATCATAGGTCAAAAGGCAAGCAGAATAAAAGGCAAATTTGATATAAATCATTTATTGCAAATACTTTGCTTAGTGAATGATGAACCAGAATAACAGAATGGATTTAGATCTTCTGCCCTTCTAGGTCATGATTTATTACTGCCTGCAGGTCTTTTCTCATTCTTCACCCACTCATGTCTCCATAAAATGTCTTGAAAAAAAAGTGAATAATATCCCAAGTCCTGTTGTCCAGGGACTGTCAAATGGGTGGAGAAAAAAATGCATCAAATGTAAATGTAAACTCCACTCTGCAATGTAATGGTAGGGCATGATTTGCATAAATATTGTTTGCAAAGAGCAATTAGCACTTCATTTACATTCAGTGAAGTAGCAATTTGCACATTTTCAGGAAACAATTTCTTTACCCATATGTGCAAATTTTGTGCACTGCAATTGACACGCTAATAAAAAGATCTTAATAGACCAATTTTTTCTGAAATATTGATTCACCCTCCTGAAATATTGATTCGGTGGGCTATTTGTAAAAACAGAAAAATGCAGATTTGAATTTTTAAAACTTGCTTTCTAGAAAAAAAATCAGAATTAATTTCAGATGTCTGCAATCTTCATGGTCTTTAAGTGGTATTTTAATGGGTATCTTTGTCAGAGAAATATAATAAGCATTATTAAAAAGCATTAGCAAATTCAGTCTCCTAATCTGCAATAACAATGAGTGTATTTGCATATTGCAGTATGGAAATAATACAGTCCATTTCCTAGTGTCAATGACAAACTCAATTCTCCATTAAATGTTAATAAAAATATTTCACATTTTCTCCAGAATGAAGAAACTTCCTAATTAAGAGACAAATTTCATACTTACAGCAAATGCAGAGAATTTTTATAAACAAAAATTTACTGGAAGTTGGACATGAAAAGAGCAACACAGTGAGTTCAGCCAGCTGTTGTCAATGGCCATTTCTGGCCTCTGCAGCAGGAGAAATTGATGTTAAGTGATTTATTTAGACCTCCTGCAGCTGTGTCACTAACAATTGCCCTGTTTGTACAGTTTCCTTCACTATTTTGTCATTTCTCCTATAGATGCACATTTGGAGAGAGGTAGGGATTGGGGTTCCCACAGAAGTTGGGTTGTGCTGTGCTTGGTAGCTTTTGGAGGAGAGAAATCTTTTGGGCCAAGATTGCTGATATTTGGAACATTGCATTTTTCCATTCTCAGTCTGAGTTTCCTAGAAGGGTTTATTTTTGGAGGTTGTTCAGTTGCCCATTCTGGAAGGGTAAGCATGAGGACACAGCAGCAGAGGATGCAGATGTTCATGGATTTCCCTGCCAAGCAGGCTGGACACAGGCTGCCCCTGCTCTGCAAGCCTTGTCCCGACATGTCCTGGATGGCAGGTCCTAGCAGGAGACCCTCAAATGGAAATATTTGCTAAATTGTCCCTAGTTATGAGTTCAGGCAGTCAAATGCTCAAAATTCTGCCTGTTACTCTTCAGAGGCAGTGCAAGAGAAACATCCAAACATCACAGGGCACCTTTGAAAACCTTCCTCATACTGTGCATTTTAATAAAAGGCATTGTGTATCAATCTTTGAACAATCACAAGGAGAATGAATAGCAAATATGCCAACAAACAGCAAAGCCTCCACAAAGTCCCAGTTTTATGTGCTTATTAAAGTAATTGTTACAATAATGATCTTGTATTCTTTGCCTTTTCATCTCTGTCACAAGAGAAGGGATCATTATGGTTGCACCCAGGAGTGTGACATCCAGATCTATTTTGAGGTCTCATTATTGTTGGTGTTGTCTTTTTACTTCACAAATCACATATTTATATTTCATCTCCTGTGTCAGGTATTCAAAGCTCTGCTTTGATCAGTGTAAATTGCATGTGCCCCTCACATAAGGTGGGACCTCTGTTTGAACCTACAGAGTAGTTAATTTTGAGATCTCATGTGAATCTCTGAGTTACTCATCATTGATTTACTCTATTTTTATTTAGCCTTTTTTTTTTCTTTTTTCTGTTTTTTCCTATTTTTATTCTTCTTCCTCCTATCTTTCTTTGTCTTATTTTTTTTTCTAGCATTCTACAGAGCCTCTGAGACCTTTAGCAATATTAACTCCTAATGCAGTCGTGTCCCAGCCATGCAATAACTTCTGGGGTGCTCAGGATTTACCCAAGCAGTGGGTGTTTTCCTCCCTGTACAGACCTTTAAACTAAAAGTCCACCACATCATTTTGTACATTACAGACAAAAAACACCCTAATGAGAAGGGGCATAAATACCTGAATCTTTAATGTTTCTATAGCCTCAGTGGGACTACATTTTTCAAATGCCTCATAACACTACAAGAGAGGCTAATGATAAGAATGCAGTAATGACTCAAGAAATTTAGGGGTCCTCTGACCTTCAGCAAGCCCATGGGTTTATTGTTTGCAAAACAAATAGATTTATCCAATTTTCTGTTGATTAACAATAACTAAATCCAGTGACAGCAACTGATCCATGAGCAGGAACAGCTGTGGCCAGCCTGTGTGGGTACCTGGCAGGTAGCTGGGGCTTGGGCTGAAAGATGGAAATTGATCTCTGCAAAACCTGGATTTTGTGGTTTCATCTGCTGAGTTGAAAACTGCACCAAGCCAAGAATGTGATGATCTGGGGCTATTTAAAAAGAAATAGAAATAAAATTCCCCTTCTTTCTCAGTAGCCTTGAGAGATGATGCTCCAGGTCAGACCTGCTGGCTGTTTTAAGTTGGTACCAGCACCTTCAGCTGGGAAGCTGAGCTGAGGAATGTCTGTCTCCATCTCCCATATGAGCAATGTCACTAGTGAAGCCACCATACAAGACAGAGCTGTTTGAGGGCCACACCCATCTGATTTCCCACTAAATCTTTGTATCTGCTGTTTTACTGGGGCTGGCTCTCAGTTTCCACAGCCACCTGCCTAATGGGCATTTTGGTGGTGGGACTGAAGTTGAAAGTCTTTAAAATGCTGAGTGTGGGCTGTGACAGGATTGCATGATAAAGAAGCCACAAGACCCTTGTACTTCAACCTTTAGCTATGGTTCCAGAATCAGTCTAAATCTAGTTTTCCCCATTACAGCTGCAGTGCCCCATCTACAACCAGTAGAAAAACCACAGTTTAATGTTTTGGGTTTTTTCTTGCCGCCTCATCAGAAGTAAACAGTCACCATGAAGTTCCTCCTGTCTCCAGGAATTAAGGATGTGCTTCTGTCCTGATTTATTCACTTTTGAGACAGAGTTTAATTTTGCAAAACGTCTCTCTCCTCAGTCTTTGCATTTATTTTTGGCAGGAGCAGTTGCCTGCGGCACGAGCACCGAAGACTGGCTCAGTGTTAATAGTTGTCAGGGAAAATGAAGAGGCTATTTCTCACAGCAGACTTTCACCCTGCATGACAAATGCTGGTATGAGCAGATTAAAAATCAGTGCATGGTACAATATGTCACACATAAAGCAGCTCCATGTTATTAATTGGCATGCTACCCATTAGCTGCCCTCAGTGTGTGCCTCTGTGAGTGGAACAGGAGCTGCTGAAATCAGGTGGGTCAGAACATCCTCTGGTATGAAGGTTTGCAGCACTGATGGAACTAATTGAGGTGTTCTGATTCATAGCACCCAGTTGCTTGGATAAGGGTTTGAGATGCTTTTCCCCCCTCTAAAATGTGATTCAAGCTGCATTTTATTACAATGAACAGCAGAGATACTCTGTGATATGTGTTCCCCTGAACCCTAAACCCTTTTTAACCACAATGGGCCATTTAAAACCTTGATGTGATTTAGACAGTTTTTTTTTTTTTCCTTCTTTTCTGCTGTTTTGTGACAAATCCTAATTATTGAACTTGAAAATTTCCCAAGGAAGTTATTTGGTCTTAGGACACAAATTAGTTGCTACACACAAAAATGGGTTTACAAAGCAAAGCAAATCAGCAAAGGCTGAAGCTCATTTTCCAAGTCATATTAGGGCTGGGAATTTTTTCAATAATCTTCAGGAAAAACCCCAAAAGCTAGAACATAATTTTCAACAGGTTCAGAGTTGGAGTAGCAGTCTTGCAAGTGCTGGGCACCCCCTACACCAGACTTGGCGCCAGCCTCCCTTCTGCCAAGTTTCCATCACAAGTAGAGGCCTCAGGATAAAACAGCTTGGAGGTCTAACCTAACGTTGCTCCTAGGGTTCTGCATGCTGGGAGAGTTACCCTGATTAAAGAAACTTTTCCGTGAGGGGGGATCAGGGACAGCCCAAGGGACTCTGTAGCCCTTTGTGTGGCTGGTGAGGCACAGCCTCGCCTGCTCCTTCTGCTCAGTGCCTCTCAGAGCAGCAGGGACATTGCAAAGGGGCACAGCACAGCCTTTTTCCAGGGGAAATAGTTCCTTTCCAGTGATTGCACAGGCAGGAAAAAGCAGTTCAGACAGAGCAGGACACTGGAACAAACTGTTGCAGCACACAGGGGCTTTTGGGTGTGAATGTCTGCAGGTACACAAGGCACAAGCTCTGAAGAGTTTTGAGCAGACACAGGGCTGCTCAGACACATGAGACCTCAGTGACTGCTTGACTTGTGGTTGTGGTGATGTTGGAGTCCTTGGCAGTCACAGGTTAAGCTGCAGATGTAGGATGTTGATGTCATATGTAATGACCCCATTTAATCTGAAGTGGGGCAGAGTTGTATTTACCCTCAGGCTGGGATTTCTTGCTTGGACACTGTGGGCTCCTAATTTGCTGATCTCTCTTCGGTTATTTTTTTCCCCCCTCCCTTTCATTCCTTTTATTCTTTTAAACAGTCTCCAACTCTCCCTTGCTTCTCTAACATCTCCTTGGTGCCAGAAGAAAATTCACATTCACTCCTGAAGCCTGTTTGCCTGATGCACTCTCCACCTGTGCAGAACCTGGGATCAGAACCTTACAAGAGTTTGTCCTACCCTTGTCATTACCTCTATCATCCTCCAGAGAACAGCAGAGGCAGCATGACCAACTCATGTACCCTTTTGGGGACACATTCCTGCCAGATGTCACAGCTCTCACAGGCTGTAGGGTGCTGTGGAGTCTGACATGCACAAGTCACTCAGATTTGCATTAATAATGCTCTGAAAATCTCAAGCACCCTTTTTTATTATTATTACTATTATTCATTATTACTATTATTTTATTTAATTAAATTTTAGTTTAATTTAATTTATCATTATTATTTTATTTAGTTTTATTATTATTACTACTATTTTTAAATTTTATTATTATTTTATTTAATTTTCTAAATTTATGTCTTAGCCACAGCCTGGGCTTGCTTAGTTCAGAATGTGAATATGTTTGTTTTTCCTTGGCTATCAAAATAGAGAGGTTATTCTGTCTGGACACATTCATGATAGTCAGTTGTTTCCTGATAACTGCTCCATTAACATCTGTCAGCATGGCCCCCTCTGCTCATAACCTCCACACAGACCAGACAGCTTTCCTAGCAGAAGGGACATACAAGAAAATAAAAGGCAAAATGTCAGCATGTTCCCAAATGAGGTGCCCTGGGAGATTCATGACACAGTGGTAGCTGTGAAGAAATGCAGATGTGACAGGTGGCTGACAGTTTGCTACTTTGTCTATAATCCTTCTGAACTAGTGGCAGAGATTTTCTTAAATACAGTGATTACCATGAGAAACCTCTCCCCAAAAGTGTTGTTTACATCAACAATCATAAGATGATAAGTGACAGGCCTGGGTCCTTTCCATTATTTTCAGAGGACAAATACCACCATGGGTCAAGACTTTTGGAGGAATAATAATAATAATAATAATAATAATAATAATAATAATAATAATAATAATAATAATAATAATAATAATAATAATAATAATAATCATCATCATCATCATCATCATCATCATCATCATCATCAGCAGCAGCAGCAGCAGCAGCAGCAGCAGCAGCAGCAGCAGCAGCAGCAGCAGCAGCAGCAGCAGCAGCAGCAATGGATTAATATAATAATAAAACAGACCAGCAAGCCTGAATAAAATAGAACAGAGTCTGAATAAAACAGACTCCAAAGCCTGGGGCAAACTGCATTTGCTAAACCATTTGGTAAAATGGGCTGAGGCAGATATTTGCGCTAAAGTAAATCAGGCAGAAGTTGCCTTTGAGTGATTGAAGGACAGGCTCAAAAGCATTTGGACGGCCCAGAATACAGACATATTGCTCCCTGGGCATCCTTCTGCAGAGGAACTGCTGTGGCTCTGTGCTTCTCTGCAGAAATAAGCAGAGCATTACTGGTAGCAAGGTGGTAGCCACCTTCTAGACATGCTGCTGCTATTTTTCTTGGACCACAGAAATGATATATCCAAGGTAGAGTAAATATAAAAACAAATAAAACTGCTCTCAAAAATGTTTTTGTCTCAATAATTAATTCCTCAGCAAATTTTCTCATCATAAAACATGTCCTAATGAGCTACCAGGAGGAGAGGAAATTCATCACTTACCTCACAAATATCAACTTGAGAGCACTGCTCATGTCAGATGGCATAATTAATGACTTGAGAGGGAGCATGGAGCAGCACAGCCAAAAACACCATCCCCATCAGTCATTCCACATCAGCCCAACTCATCCATGATGCTTGATCTACAGAGGATTAGCCAGGCAGCTAGAAGGAGATATGGGGCTGAAGGGAATGCAGGCAAATGTGGTATATCTAATCTTGATTTATCCTAGCTGGTTTCCTGCTTGTCACCGAGGTGCCATGGCAGTTGGTCGTGCATTGTGTTTTGTTTTTGTGGTTTTTCTTTTTTTTCCCAGAGAAATAAGATTTAAAAACTTTGAACTTCACCCTCCCTGATGCTGAGCAAGCCATCTTCAGCCCCCTGTCAGAACAAGGTCCTCTTGGGGTTCAGCTCCTGTTCAGCAGGCCTGGGGGGTGCACAGAGCAGGTGAGACCTCTCTGTGCTGTGGTGAGAGTGTCACAGACATCTTTTGTGAAAAATCCTTTCTTTAGGATTTTTCCCTCTTCTGGGAAGCTGAGGCCCCAGAGAAAGAATGTAAACAATGGTTATCTGCTGCTGTGGAGTGCAACAGGTGCACCTGTGATTGACCCATGTTGCGTGTGTACAACTAAGGGCCAATCAAAGACCAAGCTCTCTCTGAGAGAATCAGAGAGAGCTCCTTTGTTGATTGATTCCTTTTCTCTTCTTAGCTTAGCAGCTTCTGAACTTCTCTCTCTATTCCTTTTAGTATAGTCTTAACGCAACATATATCATAAATTAATAAATCCAGCCTTCTGATCATGGAGTCAAGATTCTCGTCTATCTCTTCACCCCTGAGGAACCCTTGCAAGCCTGGCAACAGTGAGAGGGGATGCTGTGGTCAGGTGGATCACAGAATGCCAGAATTTCTAGGTTGGAAGAGACCTTTAAGATCATCGAGTCCAACCCATGTTCTAACACCTCAGCTAGATCATGGCACCAAGTGCCACATCCAGTCTTTTTTTAAACACATCGAGGGATGGTGACTGCACCACCTCCCTGGGCAGATGATTCCAGTATTTGACCACTCTTTCTGTGAAAAGCTTCCTCCTTAATTCTAGCCTGTATCTCCCTTGGCGCAGCTTGAGACTGTGTCCTCTTGTTCTGTCTGTTGTTGCCCGGAGAAAGAGACCGACCCCCAGCTCACCACAGCCACCCTTCAGGGAGTTGAAGAGAGTGATGAGGTCACCCCTTAGTCTCCTTTTCTCCAGGCTGAACAACCCCAGCTCCCTCAGTCGTTCTTCATATGGCTTGTGCTCCAAGCCCCTCACCAGCCTCGTTGCTCTCCTCTGGACACACTCAAGCATCTCAACGTCCCTCCTAAAGTGAGGGGCCCAGAACTGGATGCAATCAGGGGGATGGTCATGGGGGGCTGCAGCGGGAGCACATCTGAACTGTTCTTCCTGTGGTGGCACCACCAGAGCTGGGGGAACGTGCAGCCTCCTCTCATCATGCTCATTGCTTCTCCCAGTGCTGTGCAGCTGCAAGAACTGCCCCACTGACTCCTGCAGTGTCTGCTCTGGGGCAGGTCCCTCCTGAGGGCATTCACAGGAGCCAGGGTGTGGGGGATGCTTTGGGGGAACAGCTCTCCCCACTTGGATGGGAAGGTGAGACACCAGGCTGGGGCTGCCAGTGTTGTAATGAGAGCCTGAACTGCCAAAGGGGGTCAGACCAAGGGTGATCTCCTTGGGCATCCTATCTCCAAGGCTGCCAGGAGCAGCTGCTTGCTTTAGGGAAGAATAGAGGATGCTGGAGATGCAGAGGGATCATTTTGTGACTCCACCTTCCCAGCAACCTGCTTTGAGGGAATCCTGAGCTGAAGTTTAATTCACCACTGTCACAGGGGCTCTTGGATGAGGGGAGAGACGAGAATGTTGACTCCATGTTAAGAAGGCTTGATTTACTATTTTATGATATATATATTACATTATAGCTAACTAAAAGGAATAGAAGGAAAGGTTTGGTCTCAGAAGGCTTGCTAAGCATAGAATAGAAAAGATGATAACAAAGGCAGCTGGCTTGGACAGAGAGCAGGAGCCAGCTCTGCCGTGACTGGTCACCAAATCCAAAAAATCCACAGGAGACCAATCACAGATGCACCTGTTGCATTCCACAGCAGCAGATAACCAATGTTTACATTTTGTTTCTGAGGCCTCAGCTCTTCAGAAGGGAAAAAATCCTAAGAAAGGATTTTTAGTGAAAAGATGTCTGTGACATTCCCCAGCTCTGCATTTCTCAGGTCTTTATGGAACTCTTTTTACCATTTATTTATCTAATATCTTTTGGCACCAGCATTTATTTTTTGCCCTCTGCAGTGTCCCATGATGTGTGCCACAGAACAATTATTGAAGTGAGAAAAATGTGCATCTTTTCCTGTGTTTCAGAGTTTCTGCTTGGCCAGTATATGTGGTGATGTTTGTAGGGGTCTCAGGACTAGGGAAGAGATGAGAATTTGACTCCATATTTCAGAAGGTTGATTTATTATTTCATTATATATATATATTACATTAAAACTATATTAAAAGAATAGAAGAAAGGATTTCATCAGAAGGCTTGAAAGGAAAGGAAAAGAATGGAAGGATTACAAAATCTTGTGACTGACCAGCGAGTTTGAGACAGCTGGACTGTGATTGACTATTAATTGAAAACAACTACATGAGACCAATCAAAGATCTACTTGTTGCATTCCACAGCATCAGATAATCATTGTTTACATTTTGTTCTTGAGGCCTCTCAGCTTCTCAGGAGAAAAAATCCTAAGGAAAGGATTTTTCATAAAACATGTCTGTGACAAGTATATCTCATGTTCTCCATTCCCTGTGATAAAAGAATGAATGAATGAATGAATCATCATTCACCTTGCCTTTCTCCCTCAGTTTCACCATGCTGAGAAACGTAAGCCTATCAGATTTACTCCACTGAAATGACTCCATGTTTCTGAAACCAATTCCAGCCTAGCAGGATTTTTTTTTAGGATTTACATGAGAGGCAGCTCCAAAGTGAAGGCTGACAGGTTTTATCTCCATCCCTTTGCTCACTCCAGTGTGTGCTCACTGCTTAAAACCAAGCTCCAGCAGCTGTCAGCCTGCTAAGTGCAGCTGTTTTACATGTCTGCTCACATTTGCAAATGCCTGGCTGTGCTTTCTGAAACTCTCCAATAAATGCTCTCTTGAGTTAGTTCATCAGCCAAGACAACTTTATCTGCTCTAGAAGTGGCCCCACATTCCCCTGTGCAAGCACCCTGGTGCAGCAGAGCCCTG
Organism: Ammospiza nelsoni; assembly: GCF_027579445.1. Classification (NCBI taxonomy): domain Eukaryota; kingdom Metazoa; phylum Chordata; class Aves; order Passeriformes; family Passerellidae; genus Ammospiza; species Ammospiza nelsoni. The sequence continues at coordinate 55,921,372 of NC_080638.1, read as the reverse complement.
TGGCTGCTGCTGGCAAGATCTGAGCACGGGGCTTGCCCCAGGCAAAGAGCCCTTGGCACCTGCTGGCCCCTTCTCTGGGCTCCAGTGTAAGCAGTAACTGGGCTTTTATGTCGGTGCTGACCTCCCAAGTTAAGTTCAGCAAACATTATCTGGCAAATCTGATGTGTCACATTTCAAAGGAAAGAGTTTCCCACCTCAATCCAGGTCTGATTTCTTTACAGGTAAAGGATAAAACCCTTTGGGAACCAAACACTTCTTGGAAGCAAGGTTAAGAGCAATAAACTTTCCTCCTTACCAATAGACTGAAATGTCTTTTCTGTTAGGAGCACACATCTATCCCCACAGGGCCAGGTCAGTGCTCTATAACTCATCTTACAAAACTGAAATACAATTTTTGATGATCAGAGCTGGGTAAGGATCAGAAAACTGGCCTGACACATTTCATTTGTAATGAAAAAAGTTTTTATTGAAGAGATGTGGCATTCACAAAGAAATGCTTTCCCTGCACAGATAGAGTGAGATTTCAAGATAATATGCATGACAAATGATTTGTAATGAAGCTGTGAATTAATGTCTTTTCTGAGAATTCCCTGAGTGCCCTCCTCTGTATCTGGACTGTATCTGTGACCTCTTACCAGCACACAGAAATAATTTTTGGTTGCCCAATGGAAACACCAGCCTGAATTCCCATGTGCATTATGTTTGGGGTCTCTGTCACTCATCTGTTTCTCTAAACACTGCCTGGGAAGTGGCACACTGATAAAATGAGCATAAACAGCCCTGGGATTGAGCAGTGATTTGAGACCTGCAGCTGATCTCAGATTGGATGTGGTTGGGAAATTAAATTAGGAAATTACCTGGAACTGGACATTAATTGTGGTGTCTTGTGCTGGACAGAGGATTCATGCCAAGATGGAAAAATGAAATTGGGATTGTGAGGAAACTATAACTTGAGGACAGTTTAATTTGGATTTCTGTGCCAGAGTGATCTGAGCACAACTCACATTTCCCTTTTTTGTGCCTTTTGCTTTCTGGCATCCTGGCCTTGCAGTTTTGGGCCCTACAGCAGAGGGGCTGCTCTGGTGTCTTCCCAAGCATGGTATGGGGCAGGCAGCTGCTCAGCCCCAGGAATGAAATGCCATCTGTTCCTGCCATGTATTGGACAGCAATGTCCCCTTGCTGTGCTGCTCTGTTCTCAGCTTGATGCCCAGCAGGAACCTGCTTAAGGTTATTTTCTTCCAGCCCTGCTCCTTCTGCCAGCCAGGGGATAACAGAGCTGATCCCAACCCCAGGCAGCCCCTAAATGACTTTTCCAACGCTCAGGAAAGTTATTCCAGTTCTGGTGAGCCTTTGGTCCCCTTGCAATAGCTTGGTAGGGGTGTGACAGCCTGGGCTAGGAACAAAACCACTGGGTCTGTAGGGGCTGGATGGAGTGCACCCTGTCTATTACTGCCACTGAGGCTGTTGGCCAGATTTTTACAAACTTGGGTCGAAATTTCCTGGGATCCAGCAGCTAGGATGAGGCCAGTCTGCTGGTTTGGGGTATTTGTGTGTGTGCGATGGCAATCAACAGGGTGTTGACATCAGTGACATCAGTGTCCTGTGTCATTTGGGGGATCCCCCACTGGCGGTCCCGGCCCTGCTGGAGACTCACGGACTGATTTAACCCCCTGGGCGCCAGAGGGTAGTGACAGCCAGATTTTCCCGAAGAGAAAACACAACAGCTGTTCCTCTCTCCTCTCCTCTCCTCTCCTCTCCTCTCCTCTCCTCTCCTCTCCTCTCCTCTCCTCTCCTCTCCTCTCCTCTCCTCTCCTCTCCTCTCCTCTCCTCTCCTCTCCTCTCCTCTCCTCTCCTCTCCTCTCCTCTCCTCTCCTCTCCTCTCCTCTCCTCTCCTCTCCTCTCCTCTCCTCTCCTCTCCTCTCCTCTCCTCTCCTCTCCTCTCCTCTCCTCTCCTCTCCTCTCCTCTCCTCTCCTCTCCTCTCCTCTCCTCTCCTCTCCTCTCCTCTCCTCTCCTCTCCTCTCCTCTCCTCTCCTCTCCTCTCCTCTCCTCTCCTCTCCTCTCCTCTCCTCTCCTCTCCTCTCCTCTCCTCTCCTCTCCTCTCCTCTCCTCTCCTCTCCTCTCCTCTCCTCTCCTCTCCTCTCCTCTCCTCTCCTCTCCTCTCCTCTCCTCTCCTCCCCTCCAAGCACTGAAACCATTCACAGGGGCAGCTCGGGCTGCGGGCGAGGGAGCAGCCGTGTCCGGAGGAGGCATCGGACCGCACCGCAATCCATTGCATTGCACTGCGCATCCTCCCTCCCTCCTTCCCTCCCCACCGCCTACTGCTGCAGCCTGCCTTCCTCCCTCCATCCCTCCATCCTCCCCGCTTCCCACCTCACATCGCTCCCTCGTGTATCCCTCCTCCTACATCCCTCCCTCCTGCATCCCTCCTCCAGCATCCCTCTCTCCACTCCTCCCTCCTGCATCCCTCCCTCCTACATCTCTCCCTCGTGTATCCCTCCTCCAGCATCCCTCCCTCCTGCATCCCTCTTTCCACCCCTCCCTCCTGCATCCCTCTTTCCACCCCTCCCTCCTGCATCCCTCTTTCCACCCCTCCCTCCTGCATCCCTCCTCCTCCATCCCTCTCTCCACCCTTCCCTCCTCCCTCTGCCTGCGCAGAGCCGCGGACATGGCGCTCAGCAATTTCCTCTTCGCTCAGTGCATCTGCTATTTCCTGGCCTTCCTCTTCAGCTTCATCGTGGTGGTGCCACTCTCCGAGAATGGCAACGACTTCCACGGCCGCTGCCTGCTCTTCACCGAGGGCATGTGGCTCAACGCCAACCTGACGGTGGAGCGGCAGCGCTTCACGGTGCAGGAGTGGGGGCCCGAGGCCGCCTGCCGCTTCAGCATCTTCACCGGGCTCCTGTCCCTGCTGCTGGCCACAGTGCAGGCCTGGAGGACCCTCTTCTTCCTCTGCAAAGGGCACGAGGAGTGAGTATCCCTGGGGCTCAGCCCGTCCCTGCTACAGCCCGGGGCATGTGGGAGCAGCCCGGGGGTGAAGCGCTGGGGTTTTCACCATCCAGGTTATCGGGCTGCCCAGAGGGGTTTGGGGAGAGCTGGTGTATCACCCATGTCTGTCTGTCTGTCTGTCACACACCAGGCACTCTCCCAGCCGTGTCCAGGACCTTCACCATGGGATGCTTCTGTGGGGTGAGGGGTCAGACCCACCCACAGGCCTTTGGCAGTCCAGTGTGGGCACCCAGCTGCAGTGGGCCTGGGAGGATTTGGGGGCTGTGGGGAGTGAGCCTGGGAGGATTTGGGGGCTGTGGGGAGTGGGCCTGGGAAGATTTGGGGGCTGTGGGGAGTGAGCCTGGGAGGATTTGGGGGCTGTGGGGAGTGGGCCTGGGAGGATTTGGGGGCTGTGGGGTGATGCTGGAGGCTGGGGCTCACAGGGGCCTCTTGACCACGGTCCCACAACACACCCGTGCCAAAGGAGGCCCTCCCCAGGTGTGCACTGGGCCTGTGAAAAACCTTGAAACAACATGGTTGTGTGTGGGGGGCCATGAGGGAGAAGTTGGTGCCTCCCCTCTCATTTTGGTGCTGCTTTTTCTGTGTACATGGCAGCTACTGCAGACAACAACTATTGCTTGGTTACAGCATGAGAGCAGTGCTGAGAGCTCCTGCAGCAGCTCAGGGTGGCACTGAGGGCTGGCTCCTGTGTCACACAAGCCAAGGGACAATCCTGTAGCAGTGTGGGGAAGGATTCCACAGCATCCCACCCCAGCAGGGGTGCTCAGAGGCTTGGTGGGCCAGGCATCAGCTCAGGAGCGCTGTGATGTTCTGTGCTTGCCTCTCTGGTGGCCTCAGAGGGCAGAGACCCAGGTGCAGGTAACCCAGGTGCTACAGCGCCAGGGCTGGACAATGCATTGGTGCCTGTCTAAACTAGGCAAATATTTTCCCCATGGTTTAGGAACCATGCCAAGGGTTAATCATTCCCATCCAAGTCTATTTGGACTAGAGGTTTCTTGAGTAAGGGACTGGTAACCCTGGAGACTGGGTAGCAGTGTTGTCTTTCTGGCTCTTTCCAACCACTCTCAATCTGTCTAATACTCAAACATGCTGCCGTAACTGAGGACCAGAAACTTATTCCATATTAAACATACCTTACACTAAATACAACCACAGAGTTCTTAATATCTTTGAGTTCAGCTTCCTCTGGTGATCCAATATCTGTAGAGGGTTAATTGCACATCAGTGCTTTGCAGGTCAGAGCTAGCTGATTTTTAGAAGAAACCAGCAGTGAAAACCCTGTTATGGTGACATTTGGATTAGATGTTTGGCCTGCTTCCAAAAGTGGCTGTTAACTTCAAAACTGTTGGGCAGGCCCCTGAAAAGTGTCCCTTCAGGAGCTCCTTCAGGCTCCTTTGAGAGTTGTGTAACTCTGTTGATAGCTGCTCCAGGCAAGAAAGGCAGAGGGCTGTGTGGTGATGGGGAACAAAGACAAAGCAAGTTGGGATAATGAGATACCCACACAAGGCCACAGGATGGTACAACATGGCAAGATGCTTGGGAACAGCATTTTCTTGGTAAGAAGGAAAGTCTGTCCTGTTCCACATCAGCCACCATATGAAAAGCAGGCCAGGCTCACACTGTCCTGATTTTAGACAGCCGTTTGTTAACAGTTCAAATGGGTGCAAAACCATTTCTGTTTGGATGGAGGGATAAATGTGAGCTCCTCACCACCCATGAAAATTGTCTGTTCTGATTAGAGGTTAGCTGAGGGGGAGCCAGAATGCCATAACTGATGATCCTGTTGAGGAGGATCACTGCTCCTGGGCCAGCTCCAGGGTGAGCCAGCCAAGGCAGTCAGGGTTAGTTAGCACCCTTTGCATCTTCCATGTCCAATGGCTTTGAATGATTGCTGACATGCAATCTAGCAGTTATGACTGCTAAAAAAACCTTAAAAGGGTCTAAGCACCCCTTGTCTCAGCAGCCTGGGACTCTTCAGCTCAGTTGGAGGATAAAGGAACAACTCAGATACTTCATTGCTAGGATTGCAAAGCAACTTCAGGTATAAACATTCATTATTAAAGGGCATTCACTCAATCTGTAATGCATAGCTTGAAGTTCTAATCTAAGGAGGAAAAATCAGGTAATCTAGAGATCCAAATAAGCAGTCTGTCAGGATGCCCTGGCACTGGTGATGGTTTTTCTTGCCAGATGCAAATCAGGTGCAAGGCTTAGCCCTGCTTTGTCAGTGTGAGGTCAGATCCTGGGCCATGGAACCTCTCTTGCTGCAGGGTAGGAAACAGAGGGAGAACTGCAGATCCTGGGCTCTGATGACCCGCTGAACAGTCCTGGTTACTGGTCCTTCTCTAGAGCTGTTACTAATTCTGGTGCCACTTCTGTTTTAAAACAATTTTGTTTTATTCTGTGAACAGCTCAAGTCTTTTCTGCCTCCCAGGCCAGCATTCCATGCTAAGGTGCACACAGAGGATATGATCTGACTTCAGCAACGCTTGGGATGAAATCCAGGCTAGGTGGAAGTCAGGGCAGAGAACCTGCAGAATTCTGGAACCTCAAGCAGCTCTCACTGTATGGGTGACCTCAGCACACAGCAGAGCTGAGCTGATCTACTTCACCAAGCCCAGCTAAACCAGAGCAGGATTCAGCTTATTGTTCATCCAGAAGTCAGGTGTCCTGGCATCCATCACCCATTACAGTCTCTAGGGGCACTTCTTGAAGGTGGTTTATTTCACTTTTCTATCAGTCTTGGCGTGGAACAGCTGTTACTTTGGAGAGAGCCTAGACAGTCCCTCTAGGGCCTCATCAACCCAGAGCAAACATCCTAACTCTGCTGATAATTGCTTCCTCATCTCATTTTAAAGAACTTCCCCTGCGGTCACAAGTGTATCATGTATAACCTGTAGAAATTAGGATTGTCCAGCCCAGAACCTTCCAGGACTCAGGCACTCATTTAAAAAGCCTCTTGGCTTTTCATTTGATGAGCAACCAGAGAAAAGAAATGACTGAGGCTTTTTTTTTCTTCTCTGGGGTAAGTAGAATCATTCTATCACCAGCACAATGGTGAGAAATTTGTCATATTCATCTTTACCACTCACTGAATAGGTTGACCTGCCTCCTGGAGCTGCCAGCCTTTCCCCAGCCTGGAGCAGATGCCCAGTTTTTACATAATGTCACATTCCAAGGTGTCCTATTGTAAACAGCCACTTAGAGAAGTTTCAAGTAGAGAAGGGCTTTGCTGGGTGACTGGGATTAGAAACTTTTCACAGCTAAAATTCAGGTGAGGAGTTAAAGAGTGAAAATGAGTGAGAGATTCCATGGCCTTATGGGAAATCTGTAAGCATCCCACCCATCCCTTTCCAAACACTGCTTGTGCTGAGGGCAGGCCCTGCTGGGGCAGATTTAATGGGGCTGAGATGATAAGTTGATATTCAGCAGGCAGACACAGCATACTGACACCAAAGCCAGAGAAATCCTGGGAGAATCTGGCCTGCTCTGCAAATTGCCCATAAAACTGAGATTCGTGTCCTATGATGGCAGTACCTTGTGTTACATTGCTTAAAGTGATTGTAGCTATCAGTTCTGTGTTTTTTATTTTTAGTTTCTCTCTTCTAGGCAATTTTTGTCCCAATTATCACTTAAGTAATGTAATAATTTTAGCTGCAGTTACTACATAACTTGAGCTAATGACATTTATTTTAACAATGGTGATTTTCATCATTACAGCTAATGAAAGCCACATTGTGTATGAACAATCACCACTCATTATACAAAGTCACATCTTCTTATGTTTAAAAAAGAAATCAAAATCAAAAGCATTTGCAAGCAAAGGTAGTGTGACTCAAAATCGAGCCCATAGTATTTCAATGTATTAGGTGTTGTTAATTAAAGATGTGTTTTAAATGGGAACTGATATCTTTGAGCCCACTCTGTGCTGCTTACAGAGACTGCTGATGTTGTGTTTCAGCTGTTTATGAGTTACATTTTTCTTCCCTTTTATTACAGCTCTTTCTTTTACGCCTTCCTGAATCTGCTGATCAGCGCCTTTGTGGTGTTCATCACATTTATTGCCAGCACTATAGTGAGTGTAGGATTTAACATGTGGTGTGATGCAATTACTGAAAAAGGAAGCATGCCAAATAGGTTAGTATTGAAGAATACATTTTATTCCTTTTATTTTTTTTCATATAGGCACAATTGAGCTGTGCTGTTACAAAATGTAGTTATTACACGCAAGGTGGGCAAGGGGGAGAAGGCATCTATAATATGAAAATCCAGAGTTTTTTCATGTGGAACAAAACAAAGCAAATCAAACTTCTTTTTGTTTGTTTATTTAGAAGCCCACAAAGAAAAGGGTGTTTCCATCATATTTTTTGGTCATGATAACATGAAAAACAAATCCATTGTGTTAAATTTTTTTGTTTCCAGAGGAATGCTAGACTTAGAGTTTTTCCAAGAATGGGGGGAGTGTGGCCTTGTGAGCAGGGCAGGGGGCTGGAGGCCAGGATTCCTGGCTTGCAGTCTTGGTTCTGCCCCCAACCCACTGTGTGACACCAGGCAAGTCACTTATCCTGCCTGTGCCACAGCTCATCATCAGACAAAACATTTGGGGTAGAGTTCCTTGCCTTGTAGTGATGCTCTGGATGCCCTGAGAGCCACAGGATGGAAAGCACATTGTAAGTGCCAAGTACAGATGGCTGATGCTTTGTTACAGTCACAAAATGCACAGCTCCTAAAATTGCCCAGTGTATCCCACAATGCTTATGCTCCTTATAGGGAACATGATAAGCCAAAGAAGATTTTCTCCTGTCAAAGAAATAATGACAAAAAGAGAGGAAAATGTGACATTTTATGTCATATGATATTGAATAAATGTACTACTTGAAGCATACATTTATGTTGCTGCACATTGTCATATGTTGTAAAATGCCATAGTGAATGTTCTGTTTAGGGCTGCAACGATTAATCGAATTACTCGAATATTCGGTTAAAAATTCAGTTCCAAAAAGCATCTAATCGAATATTCGGGTAAGAACCCGAGATGACCGACAGCACTGAAAAGGAGAGAGAAGAGGCTGCAGAAATCAACCAAGAGGTAGAATGACAATCTCAAAATCCTGGGATATTTTTCACACCAATAATGGTCCAAGTTATTTGTAAAATCTGTAGGCAGCCCCTATCTTACCATCAGACTATCGTCTCCTTGCTGGAGCATCCGAAACAAAAACACAATTCCTTCTTCTGAGGCTTTTCCTGATGAAGTCAAAAGGTAACAGAGGATCATACACTTTGTTTCATTGAGGGGTGAAACAACCAACCTGGGGTGATGCCAGGGGCAAATCTGTGGGAGGCGAGGGGGCAGTGGGAAAGAGGGGATTAAGGATGCTGTTCACAATAACTATCACAATTCCACTTATGAAAGATTTGTGTTATCACTTACAAGATTTTTTTTTTGTAAAAGAAAGTAATTCTTATCTTAGTTTTAGAGAAGATCAGCAAACAACCTGATGATTGCAATAACTTAATCATCTTTTGATAGAATGTGCCATTGTGACTGTTCAAAATACATTTAATATGTTTTTTCATTTTATATTTGGTTTACCTAGAATATTTTAAATTTTTTCTTTTGTTTTTCCCTTCCAAATGCCTTTCTGAGTAGCTGTGAAGAGTTGCAGGATATAGATCTTGAGCTGAACTTGGAAAACTCTGCTTTCTATGACCAGTTTGCTATTGCACAGGTAGGTCAGACTAAGTCATGGTTCTATTCCTGTTAATTTGCCATTTGCTTATTGACCTGGGATTGCTGGAGCTGAACTACCATTCTCAGAAATCAATGGGAATGTTTCCACTGACTTCAGTAAGTGCTGAATCAGAATGATAGTGATGGGCACATTTGCCTTTTAAGTTCAAAACAGACAGTTTTGAATACAGGTGTGTTAAAGCTTCACCCTACCACTAATCTTTGTTAATCATGACAAAAAATTCATTGTTCATCCAAAGGATGAGATCTGCAAGAGTTGCAGCACTTTGGTGTCCTGGATCTCTCAAATACTGTTCAAAATAACTTCTGACCTGCACCACATTGTTGGGTTCCTAGTTTTATCTTCCTTGACTTTGAGATCACGTAAGCTATATAAATATCAGACCATTGAAAATAATCAAAAATTGATTCATTCAGATAGGGCTGTTTTCTGATGGATCCATGAGAATTAGACCCCTAAGGCTGTCAGACCTTTCTGTTGAATATTCTAGCTCCAAGCCAATGATCAGCCAGTGAACACTGGGACATGAGCACATACTAATTTTGCAGGGATGACAGGCCCATCCCTGCAGGGCTGTACCCTTACAAAATCTTATGTTATCCCACATGGACAGAGGCATTAGCTTGTCTGGAACATTCCTTGAAGGTAACCCTGCCTCTTGGGCATGAGCCAGTTTTTTGTCTTTGTTGCCAACATTGGCATCTAGATGCCCAGCTCAGGCATAACTGCATTTAGGAATGAAATATGCCTTTGTATGAAGAACCCCAGACTCCCAGGATTTAGCTTGGCATGACTCCATGGGTTTTGGTGCAGCTGACGTTTGCATAATCACCTGGACAGCTGACTTTGTTTCCACAATACTGTGGAAACACAATACTGTACTGACCTCTTTATGATTTCTTTGCTTCTCCAGTTTGGTCTCTGGGCTGCCTGGCTGACTTGGCTGGCAATTACCATCCTGGCTTTCCTGAAGGTTTATCACAACTACAGGCAGGAGGATCTGCTAGACAGCCTGATCCATGAGAAGGAGCTGCTGCTAGGAAGATCCCCTTCACGATCCTCTTTGCAAGATGACAAAAGTGGCATGATCTAAAGTGTAAGCAAATTTCCAGGGCAGGATCTAGATTTTATTATTCAGTAATGTGAGCTGAAGTTGAGTCAGGGTATTGAGTGTGTGAGATCTTTTCTTTTCCTGAAATGAAACGTAATTGTGAATTACTCACTTCCCCCATGAGAAATTGTTGGCAGAAATACTGATATTAAGATAAAGAGAATGAACTACCCTATGTGCCTGTGGCACAGCAAAATTTCTGTCCTGTGCAGGCAAAATTTGTAACCTGCCCTTGTCAGCAGAGCTCCCACGTGCCATCGCTGGCTTTTGGGACAGGGGACATTTCTGAGGACTGAGCTGGCAAGACCAGGCTACAGCATCCAGGCTATTTCTTCAAACCATTCTTCAACAATAGATGTAACTGGAGCTGCATTCAGTCCCTGCTCTCTCCCTCTCCTCCCTTTTGCCAGTGGAGCTGCCCCTTGTGGTGTTTTTATCCTGGGAAGCTGCAGCTCTGGTTGGGATGCTCTCACTGTCTCTGCTTTTGCTGTGTGTGGATACAGTGCTGACAAACATGTTGCTCCTGCTCTGATTTTATTTCAAACATAGAGACCTATGTTCCAGACTTGATATTTAATATTGGACAGTGTTAATGAATTCCATGAAACCTGTGTATTATTATAGCACCTGTCAAAAACTGTGTATAATATGGAAGGATGAAGGAGAACATTTTTTTCTGGTTGTGGCTTTGTTTCTTCTTAGATTTTGGCATGAGCAGCATTTATTATGACTCCTGAAGTCAACTGTAGCTAGAAATTGCTGAAGCTTGCATACTAAGAAATTAAGCTGAATAGATAGTAATAATGCTTGTGCATTTATAAATGTAACTTGGTCCCTAACATTGTATACTATTCTGTTTTGAATATTAGAATTTATTTGTGATATTTATTTCATGTAGGGTGTGCAAAATTACTGTAAGCATTTGCATTGTAGGTTTCTATATATAAACATAGCAAGGAGTTCAAAGAGCTGAGTTATTTTATTGATAGTTCAGTGCTGAATGAGTCCATTCTCCCCACTCATGGGCAGGAGTTCCAGGGCAGATAAATTTTGCTGTGAAAAGGATAAAGAATTGCTGTTTACACAAAGCTCACTGGTGACTGTGTTGTTGCTTTCAGTTTTATTTGGCCAGTGCTTCAACAAATCAGGTGGATTGTTGAGATCAGAGGTAGCGCTGATAATTAAAAGAGTCACTCAGAGGAGTGTGGGATTTGCATGGCAGAGAAGTAAAGCTGTGCTAGGATTAAACATTTATCCCCAGGTACCATTGCACAGAAGGCCCCAAATCAGCAGAAAACTTAAGCAAACAACTAAGTTTGGACTGAAGATTTTTTTGGGAGTACACTGACACTGCCTGTGGTACCTGTGTTTGAGTTGAGACTGAATTTATTGTAACAGAAGTGCAAACCACACATGATTATATGACCTGGTAAATCAGAATGAGGGGAGAGAGGACAGCAGGCTTCTCCCACATCAGAGCTCAAGCCTGTGCTTAGCACAGCCATGCAGATTTACTGTTGGCTTCTAGGGACTCTCTGATGCTTAGCTAAGTACCAGCTTAAGCATTTCATTGAAACAGAATTTCATGTCTTGACAAATCCCTCAATTATGAAGCATTTTAGGGCATAAAATCTGACATTGTATTTAAGTGCCAAAATGTTCTCACAGGTTTAGAGAAAAAACCCTCCATGGGCCCTAAGCAGTAATCCAGCCCTGTGAATATTGCTTACAGCCCCAGCTGAACACTGCTTATAGCCACAGCTCTCTGTAGAGAGGCCTTGTTCTTCAGCATGATTTCTGCACTCAAGAAAATGCAATTCCTCTGAAAGCTTTGCAGCAGTGGCATATTTTTATTATTTTTTTTTTTTTTTGTAGTTGGGAGTTGACATCAGAGGAGGACTCCTGGAGAGGGAATCAGAGATCAAGTTAATTATTGCCAGTTTAAAATTCGGATATCAGGACTGTCAGAGTGCCTTTTTAAAAATTCATTTTGTCTAATAATTTGGATATTAAGAAAAGTCTCTTCACTGAAAGGGTTGTCAAGCACTGGAACAGGCTGCCCAGGGAAGTGGTGGAGTCGCCATCCCTGGGTGTATTTAAAGGAAAGGTGGATGTGGTACTGAGCGACATGGTTTAGTGCTGGCCTTTGCAGTGCCAGGTTAATGGTTTGACTGGATGATCCTAGAGGTCTTTTTCAACCTAAATTACTCTGTCTCTAGTAGGAGGTACACTCTTGCAAGCACCTGAGTCCCTTGCCAGGGAATGTTCTTCTTCATACCCTGAAGAAGAGCTTGGGTCTTGCAAGTTAGCCTGTTTTCCCAGTTTCCCCAGTTGCCCCAGTTTTTCCAGCTGTGAAAGGCAGTCTCACTTTCACTCAGCAGTGATGTCTCTTGCCACAAATTACCTCAGTGCTTGCCTTACTCCTTGTGTGGAACCATGATGCTGCTTTGTATAACATATTTTATGAATATGCAAAATCAGACTTAGGCTGAAGTGAGGGGTGGGTTGAGACCACTGTTCCTGGTGTTTCCTGAGGGTTTGAAGAACCATGAGACAGAAGATAACAGGTGTCTTCTTGTGGTTCTTGCTCTGAGGTACCAAGGCCCAAACTTTGCTTCTGAAAGAGAGGATGCTGCTTGTGGGTGAGGCTGTCTGGAGCTCGTGCTCTCTTCTACCTCTCCTGTCCCAAGGTCTTTTTCCTCCTTTCCACTTCCCTGAAGAACAGCAAATGCTGGTCCTGGGTTTGGAGTTGCCATGCAAAATGGAAAGAGGCTGAAGCTCTCCTATGAGTCCCATGTGAATGGGGCTGTTTTTCACAGCTTTCCCATACCAGTCTGGTTTTCACAGCTTCCCTGCCTTCACCAGAGCTGGTATCTCCTGACAAGATCAGTGATGCTTAAAAGCAGAACTGTTTTTGATGGAAGCACCTGTGTGAGTCAGAAGGCCGAGCATGTAGTGAGAAGGCTGACCCAAAGGGAGGAAGGGTATCCTGCAACTCCCAGTTTTTGGACACACTTGGTGTTTTTTTATTTGCACTAATTTTTCTGCAACCTCTTCTCCTAAAGCTTAGGCACTCAGGCCAAGCTGGTGGTGCCAAGCTGGAAATGTGTAAGAATTGTGGTGTAATTTATGCACACACACATACCTACCTGTGGTATAATTTATGCACACATCCATACCTACCTGTACTCTCTCTCATGCACTTCTCTCTTTTGCACATTTCTGACGCCTGATTTTAGTTACCCATTGCCAGCCAGCATATCGTGGGGCTGAATCAAATTTTGCATTTCTGTGACATTTCAATACCTTTAATTTGCCATGTCCAAAGGCAGGGAACGCTCTAGCAAGAGTTGTATTCAAAGAACTAGAACACTGTATGGTACTTATACTGTATTTATTTATTTATTGTCACATGGTGCAAGGGGAAAAAGCTTTGTGGCCTTTCCAAGGCACTGGGCTGTTGCCACACTATTACTCTGTTGTACCAAATAAATTTTCTGGCTACCATCTGTGGTTAAATTCCCCACCAATTCCCTGCCAACAGTCCTCATTGGGCTGGGAGAATCTGAGCTAACAAGTATCATCTGAGCTTTTAGACTAATGCTGTTTCTTATTATTTTTTATAATGGAGAAACAATTGGAGCCATCTTTTGGAACAGAACTTCCTCATGAGTGCATTCATGCTCAAAACATCTTATACCACTGACTCATGAGGCATCTTTGAGCTGGGAAATTTCAGTGGGAATCACAAAAATAAGAGCATGATGATTTACTGTAAAAACTGCAGGACACATTTGTACTATAGCAGTGATTCTATGGCCCCTTAAAAAAGGAGGTGTTATAAAAACCAGTGATGGATGATTGAGTGTACAGACCTTGTCATGAAAGCATTCTCTGTGTGTGTACAATGTACACAGATAAATGCCAGTTCCACTGCTCTTCTGTGATGTGGGTACAAGTTCTTCTCTGAACAAGCAGCTTTGGCTGGACTAGTTGCTAGAATGCCTTAAATTTCTACATTTCCTTTTACTCAGCACTGGGACTTGTGCAATGACAATGAAGAAAATGACAATAGTTATTATGATACCCAGAGGTGGAATTGATGTGGGCAGAGTAGGAAAGCACTGGCCAATGCATAACCTGCCAAAGGCTGAGATGAGTTTCTAATGCAGGTTTGCAGGTGTTTTAATTCTTCCCTTTTATCTGAATAACATCCTGCTGCTAGTCTAAATTAGTCCAGGTGGGAACAAAGTCAAATTTCCCTTCAAGGCCTTCACTCCCCAGCATGGAACATTGCTGATTTAACCTGTGTAGTGTTCAGGATGGAAGCAGAGTTGCAAGGAAGAGGAGCTGACACTTTACAGTCATGTTGCACACAAACCTGGTATTGGGTATATGTGGGTTTTGTCATCTCCCTTTTTCAAAGCCTTCTCAAACATATTGTATGTAAAATCACTTTTACCATTTAAATTATAACTTTAGCAAAAATTCAGGCAGTAATTTATACTGGAAAGACTGTCAGTACCTTGTGAAAAACCAATCTGGATTATGGCAAAATTTTGGGTTTTTTTCTGTATCAATGGCCTGAGTATCCTTGAGTGAATGAGCATCTTGGCTGTGTCCAGATCCTAAATCTGTGCCTCAGACCATTTCCTTTGCTGATGGAAAGAGCCCATTTTTATCTCTTGGAATCTTTGCTTAGGAGACCACAAATATCCTTTCCTTCTGGTTAGGCAATCTGGGAAAAGAGGAAGGCTTTACCTGCAGTGACAAAATGCTCATGTAACTCCTTAAGCACAGAAATTGTTTTCAAACTATTTCTGTCCATGGCACTAGTGCCTTGAATTACATATTTCTATTTTTGTCCTCCATAAGAAGGAGGAAAACTATCCTGAGTTGTATTTTAGTACTCACATACATGCACCTAAATGTTTGGTTTTTTTAAATGACAAAATTCAACTCTGTGATTTATGAAGTTAAGAACTGCACAGAAAACAGGACTTTGATGCTCTCTTGATGTAGAAGGGAACTGCACTCTCTCAGAAAAACTATCTTTGTTTCTGAACAAACAGGAGGTTAGAACTAGAATTTACTTAAGATATTGTAAATACTGCTTTATTTCAGTGCAGGCACTTTATGAATAATGTCTTTGCATCCTGTTGTTGGGAAGAGTATTAGCATAGCCATGCTTTCTCTTTAGTTTTTTGTTTTTTTTTCCATGCCAAAGAGTGTAATTGAACTGCTATTGTAAACATAAATTAATGTGAATATATGCACCCCAGTGCTTAAAGGTCTCTACCTCTCACAGCTACTGAAACTGCTTGAAAAAAAAAGAAAAAAAAACCCTGAATCCATGTGAGAGTTTAAATCCTATTTCCATAGACAGCTAAAGGATTTAGGATTTCATGCTTATTAGCTTGCTGTAAAATCCTCATTGCTAAAAACCAGGCATAAGTACCTGAGAAGTGCTTGTGAATAGCACTTTGCATTGGTCAAATAATGATATAATTTTAGTTTGGGATTTTTTAATTTATTTTTTTCTCACCAAAATAAAAAGACATCAACAGCAATTTGTTAGACATGAAAGGTTATCCTTGATCCCCCTTGAATCCTCCTGCTGGAGCTCTTCTACTTGGATTGAAATTCCTAAATAACAATTATTTAAAGTGCTGGCTCTGGTGTTTATCAAGGAGATAAACTACTTGGAAGCAAGAGCTGCTCACTGAAATAGCTGGAATTATTTGTATGTGGTGGAAGCCCAATATGAGAAGGTTTTGTTCCCCCTTGCTACTCGACTGTGTTGTAAAGTGAGGGTTGAGCCAACCTGCCAGGAGGTGAGAATGATGATTTGTAAGTACTGTTGGCATCTTGGATGATTTCTCACACAAGTGGGTAAACTGTCCTGAGACTAAACTACTCTTTATCTCTCCTTATTTTCTCCTTGTTTTCCCCTAGATTTGGGCAAATTTGACTCCACTGTGGATACAGACTCTGAAGTGTATTTATGAATGTGAGAAAAATCACAGTGTCTATGGAAAATTTTGTCAAAAAATTAAGAAAAGTAGTCAAGGATTTTCCCTGTTCTCATTCACCCTCTCTGGACTGTGCCACTGAACCCTTCCCTTTACAAAAGCCAGGCCTGATTTGGGTGATGTGTTGCCTTGGGAGGTTTCCAAGGCTGGTGCCACCAGTCTCTCCAGGAACCTGGTGGAATTAAATGAGTGCTATGTTAAACCATAAAAAAACTGTTTGAAAACTGTCATGGTATCCCACATTACACAGTCCAGACCTCTTCACCCCATCTCTCCTGCAGCAGAGAGAATTATTTCTCCCAATTAACACTGAAATCCAGCAGTCTGTGTCTGAAACACAGCACATCTTCCTGGAACACACAGGATCTGGGTTGCATCAGTGAATCCATTCTATTTTCTAGGCTGCTGCAACACTTTTAGCCATGGTTGTTGAAACAGGGTCCAGCATTTGCCTTCATAAGCTTCTGGCAGCCTCCTTATTAAACCCCATTCTTTGAGAGCAGCAGGCAGCCCCTTTGCTCTGGGGTGCTGAGAAGTTTTGTACTCAACAGAATCCTTCTGGGGGGCACCACTCCACTGGGGTCCACAGCCAGTGCACACTGATGGCATCAGAGCAACTCTGGTCAAACACACTCTAATTAAAACAGCCCAAGCTACACAACTGAGGAATCAATATATGGTGATCTGAAGTACACTCCAGAGAGGTTTTTGAATGTTTATAACCAAAACAAAAATAACAAAACACCCCAACAGTTCCACTGAACTTTCCTCCCTCTGCATCCTTTAATCTTCAAAAACATTTCTGCAAACTTCAGAGAGGATTTTATTGCTATCAAGCTGATTGGGTCTTGTCTCTCACATCCCTTCCTAACAGAGGTATGACAGGACAGTGGCATCAGTCTGAACAGTGCATTTCCTGTGAGGGATTTCAGCTTTTGGGCTGTGACAGGAGGGAGTGGTTTTGACACTTGTTTCAGCCTCTGCTTGGCCTGCTCAGCCCCTACCTGCCTGTGTGGCCTCACAAACTGCAGAGCATCCTCTTGAAGCATGTGCTGACCTTAAGTCAGCTTCTGGAGAGAGCCAGCTGTGCCAGCTGTGCAGGTATCTGGTGTGAAGGTGCTGACATTGCCACCAGGTTTGGAGGAAAGCAGATCCAGATACCCTGCTGCCCTTTGTCCAGTGCAGCTCTTGATTTGCCCAGGGAAGCACTGACGGTTCCCAAATCTCTGTAGAGTTGGCATTTGTGAGGACAGCTCATTAGCTCCCATAATTTTAAAAGGTTTTAAAATTTTAAAAGGTTTTGTGTGTACCACCTGCAAAGATCTGAAGCAGATCTTTCTTGCTTGTAAGTCAGTTCAGAGCCTGAAAGCATTTCAGCCTCTCTGAAATATGTGTCCTCTCATGTATGAACTCAAGAGCTCCTGTCTCTTACAGCCACCTGGGAAAAGCTTTGTAAGAGTCTAGATGATCCAATTTTAAATGTTTAAATTTTTTTTAATGCTGCTTAAGAAGTTCCTACAGTGGGTATTTGGGGAGAAAACAGAACACTTTTTCATAATTTGTTTAACCACTGAAAGCAGTTGAGGAGCAGATCCCTCACCAGTGTACATAGATTATCCTGTGAGCAGCTACTCCAGTCCACAGAAGGTGAGGGTAGAGCCTGGCCTGTTTTGAATATTATCTCTATTTGTATGGTGTTTTGCAGTGTAATGACTGCTTTAATTGCATGTGTTTGACAAAACCAGAAAGGGAGTGAGGTTTATTATTGTTTTGATACAGTCTCAAAAGGGAAGCTTTTTACTAGCATTTTAATACAGCCCTTTGTAAACACCCAGCAAAGAAAAATACTGAATCCAATCCTTCTGCTAGTGCAGTCACTGAGTTTCCTGTGGCTTTAGTAGGAGCTGGGCTGGGTTCAGTGTATGTGGTACTCTCCAGCATTACTGATGATGAGTTAATGTGTTTTATATATTGATGCTTTTTGCTGAACAGTGCATCGGCTTTTTATGATTTGGTGAAATACAAAAATAAATTATTTGAAAATTCATTGTTTCTGTGCCTGTTCTTTGAAGGTGAGTTTAAATTGTTACAATATAAGATTAAAAAAATGTTCTCAAAGTCAGTGGTAGAGTCTTTGTAGTCATTCCGCAGCCTCTCCATGCCACAACTTGTGTAGTTAAGGGTACGTCCAACCATCCTCAGCTGCCTGAGCCCTTTTGGATCCTCTTCCAGCAGTTCACCCTAATGCCATTGGAGACAAGGAGAAAATGGTCCTGTGTCAACACGCAGCTGGTTTGTTACCAAATGTAAGGGGAGACCACAGGCTGCATGGTCAGGCCATTTTTCCAAATGCCAGCTGGTTAATTTCCTTCATGTAGCATCAGTCTTTCTCTTCAGAGATGGGCATAAAGGTTCCCAACAGCTATCTTGGAGCAAAGAATTAACAAGAAACAAGTCCACACTATTATCTTAGAGGTTCCTGAGTTATTCCTTGAGGGCAGTTGGTAACTCTCATTTATAGTCACAAGTTGCCAGCTCTTCTGCTTGTTTCTAAGTGACAAAAGGCAGAAATGACAATTACAATTGCTGCTGTGGGCTCATTTCCAGACTATCAGGGTTGGAGAGATGAAGGGAAGGAAGGGGACCTTCACTGGTGCTAATGCTGAGTGCATCAAAAGGTTAATGCAAAACCATCCAGTGTCATCTCCCTGTGTCTTTTTCTGTCTCCTCTGATCCTGTGGGTATGGATCCTGCTGCTGCTGCAATCAGGTGCTGTCGATGTGCCTGGAGAGGGTGTTGGCAGCTGCCCTCCATCCGTTCACACTGCAGGAATGTGCTGAACACTGTCAAAACAACACTTACCCTTCTTCTGCTGTGGTCTGCTTGTTTCTGCTGTATGTTAGTTACATACTCTCTGCAACAGGGGATTTAAGCAGCACTTCTACCCCTAGGGACTGCAATTAGTCCATTGTCATGCACAGACCTGCTGCCCTTCCCTGGCCTTTTTTTGTCTACTGCCACCCTGACACTGCTCCTGGGAATGCCTCTACCACTGTCTGCTTCAAAAACTGCACCACAGGTCCTGTCCTACATCACTCCCTCTTTCAGCCCTTTCTATCTAAAACACAGCCATTTACAATTCATATATTTACAGTGCAATTGCATTCATTATACAATTGCCCAGAGCTGGTTGGCTGCAGCACTTTTGACTTCTGAAGCAATTCACCAGGGTGGCTCCAGTGTGAATTCAGGTGAGCATCTCCGCCTTTTGCAATAAATTATGAACTCTCTCTCTTTTTTACCCTCTATTGGGAAATTCTCAGGAGTTGTGCTGAAGGCAAATATTGCCCAGCATGGCCAGCAAGGGGATTATTACCCAACACAGATAATTTTATTTAACTTTAGAGAGCCAAACTCCCAAAGGTGTCATACCCAAAAAAAAACATTGTTTAACAAGAATAAGGAGATATCACATCCAGCTCACAGTGGTGAGGATAAAGCTGTGATGGCTAAAGAATTAAGGTGCAGAGAGGGAAAGGGGGTTATGTGTGTTTATACAGTATGGATGAATGGAAAAAGAGCTTCAGTGTGAGAAGGAAATAAAAGAGGTAAGTCCACAGTGAAGTTGTGCAGCAGTAAAGAAATGCAGGCCCAGGAATGGAATTTTTTTCTCCAATTCTCAGTCATGTTATTGACCCACTTCATTCACTCCCACATGCAGTGGCTTTCTTAACTTCAGTTTCTTCACCTACAGGATGCCACTGCTCTGCCAGAAACAGGTTTTAGCCTTCATTTTTTTCAAACCTTCTGGCTTCAAGGCAATTTTAGTTTGGCTTTCTGCTGCCTGCCAAGTATCTGACTGAGCACAGTAAACAATCCTGACCCAGGAGACCTTGTAAAGCCATGGTGAGACCTCAGCAGTGGTCTCAAGATAACTCGAGTGCTGCCTTTTCCCATGCCCAAAACCGTCCCAAACAGAGCCAACACAAAAGCCAAAAATAGCTGTTCCTCTGCTGAATATCCCTGACAGCCCAGATGTGATAGCAGTTCTCCCTCCCACCAACAAATTGTGCTCCAACAGGAAGAATGTGGACATTTTCCTTTTATAGCAGGCTCAGTGTAAATGTGGTCCTCTCTCCATGCGCTGGGGAGCTGTGCAGGAAGGTGAGCACATGGATGGTCCTCACACCACCTCCATGTTTTCCCTCACAGTCCTAAGAGGAGTCAGCCCAGACCCAGAAAGAAACACCACTGATTTGCCAAAGAGTTTCAACCTGGACATTAAAAAGATCACAAATATTCCAAAAATGCAAACAGAAGTCGAAATCACCCCCCTGCCCCATGCAGGTACCAATCAAAACCTTTTCCCCAGAGATTCACCAGCACACAGGTTTAGAACCATTCTTCTTTATTACCTAAACAGCAGGGCTGAGGCAGGGTAGAAGGGAGGGAGGCAGGGGTGGGATTCACCCTTTGAGCTGGGGTACCTGAGTGATCTGCACACAGCCCATGAGCCAAGCCCTGCTCCTCCTGCAGCACCCTCTGCTTCCCTGGCCAGAGCAATCCCTGCTTCCCAGGCCAGCTGTGCCCAATGCCTGCCTGGGGCTTTGACGGCTTAGGAGGGGCAGGAGAGCAGCCACTGAAGGCATTTCTTTCTTTCTGTCTTGGCTGCAATTTTTCTGACTTGTTTCAATCAAGCTGCTGCCCCCTCTGCTCCTGAGAGGAGGTTGCAGGTTGTGCTCCTGTTTATCCTCTGTTAAAGTTCTTGGACTGCTTGGGAGAAGGTGGCTGGGGCAGATGTATGGCCCTCAGTTAAAAAAAAAACAAAACCTAGAAATAAAGCACCATTTTTTCTTTTTGATGGTTGCAATGGCAGGGGGAATATAAGCCAAGGTCTTGCAGACATCTCTTCATCTTCTCTGCAGTGTTCCCTGCCTACACTTTTTTTCCCTTTTTCTTTTACTTACAGGTTCTGATGTCAATCTCACCATACAAAATAACCCCAAGCACACATCAGGTGCTAGCTGAGCAGAATCTAAGATCTAAAAGCTGGTCGAGCTGGTTCTTTGAAGCTCATGAACTTGCAGTCATTTGTTCCCCTCTCAGATACCCAGAGCAGCGTTTCACATGATCTCCATTAAAAGGATTCCTTCCAGAGAAATGCATAGTATGGTGGGACAATGATAAAGGAACTGTGCATCCAACACCTTCATAAGCAGTCCATATTATCATGACATAAGGCCTTGGATTCTCAGGCATAGCCTCTGTCTGAATACAAGCACTGTCATAAATCTTGCATGTCACCCTGTGGGGTTTATGAACTGAATCAAACCCAGAGGATTAAAACTGCTGTTGTGATTAACCTGGGTTTCAATGCTGCTATTTATTATGTTAGGCAAATAAACTATTTTCTGTTTAAATGAGTTTCCACGTTCTTTTCAAGACCTGGGAGTCAAGTGAAGCATTAAGAACCAGCTTTTGCCCGCGGATGAATAAAATGCGTGAAAGGAAACAAGAAAGCCATTTGCTGGGATTTTACTAATAATCATTTCAGGTGTATAAATATAGCAGCTTGCCAAGCCTTTGGCCACCAGAGCAGTGTCTGTGCAATGGCTCAGCTTTATTTTAATCTTTGCAGAGTAATTCTTTGGAGACTTGAGGAGAAAGATGGTTTGGTATCTAAAGTCTTGACCCAGAAGAATTTTCGTCTGAGTTTGCTGCTGCCGACACAGATCAATTTATTCCTCTTTCTGCTTTTGCTCCTCATATCAGCAGCTTATAAACTCTGGGTAACCAAATCCAGATACTTGTTTGCTGTTCAGGGTGGATGGAGCACGAGCTTGGTGGGACCTCAAGGCATTAGTATGAATGTTCATTGATGTGAAACAAAGAAAAACAACAAAGAAGGAAAAAGGAGAACAAGTGTTTGCTGGATGGTGCACAGCAGGGCTGATTTCCTTGCTCTTTGAGGTGGATGCTCATGTGTTCCTTGCACGTGGCTGCAGTAGGCTGGGAGCTTTGCATTGATGTTTCTCAGCAGTGCCAGGCTGCAGGATGCTGCTACTGCCTCAGAAACCAAGTCCAGCACCTCTGAGCAATGTGTCTTATGTGCAGAAAGAAGATGACAAGTCGGGATTGAAATTCCTCCAGGACTGTGACATCCTGCTTCATGCTGGCGTAGTAGAGACTCACAGCAAGGATCAGCAGTGCACAAAACAAGAGCCACAGGAGCACAGGCAATCCAGATGATGTCCTGTCATCTGCTGAATGGTGATGAGAAGAAAAAAAGGAAGCAGCATTATTTTAGTGCCATCTTAAATGCTTCCCAAATTTGATCCCCTGCTGATGCCTTTGTCCCAGTTTTGTGGCAGCAGCAGGGTACAGAGGGCTCTGGTGGTGAGCACTTCTCTAGGCATCAGTTAAGTGATAGTGAGTCACACCTCCTCATGGAAGGTGGTGAGTATGAAAGATATCATCTAATGGAGCATTTAGAGAGTTTAATTATATACAATAAGAACAGGATTAGCATAGCTAATGCATGATCTCAACTTCCCCTACAGCAATTATTTTTATACCTTTACCCTAAATGTTAAGTTGAATGATAGGAGAATATGAAGCTACTTGGTCTAATTATTTAATGTTCACAAATGCCCCATAAAAGAGAGAAGCTATAGATTTCTGTCCTTTTCCCTGGTAAGTCAGCTTGTTTGGGACTCCTACTAATTCTGGGAAGAACCCAAACGTGGCTCCATTAACCAAGAGGCATGTTCAGAAAGCTCTGGCAGTTTGAACCACTGTGTTTGAGTGCTATGTGTGTTAATTACACCACAACATCCTCTGCACTTCCTCTTCAGCAAGAGGACGCTGTGAAGATTTTTCCTGCCTTCAAAATATTTTTCAAACATGTTTAAAGGTTGGGCACAGCACACATGTGGAAACCAGAGGGCTGCATTCAACCTGCTGACTGCTGTGTCCCAGCCCTTGCCTGTGTATGCATCCTGGGCCTTGGGGACCCAGTTTTGATTCAGCCCTGGCTGCTCTGTCTGACTGCATGGCCATTGCACACTCGGCGCTATTTCATAAAGCACTTAGAGTATTAAACATGCAGTATAAAGCCAAATTCATGCCTGAATAAAACCCATAGTGTGCAGCTATTTTCTTGCCATATGCACATAATCAATAAGGAGATAAAAATGTGGAGTGTATTATTATGGGTAAAGGGCCAACATTAGCTGTAACATATTTAAATTAGCTTCCACTCCGAGCCCTGGAATACACACCAGTCAATTAAACTGTCACACAGATGTACAGAGAGGAAGGTAAAAGTCATAAAACCAAGCCAGAAACACATAATAATGTATCAAAAAGTGTATGGGGAAAAGGTAAAATGTTAATAGGCAGTCATTTTATAGCTAACCAGAAGCCAAATCAATGCCCCATAATAGACCTGAGTGAATTATTTGCAGCAAGTAATTTATTCATTTGAATTTAGCCCTTCTTTCTGTTTTCAAATTATCCATGTGCAGGCTTCAGATTTTATAAATTTGTTTATTTGGCATTATTCTATGCAGGGTTGATATGAAGGTGTTTAGCCAGGGAATTGCTCACCACTTTCTGGATTTGCAGAGATTTGTGAGTTGGGAATTGGTGTTTCCCTTTGTGAGATTTCCCACACCACAGGCTGCAGCTCCTGACTGGGTGCCCCACCTGCCTTTTCCAATGTGGGGCTTGGTTGATGAGCACATGTGGGAGCAGGGAAACCTTCCTGTGGAAGCTGAACAGCTTTTCGCATCAACCCTTTCATATGAAGTGCTTGTAACCTGTTTCAACTTTTTAAAAGTTACTTTCCATGTGAGATTTCTGGGCAATCTCAAATGTAAAATTGGGTTTTCCATATATCCTCTCAGTCATGAAATATGTTCTATCTATGAATGGAAGAAAATAATGCAGAAGGATAATTCCACTTGCAAAATTGTGATGAGTTAAGCTCACAACAGCTTCAGCCCATCACTACATTTAGGTGTTGAAAATCAAATTTGCTTTTCTGGATTACAATTAGAAATTTAATGCTTAAATTTGTTAGTTAAATTGCTTGTTGGAAGAGCACAGACCTGTGCCCAGTCTCATGGCAACTCATCTGAGAAGAGCACTGGACCTGAATATGGGAGATTTTGTTTCAGTTCCTGCTTTGGGTACACATTTCTGCCGTGCCCTGAAGAATATTTGATATTTGCTTTCCCCCAGGCCCTTTCTGGCTGTAGTACCCTGATTCCAGCCCAATAACAACCCTAGATGATGCCACCATTGTCATGAACACACAGCCCCCATTTCTGGACAAGAGCAAAAGCTGAGGGATATGGGGACATCTCCCTGAGAGGATTTTTGACCTCCCAAAAGTACAGCTCTGTGTATGTATATATACATGTGTATAGGTGCCCCTCTCCCCTTCACTGCCTACATGTTGCCCAGGCCCTCTAGAAGTTATCACCATCATCAGAATATCCACATACACTCATCTTGGGGGTCTGTGAGGCTGCCAGGCCTCAAAACCCGATTATTTTTATTATTTCTACCCTGCTGTTAGCATATAAATGAATTGTCTCTTCCCCTCATACAAAACTCAGCAGGGAGAGCTATTGTTTAGCTTGGGGTGCTTTTCCTGCATATCTTAGTGAGAAACCTGCACCTATTCGAATGCCATAAAATATATTAATTATATTTAAATTAAAAATAGCTTCAGGGATTTAATTTTTGTTTCCACTATTTGTCTTACTAGATGTCTTGTTTAAAATTGCACCAGACCTCATCAGCACCTTGTGCTGCTTATGCTGAGAAGAAAAAGCAGCAACCACTGACAGCACAAACTGCTGTGCATATGGAGGGTGTATTTGCACAGTGCATCCCACCAGCTGCAAAAGCAAACTCAGGTTAATGCTATGGATGGCTCACAGTTATAATGTGAAAAATTCAACTTACCCACTACGTAGTCACAGCAGGAAATTACTGGAAAACAAAATGAAAATGTTTTTACTTGCCTGGAAAGGTCTCTTGGCAGCGGGTGAACAAGAAAAGCCAGGACAAAGCAGTGTATCTGAAATTGCTGCCACCTTGGAGATGCTGGGCAACCTCTTACAACACTTTTGGCTCTGGGTGAGCACCTACCCAATCCATGCAAACATGCAGATGCACTTCAGGAAAGTGAGGAAAAATTATTGTATGAGAGAATTCAGAGGCAGGATTGCTGCTGTTGCAGAGCGGTCATGAAACAGCTCTGCTAAAACCCCTCCCTATTCTACATAATTCCTAGAAAGGAAAGGATTTAGACCAGCAGGCTGAAAGAATGAAAGTTAAGAAAGCACTGTCAGGCTAACTTTCATCAACAATATCCTGGAAATGTGTCTGCTTGGCAGCCAGGCCCAGACACAATCCAGGATGAAAAGTCCTGCATTGGAAATGGAAAAATTTCAGTGGTGCCAGAAACCTTCATTTTACCAGCCTTAATGTGAGTAATATTGTGTGGACAAACAGCAAACAATCTCAATCACAGACTGTTTGCAACACAGAATGCTAATTATGGGTTGGAACGTTTCTGATGTCTCCATGAAAAGGAGTCTCAGAGTTTTCTCCATGCTCACAGCTCCCTGCATGAGCGGCAGCTTTGCTGAACTCAGAGCCAGGGGGACACCAGCCTGGTCCCCTGGACTGACTGCAGGATTCCCAGTGCTGATGTGGGGCATGGACTCTGGCACAGAGCTGAGGGAGTTATTATTCCCATCAGAATCCTGCTCTTGAGCACTCAGATGAGCTTTGAGGAATTTAAGGCTGACTCACTGAGTCTCTCCAGGAGCTCAATTTTGATGGGAAAGCCCAGGCCATGTCAACAAGCTCATCAAGAAACAGCTTCCCCTTCATGCATCAGGAGGCATCCCAAACAATGCATTGCCAAACAAGTGAGAGTTCTGTTTATAGACACAGCAGATGCCAAGCCTTATTTTCAGAAGCTGCAGCAGTCCAAACAGGTGGCTGACAGAAATTTTACCATTCTGCCACCTGTGTTTTGACCAACTGACATATCAAACCCATATAATTTTAGTTCTCTACCAATAAATACAATTTTCTTGGCTGGATGGGTTTGGGAAAGTCAGAAGGTAACACCAATTATTATTTGGCATGGCATACAGCACGTGCAGAGGTGCAAACTGGAACCTTGTGCCAGACCTCTGCTGAAGGTCACTCCCAGCTGACCTAATTGCAATATTTTGGCTCATGAATGAAAGGTTTTGTTAGCTGTGTCAGTCCTTGGTTGCCTCTGTTGGCAGAAGTTATTATATCCTGACTGCTAGGCTCAGACCTCTGCTGCTGTATTCTGTGGCATCCTCATTATACACAGTGACATAATTATGTTTAAATTTGGTCTGAGTGGAAACATTGTTCTGGGGAAGCTCTGGGGCCCAGCCAGGTCCAGAGTGCACAATGACCCCTGTGGGGGCTGGCTCAGGAGTCACTGTGACAGCAGCTGAGGGTGAGGCAGGAGTCTGTCCATCCCAGGGCAGGCAGGCAAATGGACCAGATGCAGTTCTGCAGAGCACAGAGCAAACATCATCCATCCTCTGCTCTGTGCTGAGCTGAAAACCACAAATTATTACAGGGGGAAGCTGATGTGGACAGACAGGCTGGATGTTAAAAGCTGGAAAGATCATGCCAAAATTCCTGATAGCTTGAGCATACCATGTTCAATGACTTCTTCTGGCTCACGAAACCGAACCCTGCGCTCTGCTCTCCGCTTCTCCCCCACAGCTGGGTCCACAGGTGGCCTTTTCCTCAGTATGGAAGGAGGAGAGCTGCTGTCATCTGCCTAAAGAGTTGATCAAAACACAAAACATGTCACCATCCAACAGGGTGAAGCATTTGGGTGAAGTTTTGATCTTTGGTGGATGTGTTACTGTGTCCCTTGAAGGACATGATGTGTAACACCTCTTCTTGGACAGACCACTGTCATATTTACAGCCAAACAAAAGGGATATTCCTACATTGCCATAGATCTGCAGTACTTAAAGCTGTATTCTCAGGGAAAAGGATAGGTAAAGCAATGGACAGCAAAATATTCAGAAAAGATTTCTCTAAATTGTAACAAATATTTGCTGAAGGTGGCTGCTCAACAGCCTTGGGCTGTTCTTAGAAGAACATAAATGTGATATGAAATATATGAACCATATCATTTGGAGCACCTTTGAAATGTTCTGAGCTAAGCAGTTCCACTCAGAATGCAGCATTACAATTTCAACACCTGGGACTGTGCTGACTTGGGTTTGGACACTCCTGATGGGTACAAGAAGGTAATTTATTTGCATTTCAATATAACAATTATGATGTTGCTCTGGTTTTTGCTTGGAAACCACATTTAGTCTTTGACAACAGAATCATAGTGCTGTGGATTCTTTGAAATTACAATAAACAGAGCTGCAATAACATTAATAACTCACTGTTCTGCATGGGAGTGCTCCCACAGTCAACTGCCCAAAGTGAATCCAAAGAACCTTGATTCAGACACCCACTGTCCTCTGGCAGTAGAGAGCAGATGGCAAATTTTCTGCTTTTCAAAGTGAGGGCTAGAGATTCTTAACATTTTATTTTAAGACTGAAGTAATCTTCTCTAGCCCTTTCCATCTCTCCCCTCTGTTCCTCTGCTAGATAAAGGTTATTATTTCCTCTGGATTTCTCTCTGCTCCCTTTTCCCCCACTTTGTAGTTTGTTCCCCCACTCAGTGAATGCATGCTCCTTACTTCAATTCTTCTCCTTGCTTTAATCTTTCTACTCCTCAATTATCTACTTTTATCCTTTTTTTGACCCAAATGCCATTTCCTTTCCTTCTTGTTGGATGCTTTCCCCATGCTCACCATTTCACACACCCACTCCTTGGGCTGCAGGAGCAGGATTAGGTCCCAGTGACTGCAATTTGGGGGTGTCAGACCCCAGAGTAAAGGGGATAAATAGATTTTCTTACACATCACATTCTGGATAACCTCAAAAGACATTTTGCATAGCTAGCAGGAGCTGCCATAGGGTGAGGAATGTCTTTGATCCCTTCTCCTGAGCGATTAATGAATCCAACCTCATCACTGATAAGGATGATTTCTCTGATCCAGGGGTCATATCACCTCTGTCTCATGACTGGGGACAGTGTGTGTTGGAGCTCTGTGTTTTTCATTCAGCAGCTAAGAATCTGGAAGCTCCATTCAGGTTATGGGAAACCTGGATTTCACTTCTTTCTGAGTCCAAAGAAATACAAAGCTATGTCTATATACACGCCTTCATCATCAGGGTTATGGTGCACACATGGGAGCAGGGAATCTCAGTCTCTGCCACTGGAGCTGTCTTGTTTGGCCTTGAATAATTAAATATTCATTGAGCTAAAGAAAGAAAGAAAGAATGACTTTACAGCCTCGTGTTTTGGTGCTCCCTTGGGGGTGGCAGAAGCCTCCTCCTATCCTTGCTCCAATGAATACTTAATATGTGATACTTAAATATTCATTGGAGCGGTCACTGGGAACAGGGTCTCTCATCTGCCAGGTGAACACCCCAATCCCTCTGCAACAGCCACACACACACATTACTCACATAATGAATATTTGATTATTCTGTGTAAAATGAAGCAGGTTTAGGGAGACACAGCCTAGCTCAGGCTGGGGGTGGTTATAGCTATAAGGGCTTCTCCTGTGGCACGACCAAGGAAACTGAATCTTGTATTTGAAGAAATTTATAACTCCAAGTGCAGCTGTTGCCCATATGAGCTTTTCCAAACACTTAGCAGTGACAGCACATCAGAAGAGAAAAACATGAAACAGCTGGCTGGTTGGATAGTACCTAGCCAAGGCAGACCTTAAAAAGGAAGTGATTTCATGATATTCACTACTTTAATAGCTTACAGAAATCAAAGCTACGCATTGTCAGAATGAACAGAACACTGCCCCCTCAGACAGAAATCTGATGTTAGCATATTGTAACAAGAGTTAGAAACCTACCAAAGTGATAGCTGGGCAATTTTATGACCCTAAAAACAACCCATCTGTAACAAGCTGTAAGCACTGCACACAGGGACCTCATCCCCTATGAGAAGATGACTTACCTGCAGCTCTTTGGCACTAGGATCAGGAAGTGAGGCTGGACATACTTGGGACATGTACTCTGGATGCCAACATGAAGCCTCCCACATGAAGATTTGGATGGAAAGCCTCTTGCCCAGAAAGAGAGGGAGCAGGGAAAAGCTTCAGGAGCCCCCTGAGCAGGGGGATGGAGCCAGCAGTGACACCGTGCAGATGGGAGCGGAGAGGAGGATGAGGAGGGGGAAGAAGAGTTTGTGTCCTTTGTACCAGGGCTGGCGTGGGAAGGATGAGATGTACTCAGGAGCCAAAAATAGCACCCAGTGATAACACTGGCTGTGCAGCTGGAAGCAGGGCTGCTCTGGCAGCGGGAGAGGGCCTGAATGGAGCAAGTCACAGATAAACACCTACGTGTTTGTTCTGCCGGAATGTGAATTGGGGGTGGTTTTTTAATAGCAATTGCTGCATTTCTGTGATTATGTTGGATTCCTTTCCAGAATCCATTACCAATCACAAAAACCTTGCAAGTGGGATTGCTTTTAATCCTTCTTCTGTTCAAAAGATGTGGGTAAAGTCACCAGCAAATTATACAAATGTAGTGGGAAGACAGATATCTCCCTCCAGAACAATTATGGCCTCACTTTATATGTTTTACAAATTAAATCCGTTATTATAGTAATAAAGTGGGATTTAAACATTTGACATTTCTACTCATATTATAATAAGATTATTGATAGAAAGAGAGGTGATTTACTGTTCAAGAGACTTTAACAGTCCCTTGTCAAATACTGAAGGCTGGGCATCATCAAATATACAATTTCTAGTTAGAAATACCTGCCATGATTGCTGATATATACTGGTTTGTTGTCCCTGGAAGCACAACCTTGTGTTTTTATTTTGTTCTTTTCCTGGAGCTATTTATTTGCAGTGCCATGTGTAATGGACATGGTTTGGTTTTATAGCAGGTGGTTGGATGGCTATTTCCATGTCATGTTGAGGCTGGCCCTTGCTCTGCGGGGCAGAGAGGGTGGCAAGATGCTCATACTGGCACTGGTAACCAGAGGGCACAGCTGCTCTGTGGGTTTTACTACTTACTCACTTCCTTTCAGGGATTTGGGGAATGGGTGAGTAGATGGAAAGAGTTGGGATCCTCCTCCAGAGAAAACTGGGCCAGAGCAGCAGAGGTGGTTTCTGAGGCTGCTGTGGGGTCAGCAAACCCCTCAGGACTTGCTGCCCTCCTGCAGCTCAGCCTCTGCATGGGTGCACTGTCCTCAAGCCTGTCCTTGATGACATCAGCATCCACGTGGAAAGGAATAGATTTTGCTGGTCTAGGGCTCTCCACTGAATGCACCATATTAAAAAGTCCCCTGAAGAAAGTTACCTTACCTTCTCTTTCCTGTGCATTGGGGTGATGGAGGGCTTTTCCTCATGCTGAAACCAGCTCACAGCTGCAGGCCTTGTGAAATGCTTCCAAAATCCCCTCTCTGCTGTGTCCTGCAAGTGTTCCACAGAAGTTATTTCAGGAAATCTTTTGGTGGGGAAAAGACAGTCTTTTAAATTTTGTTCATAGTAGATCCTAGACAGAAAGGTGGCAAAACCTGTCAAACCATGGTCCCTGGCTTCTCTGGCTCCTCCTTCCTCCTGTTGTGATAATCACCTACTACTAATTCATGTAAGAAGGAATTTACCTGCCTGCTTTGGCCAGCAAAACTGATGAAGGTGGGGTTAGGGAAGTCAAAGTCTAGTAATCATCTAGCTTTGGCTTTGTCCATGGGAATTGTCTCATTTATTTTATTAGTGTCACCCAGCAAGGCACATAAAAAGGTCTTGTGCAGCCTCTTATTCCGCAGAGTGGGGCAATGCATTTGCCAGCTTTTACATCTGAATAAAAAACTTTGTTCATGTCTTCTTCACTGAACCTGACTTTGTTCAAAGGAAGGTTTTACAGTTTTCTAAGTATTTGGTCAAAGATATTTTGGTAATTAAAAAAAAAAAAAAAAACAACAAAAAACCCCAAATGGGATTTACTGTATTCAAGAAATGGACATAGGGAGACAACATTTATAATTTTTCATGCCAGAAATAATTTCTTTTCAATTCTAGATTCCCCTTAAATGTAAACATTTTTTTTTGTTCATTTGATTGAAAAATAATTGGGCAGCTTATAAATGTTTTCATGAAAGATTGCTATTTAAATGCCAGGGAGGATAATTTCATCATGGCATTCTCACTTTTATCTCAAGATGTGCTAATTATATTGATAGTAATGGTTGTAAATGCTTGAATAATTAGTAGTTACCTGGGCACTCAAGTTTCAGTGGATAAAGATGTCAGGAGTTCAAATCTCATGACAGGGACAGTTCCATTCCTACTAAGTAAGCTTTTGATTGTAGTTTAACAACCTAAAATTGGATATATGTTAGGAATAAAACACAGCCCAAATGCCTAAAGTAAAAGAATCCAGGAAAATAACTTCTCTAGCCTCTGAAATCACTGATAATAAATAATAGTTACTATAGTGGGATGATTTCTGCATTAAAAGCTGTAAGAATTTCCTTTAATATTGCCCTTCTTTTTAAAATAATTTTTCATCTAAGATTTGATCTCATTTCATGCAAAGTACGTCAGAAACAAAGCTGGACAAATAATTCATAAATGAATTATTTAGCTTGTGAGTGTCACCTCTATTTCTTTCAGCTAATTGTTCACAAATAGATAGTGACTTTTGTCAATGTATTCATTATTCAGATTTATTCAGTGGATAATTGCTGGGAGTAATTCTTTGTCTGTAGATTGCTTGGAATCATTTTGCTGTGAACATTTAATAGTAAAAATCTATCAAGGCTTTCAATAAAAGACAAACTAAAATTATCTATAACTACTGATGTAGCCCTTAAACACGAACAATATAATGCAGTTTTAAAGAGCAACAGCAACATTTTAATCAAGGAATCCACTACTTCCCATGCTACATAGAAGAGAAAGCAAAAACATTTCAACTCTCTGTATAGCACTGACATTGAATGGTGCACATTGTATATGCAAATAAGTTTTTACAAGAAAAGGGATGCTTAAGTGTTTGCTCAGCAGAAAAACAAAACATGCCTAAACAAAACATGATTGACTTCCCAGAGAATAAATATGAACAGTCCACACAAAAGAATTAACTGCACAGCCAGTATATTTTTCTGCAATACCTCAGTGGAAGATGTCTAGGAAATGAACATAACATGATAAAACAATTTTGCACTCAGAGGATAGCCGTGTAACCATATGAACTCTTTTTCCATTTCCTTCTGTGGGAATAAATATTTTAGACAAGCAAAGTACTTTGTAAATGATGCCTTTGTGGGGATTCGTCTGGCCTGGTTCAATTATTCTGAAACCCGGCAATTTTCTCATATCATTGAATCTGCTTTTATTGCAAATAGGGTCATAGAAATAGTCACTCATTGCAATAATGGACTTCGTTTATCTTAACTATTAACACTTGCAGTAGGTTTACACACACACACACGTATATATTCAATATTTATGGATATGCACAGTGCATATATATTAATAATGAAGTAACTTTATCTCCAACAATCTGAAAACAAAATCACGTAATCCCATACAGTGTGGGGTGCAGTGGTAACTGGAAGCAGCATATCAGGATAACAGAACAGAAAGGAATAAATAAATTAGAGGGGAGTCTTCCATATCTTCCTCAACTTCCAGGGTGTCAATTGAGCCTTTGTTCAGTATTCCACCTTTCGCGGTTCTGTGTAATCTTGATTAATAATTTAGAGGTGCACTTTTTGGAAGCAGGGTAAATTTTGTGTTTGCCAAGAGTGATTTTCCACTAGTCAGCAAGTACATCAGGAAATAAAACAGCAAATTGCCCCACAGAGTATAATTGGCTGTTGCCTCCTTCCTTTTTCTGCCTCTGGAGAAACAGATTTACTGCTAAGAGTTCTGGGACACCCACGAGATATCATACAGAACCATTTCTTCTCCTCAACCTTCCAGTAAAGAAAGCATTGTGTAAATCCCAGCCTCAAGACAAAAATCAGTTCTTTGGATTGCATGTTTCCATTCCACATCCAGAAGGATCATGATTAATCTGTTGTCTGTTGGTCAATCCAAAATGGGGTTTTTTCATGGAGTTGGTGAAAAAAAATCAACAGCAAAGCATAATGGAAACAGAGCACTGAATGGGAAGATGATCTGGTAACACTTGGTGTGTGTAGCCAGCCAGGATGAAAGCAATCAGTTTTGCTTCCTGTATATCTGCTAGTTCCTGTGATGGCCAGAGAGCTGTGAATCCAGGAGTGTTTTTTCCCAGGGAAGTGCAGTTGTGATCAGTGCAAAGTGCAGCACCAACAATCCCTGTGGTGATCCATGAAGGACCCACAGGATTACCCTCCCAGTGGGATCTTTTTGCCCTTCAGTTATTACTGCTCTGTGCTGGAAGTTTTCATGTTCTGTAAGTACCCCTTGGATGGAAGTGGGCAGACCTGGGCCATTCACCCAGGACGTGTGGGCCTGGATTGCTAAACTTTGTAAAAATTGGGTTGGGGTCGTGGTGCTGCATGTGGCCATCTGATCCATCACAGCAGAACTCACTTCTGAAGGCAGAGTCATGGCCCTATTTGCAGATGTAGCATCTCAGGATAGTTTTTGTTGGAAAAGATCTTTAAGGTCAATGAGTCCAAGTGTTAATCCAGCCCTGCCAAGGCCACCACTAAACCACATCCCCAAGTGCCACATCAAAATGTCTTTGAAATATCTTCAGGGGCTGTGACCCAACAGCTTCTGTGGGCAGTCTATTCCAGTGTTTAACAACTTTTTGGTGAAGAAATTTTTCCTTACATCCAATCTAAACCTTCCCTGGTGCAATCTGAGGCCTTTTCCTCTTGTTCTATTTGTTGTTAATTGGGAGAAGAGGCTGACATCCCCCATCTACAATATTTTTCCAGGTAGTTGTAGGGTGTGAGATGGTTTCTCCTGAGCCTAATTTTCTCCAGTCAAAACTGGAGCTGCTTCCTCAGCATAAATCTTGTGCTCCAGACCCCTCCTCAGCTCCATTGTCCTTCTCTGGACCTGTTCCAGCACCTCAATGCCTTTCTTGTAGTGAGGGGCCTAAAACTGAAACAGGATTCAAGGTGCAGCCTCACCAGCACTGAGTACAGGGGGACCATGCAGCAAATTCTTCAAAGTGATGATCATGCTCCTGGAGCTGTGGCACCAGTTTAAAATCCATATTGTGCACAGGTTTTTCCTTGTTTTAAACTGGGCTCTTTTTTAAGACAAAGACAGAAGCACTGAGGAGAAGTGTTGCAGGGTTTTGCATTATGGTGAGAAGATCCCTGCTGCAGGGCAGAGCAAACTCTGCTCTGTTTGGACTGACTGGAAGTGATTTAACTCTGTTGAGGAATTTGGTCTCAACTTATTCCTGGCATGAGTTCATTGACTTATAAAAGGCATGAATCTGTCTCCATTTCTTAAAATTGCCTCTCTTATTCATGTGTCTTTCCGGGTAGATGTTACAAATAACCACAGAGGACTTGTGATGATGTATAGTAAATATAGAGAGAATTTCTGGCTGCTGAAATGAACTTTCTAAATAATTACAGAATGATTCCACATCCATTTCATAATTAGACTCCTGAGATTGCAGCCAAGCTATTATTTGTGATTGAACATGCATTTTTATTTTAGAAATGTCCCACAGCCATTAGGTTTATTCCACCTGAGATTTTCTAATTTGTTCTGATCATCCTGTCACTGGGACCTATAATGTAAAATATGTATTGATCGAGTAAGAGTTACCAAGGAACAAAATGCTAATTTCTGCTGTTGGCTCACTGATTTCAAATCAGTCAGTCCTGTTGATGTGGGATGTGGGAGATGAACAGGGCTGGAGTGAGTGAGGTCATTCTTAGTCAGCTTTTGTTACACACTCTTTGTATTTTAGGAATGAAATCTAGTGGAGCTGTAACTTCTGCCCACAGCATGTGGGCTGCTGTTGTTGGCAGGGCTGCCATCAGCCATGAGATGAATTAGGAGAAACCACTGCCAGCAGGAGGACGTCTGAGCTGGCATAAAAGAGAAAAGGCATGCAAAGAAAACTCCTTAAAAACAGGGAAAGTGGAATTATCTTCAGGAGTTGTATTTTAGCAGTAATCACTCTGTGCTTGATGTTGTGTTCACTGCCCACATTCCTTGGTGAGCTTTGACCTGAGGAGAAATCCAGCAAGGATGACTGCAGGTTACAGCCTGAAAAGGGGATTAGTGGTTTTGTCTTAATCCCAGGTATCAAAAGACTCCAATTGACTTCTGTGAGCCACTGTGCCTCCCCTAAAAAAGGATTTTAGAAACCTGGCAGCCATTAATGCCAAACTGTCCCTAAGAGGGGCAACAAGCAGGGCTGACAGCAATGGGAAGGGAAGGAGCCAAGGGAATCACAAAGCACCAAGACACAGGCAACTGCATAACATGATTTGAGGGCACTGATGTAAATGCACTTGAGCTCCATTTGTAGTGTCACCTTGGAAGAGGATTAGATTAGATTAATGACATGAAAGAGCAGAAAAATGGAGAAAAGAGCAGATTGAAGTGTAACGAAACCCCAAATGAGTAAAAAACCCCCGTGAATTGGAAAGCATTTGGATGATGATATTGGATGATAAAAATGATAAAAAGAAAGTGGCAAATTCCTCTGTCATTGGCAGCTGCTTTACATTAATGTTAAGTCTATTAATGATGATATTTGTTTTTCTAATTAGCATGTAAGTCTCTCTTCTCCACCTCTCCAAGCCCTGGAGACTGGTGATTTCAGAGAAAAACAAATAGGTTTAACAAAAAGTAATTGGTACAATTTTCAAAACTGGCTGAGAGCTTCTGGAGTTTATATTCAATTTCGTCTCAGTTTAAGCTGAGGCAAAGAAAATAAGCAAGGGAAAATTCAGGCAGAACATCAAAGTGCACTTGTTGGCATCAGGCTATACAGATAAGTCAGGTTGAAAGCCAGTTATGTTTTGCAGAGGCAAACTGAATATTTAAGTTGTGCTTTCATCCCAAAGCAGAGCATCCTTTGGCATCCCTGCAAGAGATTGTAGGATCCTGCTCACACCAAGAAAATTTGTGTCTTACAATGGGGTAGCTGAGAGCAGGATGTGCTTTGAGAGCAGAGTGGTCCTGCTTTGACCCCTGGCAGATTTGAATCAGAACCTTCAAGTGCAATGCCCCTAAGATGCAGTTTCTTGTTAGCTGCCTGCTAACAGCTCAGCTGTCTCTCTCTTTCCCCCATTCCCTCCTTCATTCTTATCAGAAATTTGGTCCAGGACCAGGAAACCTCTCAGCTTAAATTAATATGCTGCTCAGAATCATCTCTGCCTCAACAAATGCATATTTTTTTCTAATGTGGAGCATTTTCATGGCTATATTTTTCATCATCTCAAATGTATGAGCCTTTAAATCAGTCTCCTCAATGAAACAATGGAAATGACTTTGCTTTTTCTTTTAAAGGCAGAGAAATGCAAAGGCAAGGAATGAAGCTTCGTGGGGCTGCTGTGGAGATGCTGAAATCAGGGTGTCTGAAGGGAGAAGCATGGAAGCTGAGCTCTTGGTCTGTTATGTGATTCTGACTACATGGCTGTTCCCTGACAAAGACAAAACTTCTGGGTACACTGAGCTGGCGCAGTGTCTTGCATTCTCTCTTTCATGCATTATACCCACTCCAGAAAGTG
The DNA here is from genome assembly GCF_027579445.1 of Ammospiza nelsoni. Classification (NCBI taxonomy): domain Eukaryota; kingdom Metazoa; phylum Chordata; class Aves; order Passeriformes; family Passerellidae; genus Ammospiza; species Ammospiza nelsoni. Next base: position 55,884,633 of record NC_080638.1, on the reverse strand, counting down.
TTTCTGGGGGAAGTTTTGAGACTGGAGTGTTCCTATACTTCCAACCTGTAGTTGGAAGCGTTTCTTCCAATGTTTGGAAATCTGGGAAAATATTAGATTCTTTCCAGAGCATACTGGGCCAAAATGCTCTTTGAAACTTAAAAGTGAAGATGATGGAGAAGTGACACCACCACTCCTTCTTCCCAGAAGTTCTCTCCTGACTTTGTGACACCTCTGTAGATAAGAAACATATTTTCCTGACACTCCTGCTTCTGGCAAGGTTTGTTACTTGCTGTGTGGATAATGCCAGAACTGGGAAATAGTATTAGTTTCTTCAGTGGTACATTTGACAGCCCAAATCAAAAGGTTCTTAGCAAGGGATGCTCCAGAAGCCACCACTGTCCTGTCTTTCAGGAGGATCCAGTGTGAGCCAGCATCAGTGTCAGTGATTTAGACTAAGAAGTGCCAGGTTAATCAAAGCTGGTGGGTTTGCTCTTTTCTGTGCTCTCCATTGCCATTTCAGAAAGGAGACCTTCAGCTCTTTTGCCTTTACCAGATACAAATCAAATAACTGCAAGGCAGAAAAATGACACTATAACACTCCTTTTTTTTTTCTTTTTTTTTTTCTATGAAATATAATTTTTAAAATATGAAAAATAAATTAAAAATACAGAGGACGAAAAAGTGAATTTGGAGAATTTAGAGCAGGTGGCATTGGTAACTGCCACCTTTACTTGTCAGTTCAGAGTTTGATTTTGGGGCAGCATGTGGTAGAAATGGGCTGGCACTGGAGAGAAGTTGGTGCTCTATGTAGCAAACACCTCACAGCACTCCAAGCTATCTACTTATCTCTTTTACAAAACCAAGGCTGAAAATGTCTTGAGGATGATTTCTTCTAAATCTTGGCACTGTCCCAGCTCATGCAGTAGTAGTTCTGGCCTCTCTATCTGAAATCTTTACTTTATTTGTTCCCCAAAAGGTAAAGTAGCTGCTCCAGGATGAATATCTAGAACATTGTAAATTCAGATACTTCTCAAAATCTTTTATTGCAAAACATGCTCATCTGAATCATGATCCATTCATTCTAGGTACTTTATCTAAGCAAAATAGAGTTTAATTCCCAGGTTTGGGTATGCCATTAGGAAGGGAACATGGAGCTTTCCTGATCGGCACCATGTTAAGCAGATCAGACCTCCTTTCTGGAGGAAAAAATGAGTTATTTGGGATTTGAAATGTTGGTAATCTTCTTTTCAACATCCATAAAAAAAAACAGGCTCCAGAGAAACTGATTACCATATTGCTTTTATACTGATTCAACTCTAAAAATCTGATGAGTTATTTTATTACAGCTCCTAACAAGGGTTACTATTGTTCATAAACAATTTGCTCAATTTCATCAGCCTTGTTTAAGACCAGAGCTGTACAAGAGCTGCAGACACTGGCAAAGAGGCTGCTCCTACCCTGCAGTCTGTATAAACTGAAGGAGCAATGCCACATTTTTTTTACACCAGCACAAAGATCTGGCCCACAGCTTTCAGAGAGGCTGAATATAGAACATTAGGGAAAAGAAGTCAAGAAGCTGCAGTATTTTGACAGGAACAGGTTAAGCAGTTCAACAACAGAGGCTCTCTCTACACTGGCCTGTGCAGCCTAGAACACACAACCTTTTTTGGACGTACCTGTTGGTCAGGATGAAAAATGTAGGCAGCATCTCACACTGACGTGTCTGGCTTGGGAGGCCTGCTCAGAAAAATCCCTCATCAGGGCAGCAGCTGTCTTCTTCCCCAGGGCAAATTCCTTTAAAGCTGTCAAAGATGCTGTAATCAGACTAGGTCATCAAAACCGGTCCTCCTGAGGACTGGAAATAAGATCCAGAGATGAGCATTCAGCTCCATGGGTAAGGTCTAAAACACTAAAGTTTCCATTGAAATTAAATGAAGAGACTGTAATTGCTGTGAAAGAAAAGAGAGGCAATCATTGGGAGAGCCAGAAAGCTTTCAGAGCACCTCCTGAAACGATGCTTGCTGGAAAGGAGGGATCTGTGTACTGGATAACAGAATCTGATAACTGAGCACTGCTTTTACAGGGAAACAACTTTGATAACTGCTGGAGCATTTGACTGTGGCTCTTGGAGACGCAAATTTGAATTGAGATTTCACCACACAGCTGAGTAGTTTTATTATCAGGTTAAATAAAAAAGGTTAATAAAGTAATAAATATGGATTCTTTGGATTCTTGGCTTCAAAACACGGAGCCATGGTCAATATGCTTAATAATTTGTAAATAGAGTGAAACAAAGCACAAATAGCCATGGTGACCATGGAGAGAGGATTGCTGTGAGCTTGTACCCTCCCTTGCACTTTTGCTTGCATTAGCAGTGTTTCAGTTTCCATAAATAAGGTAAGGTAAAGAAAATGAACTGAGTTGCTCTCTGTCCAATGTTTACTGCTGTTACTGGAGTTACATCTGGGACAAATTTGTCTTGGATTTGACTAAACCCTATCTTGGATAAAATAAAAATGTATCAGTGTATTTGATTTTAGCTATATTTACTGTAAATTATTTACAGTGTCTCTGATTTTAAGTGATTGATCCCTGCCTGAGGAATAGTATCAGAGTAAACAGATCAAAACAGATCAAAACTTGTCCTTTATGCTTCTCCAGTGCTCTGGCATTACACCAGATACTGGCTGCCAGCTCTTTCCTACTTTTTAAATTTAAAAAAAGCAACAACAAAACACCACCATACATGATGTGAGTGTTCATGTAACTACAGAAAAAATGGGAAATAAACAACCTCTCTGCTGAGCAGGAATAGCTGAGGGAAATCACTGACTGAGCTACCCATGGGGGAGCAGGCAGAGCCTTGGCTGCTGTGGTGGGCACGGGAGAGGGGATGGGGAGCTGCAGGAGCTGAAGTAATTAACAGGAGGGATCCCAGGAGAAGGGGAGAAAGAAAATGGAGGTAATATGCTCCACTGGAGCTTGTGAAGAAGGATAGTTGGAGGAGAGGTTGCTGAAGCACAGGAGAGGTGGAGGTGTGCCAGGGAGGCAGGAGGATCTCTGAGATGGAAGAGCTGGAAAAGCAAGGCATGGAAAGCTGGGGCAGACAGGCAGGCAGCAGTCCCAGGGGTGGATTGGGAGTGATGTCATGGAATCTATTTCCCATTTCTGATTGCTGTATTGTTCAGAGTGCCCAAGAATATGTTATGCCTCTGTACTGATTTTTCCATCTGTCTGAATGGGAAGCAGAGGCACCAGGTTGCAAAGTGACCCTTCCTCTCAAAAAGACAAAAGCAGAGCTGAGTGCTGGGGTCAGTTTACTGCTCATCCCACCTCCCAAACCTCCCCTGCTGCCAGGGGCAGTGACTGCTCTGAGACACTTAAAGCAAAGGCTTCTGCAGGCTCTGCGGCTCACAACTATCCAGGGAAAGCACCCTGAGAATAAACAGATCATAAAACCTGTGGGAAATGCTGCTGTAAATCCTGTAACACTGAAGAACATCCCTGTGAAAATTTTGCAGAGCAGAGTGTGGAGCAGGAGCAAAGAGGAGTAGTGCAATAGATATAAAGCCATGTACTTGCCTGAGCACTCACCAAAGGCTCTGTGTCAGTGAGCAGCAGGGCTTCCTCAGCTGTTTATGCTGCTGAAGGGTATTTAACCACCCAGTCAACTGGCTGGAGCTCAGCTGGAAACACACAGTGCCAAAAGCACAGGAGATGGAGCCAGTGCAATAAACACAAGGCTGCCTTGATTTTTTTTTCCCTGTCTAATTATATATCTATGTTCAGTGTTCCTGGGACTGAATTATAACCTTAAATTTGCTTTTCCTTCCTCAAAGGTTTTGTCCCTGAGTTAAGTGACCAAGAACAAAACAAGAAGTGTCTTTACTCTGCAATCTCCTTGTTGCATTATTCCCATATCAAACCTGGCAGCTTCCAGCCCTCCCAACACTATAATTAGAGCATCTCTAGCCATTGGAATAGCCCTCACCCTGCCTGCTTTGCAGCTCTCATCTGTCACACACAGCAGCTCCTTCCACACACAAAGCAAGTGTGTGCAGGGGACAGGGATTTTGCATTTTGGCACCCTGAGCCTGCACATCATCCTGCACACCCTGCCCTGTGTTAGGGCGAGCAGTGCCCCAGTTCGCCACTGAAATGGGGGAGCTGGAGGAATTAAATTTGACATTTGACATCTCTTCAACCAGGCTGCTTCTTGAATTAGTGCATGAAATTCAGCTCTTCTGTCAGCATTTCATTCTTGTTTGATATATAGGAACATGCAAGCAGGCTGTGGCTGGCTGTACAGACTGCTGATGTAGGGAGAGCTGAGACTCCAGGATAAATTAACACAGCCTGGTTTTCTTCAGTCTGTTCTGTTTGTTGGGCTTCCAGCTCCACACTCTCAGACTCCCTGCAAGGTCTGGGATAAGAGGAAAGAGCAGAGGGTTTCCCCATCCAGCAAGGATTGCCATCTTGTGTGTGGATGGGCTAAATTTGCCCTCAATCTGCTTTCTCCAGGGGGCATTCAGAGTGCTCTCAGTATTTTGCTGAGTTTCATTTAGAGGCATTTATCCTCCTTAACAAATGGAATAATCAGCCAGGAGAGGTGCAGGCAGTCACAGAGAGCACCATGCTCATCCCATTCCCAGAGCTGTAAACCAGATGAGCTGATAACCCCTGCCCTGGGCTAGGGGGGAGCTAAAAGCTTTCTGCAGGGAGCCACCATGTCTGCCTTGGGTCAAATATCCAAGTTTTATGGAACTGGGAGCACACATGGGCTGGGTTCCACTCTGAGTGGGAATGAGCCAGTGGGAATGGGCCAGAGCAGGAGCCAGGGTCAGGGGTTTCACTGCTGGGCTCACACTGTTCAGCTGCCTTGGGGACTGCAGGCTGTGAGGGTTCCAGTGCTCTGCTGAAATGGCCAGGACTTCTGCATCTTTCCCAAAATTCTTACCCCAAATGAGCTCGCATGCCTTAAGCACATGTCCTAGGGTGACATTATGATGCTTGTATCCCCCATTCATGTGCTCTGTTTACGCTGGATATTATGTTCTGTGCTTTTAAGACTGGCTCTGAAGAGTGAAAGTTTTGTTTGGGTTTTCTTATCAGCCTGGCGAAACACAGAGACAGGGCAGTACATGGGGCTGCTTTTGCTTTTAGCTTTGCTCCCTTGCTCTTGCTTCTGCTTGCTCTTGCTTCTGCTCATTAGTTAGTTTAGCTAAACAGTCCAAATTTCTTCCTGGACTGTTTTACCTTTCCTTTTTTTGGAACTACTCGAGCCTGCTCCGGGCTGGGGCCTGGCAAACCCCGAGAGTTTGCACCTTGTGGCCCAGCGGGGCCTACTCTGGGCAGCAGCTGCCCCAGCGCCAGAGGGACTGAGAACAGAGCGAGCACCCCCAGAGAGACTTTCTGAATTTGTCATCTTTTTCAGAGTGGTGTCACCCAGTATTGTTCATTTTGTGTGCTGGGGGTGCTGTGCCTGTTAAATAAACAGGTTCTTTCTACTTCTCTCCGAGGAATCTTTCCCAAACTGGTTGTGGGGAGGAGCCGTGTGGGTTTGCTTACTGGAAGGGTCCTTTGGAGATTCTCTACCAAAGCCGGGACAGCACAGCACCCCCTTCCTTTCTCTCCTGATTCAACCCAGCAAAAAGTGGAAAAGATGCCAAAAGAAAGTGCGGCTCCCCTTCATATCAGCTGATTGGCAAATCCTTGCTTATCTGGATGGAGCAAAAACAGGAGTACCTGCACCCTGTGTGGGATTTCCCCCGCCTCAGGAAACACTTTCTCTCACTGACTGGAAGGTCAGGACTCAGCTGCTCAGATATCTGCTGCTATGCAGGTGCCCCACAGCTCAGAACATCACCCCAGACTGCAGTCAAGGGAGACAAACAAGACTTTTAGGGGCAGTTCATCCACACTAATTAAAAACCCTAAAATAAATAAGCTGTGAGTGAATCCTATCCTGCAGGTGCCTTTTCCTCTCTCCATAGCAGGGAGGACTGGCTCTGATGCTGATGTCTCCATCCAGAATGGTGGATCAAACCTGCCCTGCACTAAGGCAGAGAAAATTGCTTTTCCTGAAGGCCAGAATGACATTTTAATACATATTGCTTGAGGCAGGGGAGGGGGAGATCTTCCCAGGGTGACCTTGCACTGAATGTGAGCTCTCTGTGGTGTCTTCTGGGCTGCAAGGGGAAAAGCAAGGAGGGGTTACCAAAGGGAAAACTGACCCCAAACTAAAGCCTCAGTGCAGAACTACCCAGGTGAGCTGATGTGCCCTGCACCAGCACCTCTTTCTCTTTCAATCTCTCTGTTACTGTGTTTCAGAGAGTTAATTTTAAATGTAAACCAAGGCTTTTACCCCTATTCTGAAGTCTTTCTTTGTGTGTCACAACATAACTTACATTTTCTTTTACTTTTACGGGAGGTTTGCATTTCCACATATGTCAGCAGTGCACAGAACCAGCATCTGAGTGGGTGAAGTGGAATCTTGATTTATTGGAGGAGAGTGCATTATCAGTAAATTCAAGAGACTAAATCTGCCATGGAGAGGACTTCTTTTGTTTCCATCATCAAGTCAGACACTATATCCTGTCAAACATCCCAGGGGGCACTTTTGCTCCAGGCACCAGAGGTAATAACTCAGCTCAGAAATGTATGCTGTGTGCTGAGCCCTTCATCTTACCAAGCATCCAACTCTTGTTAAAATGCAGGACACAAGTGAAAGAGAATAAAAATAGGAATTAATCCTTAGTCTTACCAGCTCAGTGATACCTCTGCTTTTTTCAGTGCAGACTGTGAAGTTCTTAATCTGAACTTCTTCTCCTGGTATGACCCATGGCCGAGGGTGGTGTTGTGTGGTGAAATTTTTAGGTTTGGATGAACTGTCACAGCATGGCAAACATCATCTGGCAGTGTCTTGTCACTACTGGGATGACTTTATCACCTGCCAGCCCTCAGAGCAGCTACAATGCTTGTAATTAAAAGATGGATGGGTTCTCCTTCTTCCTTTAATCCCCTTGCCTGATAGTGATGAAATGGAGAGGTGGCCTCTTGCTCTCATGCCCCTTGGCATTGCCCCTGGTCCTTGCACAGAGGGAGGTCATGGTCAGATCCCCTGTCCCAGTCTCTGTTTCACTGATACCAGTGCTGACTACAGCACCCACACCATGTGGGCCCCTTGTGCTGTGATAGAACACTTGTTCGGTTCAATACTGTTCTGTATTGAGCATTAGCTCAATAAGCTCAGCTCTGGTGGCATCTGTGGACAGCCACCAGGTCACCTCTGCAGCTCATCTTCACCAGAATGTTCCTTTGCCAAAAGCATCCTTTATTTCCTTTTTTTTTTTTTTTTTTAATTTTTTAAAGAAGTCAATGGGACCTGTGGTGCAGGAAAATACCTCAGATATCAGCATTTTGCAGCATGCGACAAACACAGTTGAGTTTTAACCCTTCTGCTTCTTCTAATGCCTTTATGGAGCCATTCTGCTCTTGACAGATGTCTGGTGACCAGCAGCAAAATTTAGTGACAGAATTTTGACCCTATTTCAGGCTTCACAGGTCACTGAGTCACAGAAAGGCTTGGGTTGGAAGAGACCTTAAACCCCATTCAATTTCCACCTCTCCATCATGGGTAGTGGTCCCTTCCACCAACCTTCCAGATTGTTCAGAGCCCCATCCAACCTGGCCTCACACACTTGCAGGGCTTGACATTCACAGCTTCTCTGGGCAACCTGTTCAACAGCCTCACCACCCCCTGAGTGAAGAACTCCCTCCTAAAATCTAATCTGAATGGTGACCCAGTGCTGGCTCACTGAATGAAGCTCACAGCAGCTCATGGAGGGATTGTTTAGTGCAAATTGACTGAGGAAATGTATGGTTTAGTGAGTTCCACAAAGCAGAGGGAGACTCACTGAACAGCCAGCTATTTATGAATAAATATATCTATTCAGAGGGGGAATCTCATAAAACAATGGGCTGGCAGTGGCTGGTAATTTAAAATGCAGCAGGCAGCCTGTTGCTGGCATTAGTAACCTGAAAGACACATAGTTTAAATAGCACAATCAACACCAACCAGCTCCTTGGGAATTACTGAACCATTTGTGCTTCTGTGCCTCTACTTATTCTTAGAGAAACTTGCTCTTCAGTCTCTATTGCATCTGTTTTCTTTATTTACATAAACTTGCTAACTTTATGTGACTATGGTTTCCTTTAAACCATATGCTATTATTATACAGAAAGCCACATTTAGTCAACCCTCAGTATTACTTACTTTGGGTTCTTGGTAGGATAATAATATTTAATAGTCCAGTACTATGCAATTTGTTTATTTTTGTAATTTCTTTTCATCTTTGAAGTGCATCATATTCTTCTCACCTCCAAATTTGCAGCTACACTCTATGCATCTCCCATGAATTGTTTGTGCCTTTTCCTAATCATTTCATATCATAACATTTCCTTGATTTTTACAAATACCATCTGCTGTACCACAGACACTGTAATGATGGGCTGTGTTTATCTGGTGGCCTTTTCTCTACCCAAGGGCTGTGAGGAACATGGAGGTGAGGTCATATGTTTGATGTGAGAGGTGGATTTTTGAGAAGCAGCTCTGTAGATCCTCACCTGGCCTCAACTCTAAATGGAATTAGCTCTGCTAAATGCAATGAAAGGTGCTGATTTGGCCCAAGTTGTCCAAGCATGAACTTGGATAGGATCATAAAGCAGAATAATCATTGCTGGGATCACCACTGGTGATGTTGATCCTGCTCAGCCTTTCCTTTCTTTCCATTAATTGTTCACTCACACTTTTTCCATCAACTATATCAGGCTGAGCTGAGCTGAAAAATAGCAACAAAAAAAATAACAACGCAGGAGTTCACCCAAGTGAAAGAAAAAGAAGTAAAAGCTTGTTTTAGTTCTGGTCCTCAAACATTTTAGTGACCTTTTTTCCCTTGTTTTACCAGACAAGATATTGACATCATTAATGGAGATTGTATTGTCTCAAAATGACAGTCCTTAAAATCAACAATGAAGAAATGAATTTAGAGACTTTCTAAATGCTGACTGAGAAGGAAAAAGATGCAGTAGGCATTAAATCCAATCCCCTATTATAGGCAATCATATCATACAATTCCATTTCTAAATGTGCTAGACTTCACACAGTGGAGCAACTCTCAGTGCCCAGAGTCCTTCAGAAGCCCTTTTTAGACTTTCCTGCATCCTAATCATCATGTTTAAAGTTATTGATGGCTAATTTATAGTAATTTATTCTCATGGCAACATCCTTTAGCTTCCACAACTACTCCACAAAAAAAAAAAAAAAGAAACCTGCAGCACCATTTTACTTTAATTTTTAATTATTCACATTAGAAATAAATGCAGTTAAGTGCTAAAGATCAGGATGAGACCTAATGTGCAGCTGTGAAGGGGGAAATCATTCCCAGATATCCTGCTGAGCCCATATGGTAATTTCTATGTTTGGGAATGCTTGTAAATGTCTGATTCAGCATCATGGGGGAGTGACAAAGTACTGAGGGAACAAGAGAAAAGACATAGCTGAAGACATTTTCCCTCCTTCCCTCCCCCTTGGCTCTCCTCCTCTGAACAGGGAGCCTCTTGCACGCCACCCTTCAGCAGTAATAGCTGGAACTGAGATTTTTATCTCCCGAGGCATCATTTCAGAAAGTCCCTCTGCTGCACTCTGGGCAGCTCCTGTGATGTGCCAGCAGACAAAGGTGCTGTGGCAGCTCTTGCTCACCAGCACAGCTCCATCCCAGCCCATCCCAGAAGCTGAGACAGAAGCTGATTTTACTGCTTCTTCCACATCCAATTTCATCTCACTCTTGTGAGTGACAAGGCTTAGGATATGTTCATTATGCAAAACTGAATTTGTGCTCCAGCCTGCTTTTTTGGAGAGGGTTTGGCCAATACAGAGTCTTTGTGGTCCAGGAATTTTCACACTGGCTCTCTTATTCCACACAAGGCTGCTGTAAATGATGATTCTTCAATTTCACTTTCCTCAGTAAACAGATGCTTAGATATTTAATTAGGAAGCAAACCATATAATCAACCTTCTGCAGATAGAGCTGCACACTGTAATCAGTCCTGTTCAGCTTCTTTGCATGCTGCTGGAGTACCAGCAGCTCCTGAATTTATCAACACTGAGGCTTGAGTGGCAATTTGCCCAAGGATTTCTCAATTAATAAATATGAAGCAGCAGGGAGTTTGAGCACTACACAGGCTATGCTGCACATCTAACATCGTGGTTTCACTCTATTTTTGCTGGGAAAAACAGCTCCAAAAAAAAAAAAAAAATCAGGCAGAAACAGAAGTTGTATAATAGCAAGCTGTGTTTATCATATTGTGGTTTGGTTTTTTTTTTTTGGTACTATTTCATCTTCCAATTCTCCCAAAATGCTTGTCTCAGTGCTAAGCTATCTCAGCTAGCATACAAGGCTATCACATTCTTGGTGAATGGTCCAGAGCCTGCATGCTAGGCAGGTAAAAATATGGAAAACAAGAGCAGGATGCACGGCAGACACCAGACATGCAGCAGAGATAGAGATTGCCCGTGTCAAACTCAGCCCATGGCTCCACAGGTCTTAGACCAAGGAGTAAAAAGAAATAATTCTGGGTCAAAGCTGATGCAGGATGGAAGTAGAATTCCTGTCAGGGTGGTGAACTGGAGGGAACAGGAATGGATGAGCATTTCTGTATGCTCAGACTGGAAATTTCTTTTTCTGGTACTTCCCATGTAAGCATGGAAGGAAAGGGTTGAATTCCGAGGGTGAATTGAATTGAAGGTGTCTTCTGAATAAAACCTTCCTTCTTCTTCAGCAGCTAATGGATGAATACTGACCTCTAGCAAGTGCCTGTGCTGGGTCTCTGAGCTCCCAGCAAAAGTGTCCAAATTTGCAATCTGTGACTGTCCAGAGAGTGCAGACACTCCAGCAGTGGGATAGTCTGGATTCTCATGCTGAAGGCCACCAAATCACTGATACCCACCACACTTGGGTCCTGCTAAAGTCTAAAACCACAAAAGGTGTGTTCTGTGCTCATATGCTCAGCACCATTTATTTTCTTTGCAATGGTGCAGCAGCAGAAATGTCTCTGATCTGACCAAATCAGCTGGTTTTGAATAAAATGCCTGCAGGATCCATCCCAAATCTCCTCCTGTCCCAGGCCAGAGGAGCCTGCTCTCCACTGGCTGCTGCAGTTAGTGAGGAGCTGCACATCTGTCAGAGCAATGCATCAGAAGAGCCTTCACAGACACTTTCTTGTTATTTTGGTTTTGTCAGCCCTCAGACCCTTCATGCCACAACCATTTTAACCACTGACACATTAATCCATTTTGACACTTCCACTTCTTTCTGCAGTCAGGCTCCAATGAAACATGAAGTGCGTCCCATGTTCCCACCTCAGCCTGCTCAGAAGTACTTGCCTGATGTCCTGGAGGAGGCAGAGCTGCTCCATCTCTGCAGGAGAATGCTCTGAAGCATCTGGGCTTTGTGCACCTGTGTGACACCAGCATGGGCAGCAGTGGGACAAACTGGGACAACCTCCCGTGGCTCCTTGCCACCCAAGGGATGTTTGGTGCAGGAAACTAAGGGCAGTAGATGATGCAAAAGGCTCAGATAAACCATGCAACTCTGAGAGTATAAGAAGTGATTGCACATCAGCAGGTCCAGAGCAAACTGGAGCCTGCGTGTGCTCACACTGATCATGGCAAATGGGTGGGATTCAATTTATCATGGAATCAAAGAATGGTGTGGGTTGTAAGGGGCTTTAAAGACTCTCTGGTTCCAACCCCTTGCCATGGGCAGGGGCACCTTCTACCCAGACCAGCTTGCTCAAAGCCCCACCCAGCCTGGCCTTGAACACTTCCAAAGATGGAGCATCCAAAACTTCTCTGGGCAACCTGCGCCATGGTCTCAGCACCCTCACAGTAGAGACTTCTTTCTAACATCTAACTTAAATCTCACCTCTTTTAGCTTAAGATTATTTTCCCTAGTCCTGTCACTATTTAACCATGTAAAATGTCACTGTCCTATTGGATGCTGCTCTGAGAGATCCACACTATTGTCCTTTTTTTCTGCCAGTTAGGAAGACTTATTTTAAATTGCTACCAGAGTGCCCCTGATCTGCAGTAGGTTTTTTAGATGTAATTGAAGTGCACATATATCTGTGTAGCTCTGGAATACAGAAGGATTAATTAAGTTTACATGTTCTATGGAAAAAAGAGCTGGACACTGACTTTGAAAGCAGGCAAACTACACACTGAAAAGTCTGCATTGAATTTGATGTTCAGGGCTATGCCTGAACACTCACAACAACATGACTTTTCCAGCCAGATGATGTTCAGGCTGTGTAATAAGCCAATGATTTTTTTATTTTGGCTTTGACTCAGAAATGGAGGCTTAGAGATTGATAGACTTTTTAAGCCCAGAAAAATTCATATTATTTGATTACCTCCATAACACTGACTCACACTGAGCAAATATGTAGTGTTTGACCAAAACATGATTTCCCAAAAGGTGCCTGTACATCATTTGCAACAGAAAATAATTGAAAAGTCCCAAGGCCCAATTCCCCACTGCTATGTAATTACTGATGCCTATGTAATACACTATTGATTTGCCCATGTTTTCCTACACTCATTTTGCAGTTGCTAATGACTTACAAAACATAAAATGTTGACAAAAACACCCCCAAAGTCTTAGCAATAATAAATCACAGTTCAGAGGCCCTTAATTCCCTTTTTTTTTTGTGGTCTGCATCCCTCAGCAGTCACCTGGAGGTTAAAGTGACCTGAGCATGGTAATGTTCCCTGTTTATGGCCTTTCACCTGTAAATGTAGGCCCACACCCTTCCTTGCTTGCTGCCAGCAGTTTTCCTGCTGTTTTTGTGGACCAAAAACAACAAACAATGTCTGCTGCTCTGGAGATCAGGAATGCAGGGATTCTTCATGACTTCACAGCCCTTTTAAGGATCCCAGTGGTCCTGGCAATCAATGTTTACTTTTAATGAGCCCAATTAAGTGCATCTCTCCAGTGCAGGATTATGAGGATTAGAAAAGGGTCAATTTGTAATTGTTCTTGTGGTGGTCACTGCTACTTGCCACATTAATGAAGATTTATTAAATTAACAACACATGTTTTTTTCAGCAATTCAAAGTTCACACACACACACACACACACACACAGACAGAGTTAATTAGTGTTGGATTCTATACATGCACCAACTTGGTGAGCTGCTTGTACCTTATTTGTGCAGAATTTATTAGCTCTGGTCTTGGAAAATACATCCAGAACTTTTGCTATACCTGTTTATCATTTGTTTTGTTCCTCACAGAACTATTTGAAACCCACTGGAGTGCTGCCTTATTTTAACCAGAGACTCCCACAAAATGTTTTTTCCTCAGCATATTGCAGAGTTCTAAGAAAGTAGGTAAGGTTGCTGCAGAAAGGTCTGGATGGGAAATTGATTTATTTTTTTAACATTTCCTTTCCCCTCCTCAAATTTCTAATTAATGCATAAGACAATATTCAACAACTTCAACAAAATCACTGAGGTATTAAGAGAAGAAATGTCACCATAATACTTCAGGGAGGAATATTCATGTAACTAACCAGCCCATTAATTTTTTGCTCACATTTTATCACCTTAAACAATATCACTCGGTCAAGGAGACCGAAGTATTTTTGGGACAATCAAGGTTAGCTTCAAGGGAAATGTTCAGGCCAGATTTGTGATCTGGATGGGATATCTAGTAAATACTTAATCATTAAAAATCAGACTTAATTCAGCAAGGAGAATTCAAAACATCTGACACAAGAGTTTTGGACTTCTTATCTCCAAATGGAAATGGATGGGAGTTTGTCTAGTCCTGCTCAGGTGCAGGAGGTGCCCAGGTATTTTGGAAGCTTTGAGAACTATTCTCCAATTTATTGACAATTTTCCTTCTGTCCTGGGCAAGCTGCTGTCTCCACTCAGCCAGAGGGGGATTAGGGTTGTGTAAATAGATTTAATCTGGTTTGGTGGCCCTAGCAGAACGGGCTGGACTAATCACATTCCTGCTGGAAAGGAGACTCTTCCAACATTCATCCAGCTAAGATATTTCCATGCTTCTCGCATTACTGGCATTACATCCAAGCATAAATCTTAATGTATTTTCCACCTGGAGTACTGGGTAGGCTTTCAGTAAATAAAATCTAAATAAAATCCTCCACATCTGAGATTATAGTTATAAGTGTCTGACTTAGAAAATTCAGACTTGCTTGTGTGTTGAATTGGTTGCTGGGGACATACTCTAATATCTTTTATCCTTGGTGCCCTTCCCATGAAACAAGGCATAATTAAACACCTTAACCTGGCTGATATATGGACAAATAAATACATGAAAGATCATGAGGCTTCTCAGTTACTGTTACAATGGATTCCAGGCAAATAATTGAGATGGACACCCAGCTACTCTGCCACGGCACTGTATGCAAACCATGACAGCAGCTCCTGCCTAGGGGTTAAGGTGGCTCTGGTGTCCCATTAGATGGGTGCTCTGCTGCCTTTCATTTATAGGAATGAAGAGCTGGACTCCTGTTTCAGGTTTGACCCACTGAACCTGCTTCCCCTGTGCCCCTCTGCCCTGGGAGTTGCTTAGTTGCTTCACATTAAAAACCAGATGCTCCCAGAAGAGTGGCAAGGGGGGAACGTGGCAAGGCCAGCATGGCAATGCATGGCTCTGGGAAAGTTGGGAAGAGACTTTTAAAATAATGGTGACAAATGCTGACAATCCTGAAATTTCCTCTGTTTCCCCAGAATTCCACACAAGCAAAAATGTTAACTGGGCAAAAAGAGATCATCAGTTGTGACGGTGTTCAAAGGGGTCCGAGGATGAGGGAAGAGACCAGGATCTGACTCCATGTTTCAGAAGGCTTGATTTATTATTTTAAGATATATATTATATTAGAACTATACCAAAAGAATAGAAGAAAGGATTTCATCAAAAGGCTAGCTAAGAATAGAATAGGAAAAAATGATAACAAAGGCTTTTGGCTCAGCTCTGTCCAAGCCAGCTGACTGTGATTGGCCATTAATTAGAAACAACCACATGAGACCAATCACAGATGCACCTGTTGCATTCCACAGCAGCAGATAACCAATGTTTACATTTTGTTCCTGAGGCCTCTCAGCTTCTCAGGAGGAAAAATCCTAAGGAAAGGATTTTCCATAAAAGATGTCTGTGACAATCAGTCTTTGATTAAAATAATTGGCAATATTTGTACTGCTTCAATTCTGGGTGTCTCCAGCAGTAAAGTAAATTCCATATCCCCTCTCCTCCACACTGGAGCATTTTGCTAACCCTGCCTTCTGAAGATGGTTTGGTGGACAGGACACTGACCTGGAGCCTGGCACTGGGCTGAGTGATGGCTCCCACAGAGACTCCAGGCCATGCTGAGGCCTGGAGAAGTTGCGTCCATCTACAGCTACAAGTGTGCTCAGCTCCCTGACTTCCACTTGAGAAAATAAGTCTCACTGATGTCCCTATGCTGATGGTATTTTATTTGCCATGTCTGGGAATTAGCTGTAAGGTTTAATGGTTTGAAATGGCTTTGGTAAATAAAAAACTTTGTTTCTTGTGCTTGGTCTTCTAATGGGAATAATAATATTGTCACACCTCACTGGCCTATTGTAAGAAGTCTTAGAGATTATGAGATACTCACAGGCTGTTGTTATGAGACATCTGAAAGCATTGGGGGGAGATGAAGTGATACCATTGTGAAAAAGGGAAGAAAGATATAGAATTAGCTGATTGATTTTTTTTTTTTTTTGTCTTGTAATAATGCACACAATCAGTTCTGATCAAACAATGAAGATGTGGAAGCTGACCAGGAGTTCAATAATTTTACAGTGCAACTCTGATATAAAGGATTGATCCAAAAATGGATCCTTTCATTAGTGCATAAAAGTTGAGGGTCTGTGTTTAAGAACTTGTGCTGCTTCCAGCATCCTGTGTGGCTGTCCTCAAGGCATTCAGGCCTCTCTGTGGCCTGCATGGTATTATATGGGACCAGTGAGGGTGAAAATACTGAAGGACTTCATAATCTATTGCAGAATAAACTCTGCAGAGGGATCACAATCCTGTTGTGCTTGTTCTGAGCTATCAGAGTTGGATGACACAGAGCAGTGTGGACTGTGACTGGCTGAACCAGGGAGAGGTTGTGGTCTCTGTGCCTTCATGTCAGTCAGAAGTGATGAGAAGATGCATTTTTAGCAGGGGATGTCTTTTTTACCTACTTTGCCCAGCAGTGTGCAGCCACAGCATGGGGGGGTGACACAGCTCGGGCACATCTTTGGTGCTGCTGGAGCCAAGGAAGCCATTGCAAGTGACAAAGGTTTCACAGGGTATTTCACGGGGCATTTCTTTGCCTGTGCTTGTCTCTTTCCCATCCTCAGGTGCATGAGGGACTGGGCTTTGTCCTGGTGAGGACAGGGATCATGGACCTGCTGCTTTTCTGCACCCCTGGCCAGGCTGTGGAGGTGTGGGGCCAGGGCTGGGGCTGGGGCTGCTCTGTCCCCATGGGGGCCCAGTGAGCTGCTTCTGTGGAAGGACAGAGGGACACAGGGTAGCCCTGCACTGCTGTGTGTGGCTGTACACCTGCCCCAAAGCCCTGCATCATTTGGGGGGAAGAATTTGAGCTATGTGACCCACTGTCCCACTGTGTGCACTAGGAGCATTTCCAGCATTCAGGAGTAACAGCAGCTCTCCTCTGTTCGTGCATGGGGTGCTGGGGATATTTGAGGAGATGATGTCTGATTGTCACCCTCCCAGCATGAGCTTTCCATTTAGAAAGAAAATTGGGAAGTCAGAAATGCAGGAAAAAAAACTTAAATCTCATTGTTTTTTAGCTACAATTAAACTGCTGTCAAATGCCTGTGCAAGAATGAGTCTGTGTGCAAACCAGAGGCTTTCTTTTTGGAGAAGAAAACAAGCAAACAAACCCTGACCTTGTCAGTGGTTGGAAAGTGGTAGGAAAGTGCTTTGGAACAGCCTCATCTCCCCTTGCTGGTGTTTGACAGCTACTGCAGCGTGGCTTTGTGTCTGTGTTCAGAGTGAGCACCGCTTCCAGCTGCAAGTTTGCAGGATTTCCCAAGTATTGCCAGAGAAAGAATGAGATTTTATGTGTAAATTTTTATGAAGCTAAAATTGAGCTTGCTTCTTTTGATGAGGTTTAGCTAAATAAATAGACTTTTTTGTTCCCTTAAAGTCCTTCATTCATTCTTAGCACCTGTATTCAGACTTGCTGCAGGGCAGTTCCAGCAGACCTGCAGCTGCCAGGGGCAAAAGGGAAATATTTCATTAGAAAATAAAAAACTGAAGAAAACCACCAACCAACACTTGAACCAAAGCAGACCTGCAAAAATGTTGAATTCATTACAAACAAAACTTTTAGGCCTTTATGGTCAAGGATTATGATGATAAATTATGATATCACCTGGGAGGAAGTAGCAGAAGTGGTGGCACAGGAGCAAATGGAATATGAATACATTCAACTTGGAAATAGCAGAAGGATTTCTTGCCATCAGAAAAATGGAATAGCTTGGCAATAAAAACAGAGTTCTGCAGAGCCAAAGTGGATTTGTACCAGCTGATGAGGGATCTTCAGGAACCAGCTGTGACCATTCTGGAGGCAGTTTCCAGTCCCTAAGAGGGTGGTCAGACTTTGGAACAGAGAGGCTGCAGAGTCTCCATCCTTGGAGGTTTTGAGTGTAGATGGCCCTGAGCACCCTCCTGTAACTGACTGGGCTCTGATCAGGGGACTCAGGCAGGATAATCTTCTGAGGTGGTTAAATATATAACCCAGTGACAGGAAAGCAGATATCCACCTGTTTTTATTTTTACATTTGCTCTTTATGGGTAAATACTCTTTTATTCCTCTCTTGTATTTATCCCCAAGCTGTACCTCATCTTGCAGGAGTAAGTGAAATGTGAGTGGGAGTAAGGGTGAACTTTTGTTCTGAAATTTAAGATCAACCAAGATTAATGGACTTTTTTTAACAAAACTCAGCACTGTTGTGCTGTATGTGACAGGAAGGTTCAAACCCTCACACAAATACCCAGAGAAAGAGCTAACTTAAAGCTTTGCCTACAGCAAAGGGCTCAGGAATATGTGTGGGTCAGCTATTCCAATGGGCTACATTTTGCTTTACTCTTCTTTCTCCCTGTGATCTTCTTTTTCTTTGCTTAGAGGTTTTATTCACAGAGGAAGAATCCCTGATGTTGCTAATTCACGTATTTCAGCTCAGCACTGATTTGGGGATGGAAGCCATTTAGTCTTTCAGGTAAAGAAGATTTCCTCTCTGCCCAGGATGATGCAGGTGTGTGGAGCCAGAGCCATGTCAGGGGCTGAGCTGACTGATGGCCAGGGCAGTGCCTGGCCCCTGCCTCACATCCACATCCCAGAGCCTGTTCAGAGCTGCATCCATACCTGTCAGCCTCATGAGGGCTGCAACCTCCACATCTAGGCAGTTTTTTTCCTATTTATCTCTGAATAAGCTTTGGAAATGACTTTCCTCCCCTTTAAATTATTTTTTTTAGCACAAGATCCATGCTTCTGGCTCTACTGGTTAAAGAGCCATGGCTGGATTTACTGCCCTCCCTGACTTTAACCTGCTGTTCAAGGCTACAGTGATTGAACACTGCCTTGCAAACCCAACTCCTATATTTTTAATACCATATAACTTTTGCTGGTATTTCCCTAATGGCCTGGGAATGTGAATCATTTTTTTCCCTGTGAAATAACCACCCATTTATATATTTCTCTTGAGAGACAGCATGATCTGACATTGCATTTAATCCACAGCAAGGTATTTAATTTGTTGAACTGGTACTAGGAGGAGAAAAACTTATGCAGCACAGTCCATAACAGACAGTCATTTACCAGGTAAAATACTGCTCATATTGAAAATACAGCAGGGTTGAAACAATGGCATTTTCATTCCCTTTTTTCTCCTTTTCTCCTCATAACCTTTTTACACAATTTATACGAATTTACATAATATAGCAGCTAAACCTTATAATTAACAAATTAGCATGAGGCAAAACCAATAAATAAATGGTTTCTTCTGTGCTGTATGGGGAATGAAACAAATGACAGAGTTAAAACATGTCTGTGCAATGAGGAAAGGCACAATCACACATAGATAAAAGCAGACTCACCTTGCTGGAATCAGGATTACAGCCAGGATTTCATCTTCTGATGATCCTGGAGACTTAGAATGCTTGGCATGGAGGGGACCTGAGGGATCACTCAGTTCCAGCCCCTCTCACCATGGGCAGGGACACCTTCCTCCACACCAGGTTGTTCAAAGCCCCATCCAGTGTGACCTGGGATGGAAGCCTCTCTGGGCAACCTGTTCTACTGCCTCACCACTCCCTGAGTACAGAATTGCTTCCTAATATCAAATCTGTCAGTTCAAAAACCATTACCCTTTGTCCTGGTAAGGAACAAATGAGCACAGAAGTATGTACAGAAACCTGAAAATCCCTGTCAGTGTTTGCCTGGGTCAGATGTGTGGCTCTCAGTGTTGCTGTCACACTTTCCTCTGCCACACCTTGCAGCCCTTTGTGAGACTGATGTCCCAGAAGCTGTGGAGCTCCCCAGAGCCCTCATGGTAACCCCAGTGTATCAACCCCCCAGTATACCACCATTGCGCAGGGTTAGGGCTCCCAGGTGTGAGCTAAAAGCCACTGAAATCAATCACCAGAATATTCCTGCTCGTGTCAGTGCAGCAGCTTGCTCTTGGATTGAAATCTCCCACTAATGTAATTATTCTCTGCTAAGGGAGGAAAATGGAAAAGTGAAGATGGCATTTTGTACATCAAGGTCACACACACCATCCAGCTCTCAGAATCTTAAATGGGCCTGTATGGAGCTTTTATTCTTTTCCAGACAGAAAGATGTGTGAAGGGCATCACAGCATTGCCTCCTTCCTGCCACTCAAGGAGGGTTTTGATGGAGAGCTGAGAGAAGAGGCTTTGTGCCTCAGGCAGAGGGGCCATTGGGGCACATGGGGGATGAGCACCACATCTGACCTGAGCAGAATTAGGGGCAGGGGATAGAAATTGGGAAGGCTTTGCTGGGCTGACCCCATGACAGGTTTCAAACATCACAATGGTTCCCCTGACCCTGCTCTGACCACACATAATCTTTATTATGAACTCTCACCCTCATAATCCTTCTCATTCTTACATTGATCCAGCAGAAAGCACTTTCACAATCAAAAAATATTTGTTTTTGTAATGATTGTTTTCTTAATTTTTAGGAATTGAATCCTCTTTGTTCTGATTGGAGGCATGAGAAAATCTATATCACTCAAATTTGTGCTTGTGCTCTGAATGAAATTATGGTTGATCAGTTTCAGTCAAGTTAGCTCAAATAAAACTGGAGAGAATGGTTTTTGAAAAGGATATAAAACATTAAAACCACCCTGTTTCTTGTCCAAAACTTTCCATCCATAGAAGATTTGTATAGAAAGTTGAGTTTCCTTTAAAACTCTTCAGGAGAATACCTGCTTTGACTATGGCTTATCTATTTATTGATCACATGAATCATTCAGCTGCTAAAAAGTCAATCCTCTCTGCTCTCCTCCACCCTAATTATGGACGGAAGTCAAGGTGAATCTTTCCATTAACTCCTGTGATCTTTGGATCAAACACTGACACAGGATCCTGCGAGCTGGGCACAGGGAGGTTATCTCTGCTCTCTGCTCCAGGTATCCCAGTACGAGGGCAAAACCAGGGCAATGAGACACAGACAGTGAATTTGGGCCAGACACTGCATATGTGAGCTTAAAAATGCTTGTTTTATGGTCTTAAGGGAGATTTGCACCATGAAGAACCTTAAGGATGATTTGCACCTTGCCTTCCTATAAACAAACAGCAGCTTCTTAATTGTGTCACATCATCACTCAATAATAGAATGATTTAAAAGTTTGGCTACAGCAAACAGGAATTTCTGTTTTGCACCAGACCACTTAGAAAGCTTTGTCTTTATGTAGAGCATCAGGACCTTTCCATGTCACGTTCTATTTCCGTCTCTTATTAAGAGAGAAATTGATTTGGTGTGCCAGGGGCTTTCCATTTGCATTTCAGTTACAGATTTCACTGACTTCTTAGACTTTCCAGGCTTTTAAAGGACTAGTATTTCCTACAATATATTCTGAAGAAAAAAAATTTAGGGTTTGAGGTGGAATGAAGTTCATTAAAAATAAAGCTTATCACAAGGACTGCCATACCCACAGTCAGACTCATTGATAATTGCTTATATTTCCATTGTTTATTGAATAAATAAAGAAGAACTCATTACTCAGAACTGAAAACCACTATATGTGAATACATGACTTCCATGATTTTCCACACCTCAAAGACTTCATTTAAGCCAGTTTAGCAGTGCTGTAACAGGATCTGAGGGGTTGTCTGGAAAGGGGTAAAGAAGGTGATAAGGGCAATAGAGTCCAGCTAGGGATGTGGGAATTTGGGTTCCCAGCACTGCAGAGGTGAGCAAGGAGCCAGGAAAATTTCCTTCAGGCTCAAATTCCCAGAGCCTCACCTTTGCTGGGATTCCCAGGAGCAGAGCCCCAAAACTGAGGCAGAAAACTCCCTAATTGTGCTCTATGGTTCAATTGCATTAGTAAAATTTTAGAATAAACTGTTGGTAAGGTTTTGAAAGCAAATTGAAAAAAGTCTTCTCTCCCAACCCTTACCCCCATCTCTCTTACACTGAGCACATTCTGGATAGAAGCTCTGTATGAAAATCTCACACTGGGAGTTTTCTCTACACTCTTCTGTAAAAGGGGAGGGGGCTTTACTCACAGAGTAAAAGCTAAAGGTGAGCAGTTTAACACCTTTTTAAAAGTTGTTTAACACAGCATTAAATCACATTTCATCATTTCATCTTTCTTGGAACACAGCAGACTTTTTATCAGTCATTTACTTCTCTCCAGAAGGGATTTTTTATCCACACTTTTTTTTTTTTTTGGTGCACTGTAGGGACTCCTGGCCACGCTGCCATCAGTTTTCTTCATGCCACACACTCTCCCAGGCAGGTCCTTGTGGACCAGCTCTCCCCACTCCCTCTACATCCCCTCTGGCAGAGGAAATGCAGGAAATACAGCCTCCTGCATAGCAGGAAGGGATTTCCATCCAGTTCATAATTCATTCTGCTTTTTCCATGTACTGCACATGCCCTTTCCTACCGTTGGAAAGGAAATTAAATAATTACACTGCCTGCAAGAAGCATGCTTTATGGCTTATGTTTATGATAAAATTATGGAGCTGTTGCAATGAAATATTTCATCAATACATTAAAACAAAGCAAAATCAGCATGGCAATAAAAAACTCTTATTGTCCCTGTTTCATTCCTGGTTTTCTTTTGTTTGGTTTATTTAGTGCCTTTATTAAAATATTTCTGTTATAATACTGGTTTTAATGCTCTATTGTTTTTATAATGGCGTGATTTTTATTGTAACATCACCTCCAATTTAATATGTCTTTCCATTATATTTGAAATGCCACTAAAATGGAATTGCTCTTGTTATGAATATTATACCCTTGTAGAAAGTTTTAAGAGCCACTTCTCCTACATAATTACAAAAGAAAAGCCAGGAAATGGCGTGAGGAAGAGGGAAATCTTACATGTCCCAATGTGAAAATCTAAATCTGGAGAACACTGAACTGGTAGTACAGCTGTCCCAAAAAATGGGAACATTTACCCAAAAAGCTTGGCCTAACTTTACTGAAGTACTTCTAGCTATAGACTTAGATACTGAATCTGAGGCTGTCATATTTAACAGTAGCTTCTGCTATCAAATGTGCCACGTTTTAGTGAAATAATAATAATAAAATAAATCGATGGGCTTTAAAGTTCCACAGATCAACAGATAAGACATGGATGCATTTTATTTCTCATGTGACATTTTGAGGGAGGAATAAAACCCCTTATGTTCACACAGTTCTCTTTTGAATCATTGAAACATATGGTAGCAGATTTATGGCAGTTTATCAGAAGATTTCTATATACATAGATACAAACTAAATATGCATGTAAAACTGTAGCTGGCTCTTTTGGTCTCTAGCTGAAATTTATCTCAGGGTGGATCTGCAATTTCCAGAGAGTGAATTATACTCTGAATTCTGAGTGACAGCGCTCACTGCATTGGTTATCTAAGGATAATGCATTTTAATCTCAGCATCTCTCCAGGGTGGTGCAAATTAAAAAAAAAGAAAAAGAAAAAAAACTCAAAAAGACAACACATGCACACACACAAACCCCTGAAGCCAGTTTGATGAATTTCTATGATCTTATCTCTGCAGAGCATTTTCTTTTAGGCAGGGTAGAGTTTTTTTGCTTCAGAGGATAATACAGGAATTCAATCATTGTTTTCCAAAGAAGATATTATTTGCAATGGTGTGGTCTGGGCGATTGCCTTTCTCAAAGAGGAGGACAATATTTCAGCTAACAGGGTGGAAATCAATAGCAAAAGATTAAAGCTCAAAGGATGAACAAGTGCACGTGAACCAAGGGAGAAAGTGACAGTGAGAGCTGCCTTTAAGGGACAGCAGGTGCTCCCCCAGCCAGGAGGAGGAGAGGGGGAGATGCTTCAATTAACTCATCCCCGTGCTCCCGACAGAGCCTGCTTTGTTCTTGGCTTTGAAGGGTTCTTTCCTTTCTTCTGATAGGTTTGCAACTCCCCACCAATTTCTGGTTGCTGCTTGATCCCATATTCCAGCCGAGCCCTGGTCAGTCTGTTTTCCTGCTTGGTGGCTTTGCTAACTACATCCTGGTTGAAAATCAGTTTAGCTGCCTGAGTTTCACAGAATAATTCCATGCCTGCCCCCTTCCACTGCCAAGGCTCACATACCTGATGGCAATGCCAAGAGGCTTTGTTGCACCCCTTACCCCAAAATCTTAGCTCTCCACAAATACTAGGACACAATAATCAGATTATCATTATTATTAAATAAACAACCAGCTAGAAATTATAAGGAAGAAAAGAGAACTAATGATATGCAGACACATGCTGAGTTCTGTGTGCACTTTGACTCTACTCATCTCTAAAAGAGAGAGAAGGAAAAAGGCAGAACAGATGCCCAGATGTGTGGGGAAGGAATGGCTGCATAGATTAGGATGCTACAGTTCAGAGAAGATTTGGTTTAGGTAGGATATGATTAGAGGTTACAAAACCAGGAATGGCATGCACAGGGCAACTAGGAATGAACTTCTCTGTGCTTCTCCCAGTTGGGGGGCTGGGGAGCAGCAGTTAGATTAACAGGTTTGAAAAATGAAGAAAAAAATTAATTGCCAGTGTGCATTTAAGCTGAGAAACTCCTATTGCAAGACATTGAGGAAGCTGAAATAAGCTGAATACTTTGAGCTTGCCCTCACTAGGAGTTTGCATAGAGATAATTTCTAGGCATCTGCTGGTGCACAGGAAATTGCTAAGATGTACTAAGGTCATTATACACCTGAGTATGTAGAGAAGGAGAGAGGGAGAGAAGAGGGAGGAAGAGGGAGGAAGGGGGAAGGATGGGTGATTTTGGCCACTGGCATATTTTCATGGAAACACAGGGTTCTCAGAGTCTTGACAGCTTTACTCACTTTTGGGCTGGGCTGAACAATTACCTTGACTAATTGTGCTTGGCAAACTGAAATAAACAGGCACCTTTGCCTGTTCTGCCATGGCACTGTCCTGCACTGCCCCATCCCAGTCTCACTGACTGCCCTTCACTGGCACTGAGTTACTGTCAGTCCTGTCTGGGAAAGTGAAAATACACCAGCATTCATCCTGTGTGTGCTCGTAACACTTCAGACTCCCAAAGAGAATAGAAAATTTTAACCCTTAACTAAATTGCATTTGGTACAAGTTTGGGGGCCATCTCTTACCTTAGGCACAAGCACCTTTTCCCAGAGTTCAGTCCCTCTCTGCTGTGCAGGCTGGGAGCAGAACAGGGTTCCCAACATGCCCCATTTCAGTGGGGATCAGCTGAGGTTCTGCCTGTGAGCAAGGTTCTGACTGTGATGGCAGAGATTTTGTCTGGACTGAAACTGTGGATTACTTTTAAGGATGCAAAAAAGTAAATCTTGGTACTTGTCATAGATTTGATTCTGTTGCAAAGGTTGAGAATAAACATATTTATTCTAAAATGATGACAATTCTGCATTCTGGGGATTTGGGGAATAAAAAGGAAATATTAATGTCCAGAACATCCCCTCTGTCACTTCAAGTGCCAGGTAGGTTACTTGGTCCTTGTTCTAGTTCCTTCTGTAAATGGATAACAATTCCTGAAAGAATTTCCTTACACTCCTACCTGGGTGACTGCTCTGCTTTCCTGAGCCATGCAAAGCAGGCAGGCAGAAAATTCCAGGCTGGGATGTCTAAAACTACTGAAGAACTGGGGATAAATCCCTGAGTCTATGCAACATTTGGTGGAAAATAAACTGGGGTGAGACAGGGGATAAGAATGACAGGTTTTGACAGCCCTTTCCAAGCTTAAGCTCTACAAACTCAGCCTACATGAAATTCCTTTGGAAATGCAAAGGTAGAAATGCTCCAGTAGCAGAGTGATGGGCTTGTCAGAGTACTCTGAGCCTCAGCTAAAACCAGAGGCAAGGTAAATATCTTGGGCAAGTTGCCATTCCCAGACAGAGTGGTAGAGGTGTGTCATTTTCTTCCAGGGGAAGCCACTTGGATGAATTTTTTTCTCAAGATAAATCCACACTTACTATGTCAAGGACAGCAACATAAAATAAATCCTCTTTTTCCACCCACAAGAGAGAAGCACCTGTGAGCAGAAACCCACAAATGCCAGGTGGCTTAGCACCCTCTTTAACTTCTGGGGTTTTATGACCAAAACAAGATTCATGGTTTTCTATTCCCAGTTAGCTTTACAGAAGCAGAAGTGAAAGGTTGATGTTTCCAATAAATGGCACTAACACCCATTGCACATCAATGATACAGAAATGGAGGCCATGGTAAAAAAATTGAAGGGCTGAAAGGAAATAAGGCTGCAGCTTAAAAAAGGGGCAAAGTGCAGCCACAGAGAGCACACAGAAATAAAAACCAGTCTGTTTTTTCTCTGCAAATCGTGAACTGGTGCAATGATGCCACAGAAATTTTGGTGTGCATCTGGCCTTCAGGCATTTTCATTCAATTCTTGTAGTTTTGGCTCTGTAAAATCATAGCAGCAGTTGTGTAGAAATATTTGCTGACACCATGTGCAAGGAGAAAAGAGTAGGAGGAGAGTCACACTCACAGTCTGTTTTCTCATGTTACTGTCTCCCACCTGTCCCAAAATGCAATTTTATGACATAAATTCAAAGTTGAAAATTTTTGACTGGCATATGATATAAAAATTCAGGAACTAAAAATAATGACAAGTAAATTAAATTATGATTGGTGGGGCATTTTTGGTGGTTTTTTTTAGGGGGTGTGTTTGTTTTGTTTTGTTTTTTTTTCCTTCAAAATTCTTCTAGCTGGGATCTTTCTCTAAAATTTTCAGGGATTGGAATATGTTTGTATTTCTCATTATGTGCAACATTCCCACCATGTCTTTTCTGACCCAATATATATTTACTTATATTTTATTGATATAGAGTAGCACTGACTGATAAGCTCTTCTAAAGGTCCCAGGCACTGGCTGAAGGAAGAAAAGTAGCGTAACTGCCAGGATTTGGATTACAAAATCACCTCCTTGGGGACTGAGGAATCACAGTCTCATTTGTGTGAGAGGACAAATGCTGATGTCACTCTGCTTTGGCACCTGATGTAGTTTGTAAGGTCAGAGTTTCCTGCTCAGAGGTCTCCCTCACTAACGTGAGACCATTCCTCATTTGCTTCTGGGGGTTGTGCTGGACACAGCTCCCTTTAAGTGTCACAAACCCTTGGAGTCACTGCTCCCAGTACTTCACATTGGGGTGAATGTCCTGGAGAACTTAACTACTGCTGGACATAACTAAAATGCAGCAATTTCCACCCCAACAGCAGCTCCTCCTTAGGAAAGGGAAAACACAACATGCAGAAGAAATGTTGCCCTGCTGGGTATTTGAATATTCGCCAGCCTGGAGACACAGCGAAGTCTCTAATTTTCTGATACCACAAATGGCAGCACCGACCTCACATGGCACAAATTGCACCTGCAGCATGGCTCAGTTCACTGCTGTCACCCTGTTTTCCTTCCTGCAGAACCTCCCTGCTCATAACCCAGCAGCAGCAGCAGGTGAATTCACAGCCCAGAAGCAGAGGCTCACATCCAGCAACCTGGAGAACAAAACATGCCACTGGTATTTATTAACATAGCCTTGTAAATCAAACCAGCCTGCCTGTCTGGTGTCTTGTCCAGAAATTATTGCCTCATTCATCTTAGCCATATTAAGCAGGCCACATTTATCAAGGTTGCATAAAAAGAGATGTATAAAGACCATTCCTGGGCAGTATTTACATGCAGGTATCATGCCTACAGCAACTGCCCATTTTGCAGGGATGCACAAGCTGTTTGACATTGCCAGGTTGTAGAGAAAGAGAGGGAAAAGGTGCTTATCTGTGTGTGAGTGTACAGGCAGAAATATAAAAAACTCAGAGAAACTTCAAAACTTAAAAGCACAGGCTGAAATATGTTAACCTCAAAGACTTTCTTATGATTGTGTGAATAATTTGATAAAGATGTGCAACTTCATCAGGTAACAGCAATATCCTCTCTGTGCTCCCATTATCTTACTGGGAACAGGGAGACATTGTCACAAACACCTTTAAATTTTGCCATTCATTTTTTTGCTAAAGCCATCATCATCATCAGTGCTTTATTTGGATAAATTTCCAGCAGGACAGAGGCTGCATTTCCCTGGAGCCAGCTGCCAGGCACTTTCCCATTCCTGGCCAGATGCCTCAGGAATCTTTTCATCTCCTTGAATGAGGACATGGATATTTTTTCCCACTGACCACTTTGCCATAGTCAGTAGGTCCAGGGCAATTATTTGCAGCTATCTGTTCTCTTTTACCATTCAGGATTTATCTTCCCAATCAAATGCAAGCAAATGTTAAATGGTCCACATTAAGTCCATGAAGTGGAGTTATATTTTTTTTCCTGTGATTGCTATAAGGTCTAGTACATAGCTGGAATCTGTCAGAGTAGAATATTACTGTGCTGGGCAGTGCACAGACACCCAGAGAGTCCCTGCCTTTGGGAGTTCCCACACTGAGAGACAACCTTTTATTCAAAGAATTTATAGTCTAATCAGAAAAAAAAGAGGGAGGTTGGGAAAATGGGGGTAGCAGCTTTCCATGTACACATATCAATAGAGCTTCTTCACAGAGAAAATCTGTGAAACTGCTTACATTGGTTTTTTATTAAAAAGAGATATGAAATTAGTGTTTTAAATATAGATGTTCTAGAAAAAAAATTGTTGTAAAAATTCATCTTTTTTATCTACTTTATGGAAAAAATTATACAGGAGGCAGTGCAATTGCCTCTGGGAAAACTAACTTTTTTTTTTAAACATCACCATGGAAATCATAGTATAAAACTTCTCATTTCCAAGATGGTCAAAATCACACATGCAAAAAGATATGCGGGTGAGTATTTATAAATACAAAATTTGAAATTTTTACTTTAGACTTGTAGAATATTTTTACTGGTTCTTTCTTTTTTTTTTTTTTTTTACCCACTTCACTATCTGTAATCCCAATTTGACTTAGTCACTACCTGTATGTTTCAGATGACAGAATAAATGTTAAAACCCTTTACTTCTCCAGCAATAGATTTTCCATACATCACTGTTATAACCTTAAGGCCTGAGAGCCAGCAAACCTCTGGAGCTTTCTGGAGACAGTTAAATCATTAGAAATCTAAACATGCCAGACCCCCAAGACAGGTGTTTCTGGTGATGTGGTAGAGCTATTACACCTTCAACCACTCCCTGCTCCATGCTCAGACAATGCTCACATGAATGATCAAAGCAGAGCAATTTGGGGAACAGATTACAGCACAAAGGCACTGTGGTTTATGTGTGCTGTTTTGGGACATTCCTGTGGACTGGATTATTCCTGAAAGGAAAATTCCACTTCAGCAAGAGATGTTGAGGTTTTATGATATTTTCTGTATTAAACTGAGAACCAGATATTAAAATTGCATGTGTGTGTGTTGCTAAGTGTAGGACAGAGGGACCTACACTGAAAGCTGATATTCCCAGACAGAGGATGCAGGAGATTCAGGGTCAGCTCCTTGCTCTGAGCCTGCAGAGATTCCACTCCACACCCCTGGCTGTGGAGCCAGCCTTGCACGTGGATCTTGTGGTGGTTTTCTCAGCCAGGAATTCCCAGGAAAGGCCAAGAGTTATCCCTGTAGGCCTTTTGCTGTGTTATGGCTGTGCTGGTACCTCCATGTCCCCCTGCATCACTGTGGTGAGGTGCTGGCAATGTTTGCCAGCACACTGAAACCTGCAGGTGTGCACTCACCAGGGGAATGGGGACAAAGACATGACAAGAGAAAGCTTAGAAAAGAGGAGGAATTCATTAGGTCCTAACTGTTCCACTGCATGAAATACACATATTGCATACAATGTATAGAAACATGGTATATTCATAATGCTGGCTAGCTGCTGCCCATGGCCACTACTAACAACCAGATGAGATGAATAAAGGAATAGTGTTAAATGGAGGGAGGGCAAAACACCTGAACAGGCTGCTGGGACCTGTGCAGTCTCTTTTGCAGAAGAGGTGAAAATACAGGCAGAGCAAACATTTTATGTAGGATTTTCAGACACTCTTTTCAACAGCAGACCTCTCCAGAGGATCTCCTGAAGCTCCCTCTGACACATCATTTCTACATCTTGAGATTTTGGTTCTTTAGACAACCTGCCATCCCAGCCAGCAGTATGAGTTTCCAGATCAGCCCAGCTTTTGCCCAGAGTGCAGAGAGGAGATGCCAAATCCCAGCAGAGCTGTTGGGTGCAGTGTGCCACCAAAGAGCTCCTGGCCCTGGGCTGAGCTGACCTGGGGCTGTGCCATGGGGATGTGTCGCAGACATCTTTCGTGAAAATCCTTTCTTAGGATTTTTTCCTGCTGAGAAGCTGAGAAGTTTCAGCAACAAAATGTAAACAATGGTTATCTGCTGCTGTGGAATGCAACAGGTGCATCTGTGATTGGCTCATCTTGGATGTTTATAATTAATGGCCAATCAAGGCTGAGCTATCTCGGATGGAGTCTGAGACAGCTGGCTTTTGTTATCATGCTTTTCTATTCTATTCTTAGCTTAGCTAGCCTTCTGAGAGGAAACCTTTCCTTCTATTCTTATTAGTCAGTTATAATGTAATATATATATATCATAAAATAATAAATCAAGCCTTCTGAACATGGAGTCAACATTCTCCTCTCTCCCCTCACCTGAAGACCTCTGTGACCACTGTCACAGGGATGTTTCCTTGATTTGGTGTCCCTGCACTGTATCCACTTCCTTCAGTGATGTTACATTGCATGCAAGAGGGGAAGGAAGCAGCAAATCTGTTTTCCAGTTGTGTCCACAGGAAATAAATCACCGTGTATGAATTATGGAGCGAGATGGGTACACAGCATGATACTGCTGTTATAAATGCTGGGGTTATTAGTTATGCTGGGATGCAGGAGGAGACAAATCAGTGTGGATGGAGTGTGGATGTGCAGCACAAAGATTAGGGATGATGGATTGCTGTTGCCTGTCTCTGGGATGGCAGCACTGTCTGAGATCTGCGTGTGGTCAGGCAGCCCCAGAGGCAGAGGGGCAAAACTCCCTGGTGGGGCAGGGGAGATCTGGTGCTGTTATGTGGGTGGGCATGTTGGGATGCACAGAAACCAGGGCTCACCCTTATTTCTTATTTCCTGTTGCTTATTTCTTATTTCCTGCTGCTCCTGAGCAACAAATGGGATTTAAAATGCAAGCCTGTACAGCAGCAGCTCTCTCAGGGGTGTCTGTGAGGAAGTGACAGGTATAAATTGCAGCCCCTGCCAGCAGTTAGGGGGCCTGTGGGAATTGGAGGTATCATAACATGAAAATGAAGGTCAGCTGCAATGCCATGAACATGGACTGATCACCCAGTATATTACAAGGTCTTTAAGAAGCAGCAGAAGGACTCAGTCTTTTGCAGCCCTTAGGGGTCAGAGGGCTGCTCAGTGATGCCCATGAGAGCCAGGGATGTCTGCAGCATGGGGCAGAGCCACAGGCCCCCTCCAGGGATTGGTGTCTCTGTAGCTGTCAGGCAGAAGTCATTGGCTTTGGGCTTTTTCCACTGCAGTACAGCTCTCTGGGATTTAACAAACGTGGAGCAGGAGAGGTGGAGGGAAATATTGAATCTCCCCTAGCAATTAAAGCCCAGTCTTTCTGTGATGCTTCTATTCAAATTGTGGCAAAAATAAAAAAATTCATCTTTATAATGACCAAAACACAGCTCATTTTCACTAAGTTATTTCACTAAAATATATTGGAATAAAAATTAAAAAAAACAGAAAAAGCAACAAAGCATTTACATAGATCTTATTGCAAGAAACATAGCCTGATTTTCAGCCACAGAGATCCACATTTTACTTTCTTTTTAGTTGTTTCTGTGCTCAAAGAAGAAAAAGACAACTTTGAGGAGGAGATTTTACCCATTTTTCCAAACCATCCAAACTCTCTGGGATTTAACAAACATGGAACAGGAGAGGTGGAGGGAAATGGTGAATATCCCCCATCAATTAAAGCCCAGTCTTTCTGTGATGCTTCTATTCAAATTGCAATAAAAATAAAAAAAATATCTTTATAATGACCCAAACACACCTTATTTTCACCAAGCTATTTCACTACAATATATTGGAATAAAAATACGAAGCCAGAAAAAGCAACAAAGCATTTACATAGATCTTATTGCCAAAAACACAGCCTGATTTTCAGCCACAGAGATCCACATTTTACTTTCTTTTTAGTTGTTTCTGTGCTCAAAGAAGAAAAAAACATGGGTAATGTCTCTTCTTTGAGAGGAGACATTAAAACATTCAGAACTGTATGAAGACTCAGGTAAAACATTCAGAGCTGTATGAATGACTTAGAAAATTCCTGTTTTCCCTTCAGAAGGGACATGGTTTGTTTGGCAGTTACCACCAGGCATTTAATGGGTAATAAAACTACCTGCAACAATTTCAGAGCAAAAACAAAACTGGATCAGGACAGAGCA
Source organism: Ammospiza nelsoni (assembly GCF_027579445.1). Taxonomy (NCBI): domain Eukaryota; kingdom Metazoa; phylum Chordata; class Aves; order Passeriformes; family Passerellidae; genus Ammospiza; species Ammospiza nelsoni. The sequence goes on along the minus strand of NC_080638.1, from coordinate 55,852,413 downwards.
AGGTCCATCAGAGACTTTTTTACTGGCTGGGACAGGGAATCCAAAGCCACCAGCATGCACCTGGAGCATTGTGGACCCTGTTTGTGTGCCTTGAGCAGAGGCTGTGGGCTCCCAGGCAGGTGTGGCACACAGCATTTGCCTCTGGGCTGTTCCTCACCTTTCACTGCCTCCAATTCCCATCTAGGCAGAGGTGGGAGGCTTGGGAGATGAGCTGCCCTGAGCCCTCCCCTGCCCCTAATGGATGCAGTCTGCATGCCAAGAGTGCCTCATGCCCAGGGACAGATACCTGGCGTGGCACAGCTGCTAAAATGAGCTTTAGTTGCAGATGTAATGGACTGCATGGATGGAGTCCAAATGGGGAGCTGTAACAACCACTCAGCAGTGAAATATATCCCCAAACCCCAATCTGATGTGTAAGGACACTCCTCACAGCTGCAGATGAGGAGCCTTCTGGTAACTGCCTCAGTCTCTGGGAAATCCTGCAGGGATTTTGTGGGCTCTGATCCCTGCTGTACCCAATTTCCATTGTCCACTAGGGCTCTTATGTGGGAAAGTCTGGTTTAGTTTTCAGTCCAAACCGTGCAAAAGGCAAATCCTCATCAGCCCCTAGCAGATGTGATGGGCTGATCATTATTGAAGATGATGTATTTGGGATTTGTAATTAAAATTAAAGCTATTTGCCATAAAACATGTAGAATTTAATTTCTCTCATTAGATATCTTAGGCTAATTGTTGTATCCAGCAGGGAGCAAATAGCATTGTAATTGCTTGATATCTCATGCTGGTTTGATTAGAAGATTATAGGAATGGGAAAAAAGAGAGATAACTCCAAGAAGAGCTTTGTCTTTCTTTCTTTGACTTCTGCTTGGTGCCAAGCATTTCTAAAATAAAATTAAAATTTTCATACCGACTTTCTCTTGCTGTCTCAGTGAGAAGGTTATTGGTCTGAGGAGGAAAATGCTGGTTTTGCTCACTCCTGGAGAGGTACTGGGTTGAATGGTGCTGTTTCAGGGATGTGCTCAGAAGGCACTCACTGGTCATGCAGAGGATTTCTCATCATTGTCCTTTCCATCCTTCTGTCAGGGAAACTGAGGAACTGAAAGGCAAAGTGACAGGTCTCATGGCACATAACACCAAGGCTGGCCCCAAAGACCTTCCCATTCCTTCCAGGATATAAAATTGGGAAAATGACCCTGTGAAGCTCAGAAACAAGCTGCCTCAGGAAGCTGCCCTTGGCTCCCTGTATGGCACAAGGCAATGAGCCATGGCTGGGCACCTGTGGCTCACAGTGGAGGCACCAAAGTGGAGGAATGTGAGGGGAAGAAGTGAGGTGAGCACACAAGCCTGACAGGATTTGAATTATTAACGGGAATTTGAAGACTCACTGTGGAAACCCAAGGCACTGGGAATATTTCTGTGTCTGCTCTGGGGTGCCCTGACCCCCAGGGGAGCATTGACTTTGACCCTCATTCATGGAGAAAGTTTCCCAGACTTCAAGATAGACTGGAATCCACAAAAGTGTGAAATAGATTATAGAGAGCAGTGCAGGTGCATCACTTGGTGAGAAATTTAGGTTTTGGGATTTTTAGTATGCTGTGGATGGCAGCAAGATGGAGGGCACAGGGTGTTGTCCTGGGTTTCTTCTTCATGCTTTTTCTTCCTCCTTCTTCATGGGTTCGGGTGGCATTTTGTAATTGGGCAGAAAAGTCCCCATTGCAGCTCTTTGGGATCCATTATTGGGTTAAAAAGGGAAATAATCTAGAAATAATCTAGGTGTCAGTTCTTAACTGGATCTAAAAAAAGAGTCTTAAAAGACCTTGTACCAAGAGACTGTTGGCCATTTTGGGCCTTCTAATGAAAAGCTGCCCAACTCAAGGTTGTGAGACTGTCTACTGATAAGAAATAATAAACACCTGAGTCCCAACATGAGATACCATCTCAGGTGCCTTCAATCCAGACCCAGAGCAACCAATAGCTCACCAGAGAGGGAAAACTTTCCATGGAAGACAGAAAATGAAAAGCAGGGGAGCTGTCTATGTGTCAGGCAGTCACAGGCCTTGGGAAAGTGAAAATAGCAGCCTCTACAGCCTCTCCTTTCAGTCTATAACATGAGATTTTCCACATTCCCCTGGTACAATAATTGATACAATTACAGTTGGTGGGCCCAGCTCAGCCACTGCCTGCCACTCCATCCAAATCAGTGTGCAGCCCAAAGCCTGCACAGGAAACTTCAGCCCCCAGCAATGACCCTCTCATTAAAAAGCTGGCTTTGCATAACCCTGCCACAATGCAAGAGGCAGGTCACACATCAGTCTTTTAAAGGTGTTTTTATGGTACTTGCTGCTTCAGACTCTGAGCACTTCGTAATCTTTATTAACATCCTCTTCTCAGCCTTTCTACAAGGTAAGAAAATGCCATTGCCTTGATTTTTGCAGGTGAGGAAAGGAGGTTGATTCACCCCATTCTTCAGGCGCTACAGATATTTCCTGACCCTACACCATAACTCATGTATCCCTGCAAGCACCCAAGTTTTGCACCTCAGATCATCTCAGGTTCCAGGAGTTAACGTAATTCCTAGCCAAGGCTGAAATCAGCTCTGTAAGAACTCCAGAAAACTGATATTTAACCAGAAAAGATCCTGGAGGATTCCCAGAGCAGTCAGGCTGGAGCTGCTGTGCAGGGATGCTCCAATCCCCAGCTGCACCCTGCGAGTGGATCTGTGACACAGGATGTGTGATGGCACAGGGTGAAAGCAGGGTCTGGGAAGGGATCTCTTCTGCCCCCACCACTGTGCTAGAACTGGGCTTTTTTGATGGGCTTCAGGAACTTTGGGAGTGGGGGAAATTTTCCTTTGTCTCTCTGAATATTTGATTTTTTTTTTTCTTTTTCTACCCTCATTTTTAGTTTACAAAGAGAATTGCCACTGGGTATTTCCAGCCCTTCCTATGTGGTGCCAATCTCTTATTAGAGGTTTTTTCCATCTGTGCTACCAGCTATAGAGGCTCTGCTAATAGAGGTATGCAGGCACCTTCTGTGCCTTCTGCTTTTAACTGTTTTAAATCATCTCCCCATACACACACATTAAATAAGCTTCCTGTACATGAGTTTTGTCCATGATAAACGTGGCTTTTAAGTCCAAACCCCAAACCTGCTCTGCACCAGGCTATATTAAGCCCATCTAAGCAAGACTTTTTCTAGCGAGCAGAAGGGGGAAAAGTCTCTGTGGCTGCCGCACTGTCAGCCTTCCTATCCAATTTAATTAGTTCTGTGAAGCTCCTTGACTAAATTTGCATATAATTTATTCTCCCCTCCCTTTCCTTGTTATGTGTGTTAATTATTTTCGTGCAGAACCCTCGGGGCTGCAGAGGAAGGCGGATCTGGGTGAACATCTCTGCCTGCAGCAGGTGCCCACCCCAGGGAGGCACAGCCCTGAAAGGGACAGGAGGAGGTTCTGGGTGATAAATCCAAAGTTAGCAGGGCTGAAAGGCAGCCATGGAGCAGTGGGACACTGCTGGCAGTCTGTGTCTTCTGTGGGTTTCTGCATACTTATACAGAGGTTGATGGGAAGTGGCTTTATGAAACCACATCCTGCTGCTGGCTTAGGGGTTAATCCTGTGTCAATCCCCTCAGGATTCCAAGCTGGAGAACAAAGATTAGACTTTAAGAGAAATAAAACTGTAGCTCTACATTAAAGTGGGTTTTAGGGGTGCTTATGGGGTGTGCCAAGCCATTGCCTGGGTGCAGCCTGTGCTGGGGACAGTGGAACAAGATGTCACCACCAAAGACAGTGACAGGGACAAAATCAGCAGCAGGCTGAAGACTGATGCTCCTGTCATTTCTGTTGGGGCTGCTGGAGCAATAACAACCCTCCCTCAAAACCCAGGGGCTGAGGAGAAACCTGCAGAAACCAGTTTTGTTTATTTGTTAGATAGAGACACATGAAGTGAAAAGCTGGCTGTTTTATACCCGTGTCTAAAGCACACAGGTCATCAATCAGGACTGAGTTTCACAAGCAGTCATCTCCTTTGGAAAGAGGAGAGTGCTGCTGCCTGGCCATGGGGCAGGGCCAGCAGTGACCACAGGCTCACAGGTCCCCCTGCTGCTTCTTTCCTTGTGAGAAAGTGAAAAACTAAAATCAAATTTAAAAAATCTGCCTACATGCTGACAGAATAGCAGATTTCCCCCACTAACTTGATTGCAAAACCTAGGTTTATCTCTACCTTTCCCTTCACATTTATTTACTTGCTTACAGGGACATGGAGGAATTCAGATCAGCACCCTCTTTCTCTGTGTGGTGGAGCCCTGGCTTGACAAGACAAGGAAGGAGACTGCTCACTGCTCTGCTGTGCATCCAAATGAAGACAGCAGCAATCTAGTTCTGCATGATAAGCATAAAAATTGGTCATTTTATGCTAGATCATCTCCTGTTGTGCAAGGTAAAATGGTTTCACATATCTGTATGCCAGAGGCAGAAACACTTAAACACAGTCCAGAGGAATATTTCAGTATCCCCCTAAGTAATGACATTACTGATAACTACCAACTAGCAGCCTATCTTTGGCCAGTGGTTTCTACTAAATTTATCAGTGGAGAAACAGTTTGTGGGAGCTATTGCATCTTGATTTTTTTATTAATCCATCTGCACAGCTCTGTTCCCCCTCCGTGGTGAATGTCAGCTATGGGAATTTCAGAGTGGACAGAGGAAACACCAGGTCTGGAAGGCACAGATTGCTGGCTAAATAAACCTTCCCCAGGAAAGCATTTGGGTAATCATGGAATCATAGAAGGGCTTAAGTTGGAAGGGACCTTAAAGATCATCAAGTTCCAATCCCTAATGGGAGCAGGGTTAGAGGAAAGGGAAAATCTGCTTCCAGACACAAAGAGAATTTAGTTTAAATTCCTCAGGCAATGGAGCAGAGATTTTTAACATGTGACATGAGCAAATGATTCTTTTTTTTTTTTTGAGTGATTTGTTTACTGCATAATTTAAAGGAAATTTTTTGTCACCCTTTGCTACATAATTGAATTTTTATAGTGCTGTTAATAAAAATGTACATCAAATGTGACAATTATTATTCTTCAATGGATTTTTATATTATTTCAGTCAGAGAGAGATACAAGAAAGAATTAAGGATAACTAAAGATGTATTCTGAAATAATTTCCATTATTTAATACTCCTTAAAATTGGCAAAATAGTTGGATGTCTTCACTACTTCTGTGAAGTAATTCTGGATTTTCAGAGAGTTGATGTATTTTAACAATGGTAAAAGAGGGGCCAATCCTGCAGTCACATTCAGGTAAAAATCCCATTTGTTTCCAGAGGAGTTTTGTCAGCTAGGGGAGACAGCTGCATCAAGATGCATAAATGTATGTAAAAAAATGTCAGTTCCAGTATGTCATTTGTTTGAGTGTTCAAAACAGCATTATCTTTTCATGTACCATAGAGTGAGGCAGTAAATCATTTTTAAAAGGTTTGGAGTCACAGAAAAATACATTTGACCCTTTGTGCTTGAACCTGGCCCCTTACCTAAGTCCCTGCCCAGGTTTCTGGGAACATGCCCCAGAAAAAGCTGCAGAATTTCCTTGTAACCATGAATGCAACAACAGTGCAAATCTCTACAACTTGCCTTTATACTTCATGAGATATAAACTGATGGGGCTCAAAATATTTTTTTCTTTGTTATTTGTGGGGAAAGAATGGACGCATTAAATATCTGACATTAGATTTATTAGGGACAGTAGTAGTTTCCAGCTGAAGCTTTTCTTGAAAGTATATTTATCCTTTGAAGAAGAAACAGCATTATTTCTGGAAGGGAGAAAACAATGATTTAAATATGTTTTCAGATAATGGAACCACTTTGTTAATGAACAGTAATTTTCTCACTACCTCTGGAGGAATTAAGCCCATGGATTATATAATACATTTGTGAAAGCTTATCTGATCACCCAGTAATTGTGACCTCATTGTGAGTTGTGCAATTAGGCATTAAGCCACTATTTGGCACCACAATTAATTGTGTTTTACTTTTCTGGTACGCTTGTTGACGACAGGGAGGAAAATCACTGCTGGCAGCAGAGGGCTGGAGGGGTGGCACAGTCTGCATGGAGGGGTGGCACACCATGCAGCACTGCAGGTGCCCCTCTCCAGTGTGGAGGAGATAATTGATCAGGCAAAGAGCTAATGACAGCAGGGAGACTCTCACATCCACTGTGAAGGGTTCTGGGATGGGCACCAAAGCCCCTCTGCTTCCAAACCCATGTGTAGTGATGAAAGGGGCAGATGGGTTCAACATGCGAGGGAAAATTTGAGGATTTGTCTTTTGGATACAGCTTTCCGTGTATAAGTGGTTGTCTGGAAATGTGCAAGGCAACAACATGTTAGAAAAAATTATTGGGAAATTGTGACAAAAAAACAGATCTTAGCCAAGTTGAAGATAGTTTTGGGGACCTATTGAGAAAGATAACAACAAGATAAGCAAAATAGCAATGCATACAAAGTCAAATAACTCCTCACTTGGAAGGGTTCTTAACACTTCTGACCCTCCAATGTGACAAAATCTTCAGGTGGCCAAGAGCCAGGACATGCATACCTGGAGCCTCAGAGAAAGCAGGGATTTGGCAATTGTTCATGGCAGGAACCTATGTGGTCACAGCATTAATTGCACTGCAGGGATTCGCATGTGGCTCTCCTGTAGGGCAATCCATTTTAGGCATCTTTGCAGATCCACAGAATTTTCTTGTCCTTCCCATTGAGGGCTTGTGCTGTGCATTGCTGCCTGCCCTGGCAGTGCCATCCTGCTTGCTGCACAACCTGGCTGAGCCTGTAAGTCAGCTCTGAACTGAAGAAAAGCCACAGGTCCCCCTACATTAATGTGCAAGGACCAGAATGAGCAACAGGATGGAAAAAAAGAGATTAATTTTTTGGTTCTTTCATGCTGAGAGAAGCAAGAAGCGTAAGTATCCACCGTGACTGATTTCATTAATGCAAGTAGGGAAGTATCAAAGGCTTTTTATTGCGGTGCAGTCATCCTTTCTCAATTAAACATGCTTCCTCTTGGACCTCCTCCCTGTTGGACTCTGCCATCTTTTGGGTAGTACATCAACAGCACACTCTTTTCTGTCGTGATCTATTGTACCCGTATATCTTCAGAGTGAGCTTTCTTTCTAATGATCTATTAGTGAAATGCATCATTTCAGTGAGGATGATGATGATGATATACTACTCCATGGATGATGCCATCAAAAGGAAAGAAAAGGTCAAACAACAAATTCAATAGAGTTATTGGATTAAAGTCAGGCAACACATCATCTCCAAGGCTGCCTTCCTAATGCCAAAGAGGATTGCTGATACAAGCAGTGCGTTCTAGGGACCATTTCTTTTATGACTGTGCCTGAACTGATCCCTGAACCAAGTGAGGGCAGTACTTTGTATCATCTCAGTTGAGGAAATACAAAAATATTTTTGTGTTTGAGACTTTTCATGTGGCAGGTTAAACATGAAGTACCCAGCACTGTGTATCTTCTGCTCCACTGGTCAGGCTTCTGCCTTCTGGGTGCACATTCCCAAACACTGCATGTGTCTCTCTGCCTTGGCTTCTAGAAGCTGCATCTGTGTGGATCCTGATCATTTGGTTCACTGCAATCATATAAGGTGCTAGAAAATAAGGTTTTTTAGTGAGTTGGAATTACCAGTGTAGGGTTATAGAATAGCACCTACAAAACTCTTGTGTGACCGTGTTCTCAGGGGTCTCAGGTTGAGGGAAGAGATGAGGATCTGACTCCATGTTTCAGAAGGCTGATTTATTATTTTATGATGTATATTACATTAAAATTATACTGAAAGAATAGAAGAAAGGATTTCATCAGAAGGCTAGCTAAGAATAGAATAGGAAAGAATGATAACAAAGGCTCTGTCTCAGACTCTCTGTCTGAGCCAGCTGACTGTGATTGGCCATTAATTAGAAACAACCACCATGGGCCAATCACAGATGCACCTGTTGCATTCCACAGCAGCAGATAACCATTGTTTACATTTTGTTCCTGAGGTCTCTCAGATTCTCAGGAGGAAAAATCCTAGGGAAAGGATTTTCCATAAAAGATGTCTGTGACACTCTTGCTTTATTGTGATCATTTCCCTCATGAAGTCTGAAAATGTATTTTACTCACTCTGCCTCTTTTCCACAGCATTCAAAACCCTGCTATGTTCAGGTTGAGCCAGAAGTATTTGCTGTACCTTAGAGTGAATTTTAAAAACATGATATGGTTTTTTCTTGTCTCGTGGATCTTATTTATTTTCTTGAAGTCCTAGAATTTTTCTATGTAAGGACACTGAGAGACAGTGTCCTAAATAATGTGCAGAGCTGTATCCCAAAATGGCTTAATTGTTTAATGTCTACTGAAATGTAAATGAAGCTTATGAGAGCACTAAGAGATTCATCTATCCATCCAAGGTCAATATATTGAGTAAGGTGCAATTTGCTAAGGGGGGAGGGGAGGGCTCTTCCAATGAATAATCTTTATTTTCAGAAAAAGGCTTTGGGCTTGTCACTCCTTTTAAGTCCCCATATTTGCATTTGCTGATAATGATGAATGGTTTTGTAGTGCCAAGATGTGACATCTGACTGCTTGATTTTGCCATTTCATGTGTGAGACTGACATGCAATGCAGCTGCTCAGACAGTGGGAATGTGACCTGGCACTGGCCTTGGAAAATCAGAAAGGATGCTTTTGAAGCTGCAGGAATTCTGCACTGTATGTATGGACATTTCAAGAAGCTGAGGGTGGTTGGTGCCAGCAACTGAACCATTAACACTCCATTTTCTATACAGCTTGGCATGTACTGGCAGCTCTGCCTTTACAAGGGTGGTCAGACATCTCCCAGTTGGAATCTGTGTGTGGGGAGTGCTGTGGGATAAATTCAAAGCAAAATGCATGCACTTCATCTGCTTCACCAGGCTTTCTCCATTTGGGTTTCTTTATTTTTCTCCATTATTTTCCATTATTTACACAAAAGAATGACTATTACTAGAGAAATTGTACAGTTCCCTGGAAATCTTTGCACTCCCAATTCTCTGCCACCCAGCCTAAGCCTACTATGAACCCCATGGAAATTTGGTGCTTTCTAGACTCTCTCCACCAGGTCTACAAGACTGTGATCACCAATTTAACCAGCAGACACTGAAATTGCAACTACCAAGTCTCATCTCACAGGTGGTGAGGTATTTTCTAACCTTATCCTTTCCTCCCTTCTCTTTCTTTTCCTTATTCATTTTCCTAAGTGCTATTTTGATGCTTTTGGATTACTATATTACTGTAGATAATAATAACCAAAATGGCTGCACACCTGCTTTCCATAGCTATCAGATAGTTCTAAAATCCTACACATATATATATATTTGTAAACACTGATCATTCAGAGTCACTTCACTGTAATCCACCCCAAGGGATGTAAACAGGAACCTGGGTTACCCTCACCTTCATTGGGAGAGCTCATAACAAGGAGAAGGTAGAAAAAAATTCAACCTGTCTTCAGCTTCCTGAAAGATGCAATGGCCATCTAATGGCCAGGAACAACAGTTTTGAGACCTCCAATTCTTGTGTTCTAGTCAGAGGTTGCAAGCAAAGCACTGAATGGGAATTCCAAGAAATTTATTAGAACTCAGAGGGAAGTAGGAATGTAAGGCAGCAAAGTCACAGAAATTTGCCAGACACAGAAAAATTCCTGCAGAAGAAGCTTAGAGACTCTTTCAGCACTTTTGCCAAATTCCATAATCTTCATGTCACTTTCTTTTGTTTCAAGAAATGTATGTTCAGGAATGCTGCTGCTTCCTAATTGAAGCTGTTTTAAACAAGTAGAACTGCTTCAGAGTAAAGCAGGATTTTTCTGAGTTGAGTTTGGGCATTTAGCAAGATAGAAAAATGAGAAGTCAGAAGGTTTGCTTGGTTTTAAAAGTTTGATCAATTTTCTGATAATGGCATGTCAAACTTGTAAAATTACACAATTCTGTTTTATGACAGTATTTTCAGCCATTCCAGGGTTGATTCTAGTTAGAATGAAAGTGAGAACCAGTTTAGCACATAGAGATGTATTTCCACAAATCACAGAGCTAGTCCTAGGAAGTATGGGTCTACACATTCACAGCAGCAAAAGTTGGTATAAATGCAACTACAAAATAAACACTGGAAATATATGGATGTGTGGATAATAAAACAAAAGATCCTATACCACAGGCAAGCAAACTCTAAGCATGTCTATGGTTTTCTGGTGGATATATTATCTATTTCACTAAATGCTTTTTTGAACAGCCACAATACACCAATTAACACTTTAAGAGACCCAAACACACATCCCTATATTCTACAGTTGTAAAAATTTCCTAAAAGCAAAACAAAGGCTCATAATTATCAGAGAACACTTCCAGTATAACGAATTAATAACACCTTGGTATGAAACATTTGTAGATACATTTATCTCAGTTCAACCCTCTCCTAACAGTGCAGTGACTCACTCCACATTGCCAGTGTCTCCCCATCCCTATGAGATGCAGAATCAGCTCATTGCACCTGTAGCCTGATTTTGCAGTATGGCAAACTTTCTCTTTAAAAATAAATAAAAAAACGAATGGAAGAAGTGTCATCTTGTCACTAATGGTATTTGCGTCACTTTGCAGCTGTGTTGACTTTTAAGTGAGCAGCCAGTGATTTTTAAGGTAGCTAGGTGAAGTGGAAAAATGATGATGGATCCAGCAGTCTTTTGTCACTTTTGGGCCTGAATTTTCCTGATGTCTCTGTGAGTGCTGGCTGTGTATTCCCTGTCTGTAGTGAAAAATAGATTCCAGTTCAGGTCCTGCTGGAAGAAAAAATCTGGGCCATTTAGTTTCACATCATTTCCCCTCAATTCCCCTTTATAATGAGTGTTAATAAATAACTTGGGAAAAACGGTTCATGATCTTTTATCACTCAAATGTGCAACAATGAAAATTAAAATGGAGGAGAAACCGATAAAAATCCTAATACCTCATAAACATTCTTTATCTAAAACAATGCATAATAGGAAATAGAAGCAGCCCTTAATGGGAAGATTTGGAGGTTTGAGACCAGTCTTGATTAGGCTTTTTTGCCCTAATTTGTCGTACAGCTTATAACATTTCTTTCAAGGCAGAATAATATAGGTCAATAGTTGACTTAAAAATCTTTAAGAAGTGGGATGATTAGTGATTGAGCAAGAGCCATTAGCCAGCGCACAAACTCGTGCTCTTTCAGACATGAGCTTGTCTTTGGGCAAGGAGCATAAATCTAAAGCTTCAAACTCCATTGTTTGTATAAAATAGATCAATACTCAGCTCTACTGAGAGATGCATCGATTTGGTCCAAAGGAAGGATGGACTGAGGGCTGCAGGCTCTTTTTTGATCTGGTTTTCTCTAGGAAATGCTGTTTATTGTATTGTGTGTGCCTGCCTCCCAATTTTAACCAGATTTGAGAAAGATTTCAGCCAATGTGGAGGATATTAAAGATATTGGGGTCTGACAATTTCTGTGAAAACAAGAGGTGTAGTTTGGAAGCATGAGTGAGGATACCAGGTACTACCTGCTTGCACAACAGAAACTTCTCCAAAGCTCTTGGGGCACATTTTCTGATTTGTCCATCCATGGGCAGCTGCTCACAGCCCTTGTTTGGCTTGAGCTCAGGCCATTGCTCAGCCTCAGTTTTCATTTCATGCAATACTAGGCAATAATGAGCACGAGAAGTTGACTGCTCAATGTCCTAACATTCCTTTTGTAATCAAAGGAGAAAATTCCCTTTTCCTGTCCTATCTTGCTTGTTTTGGGTCTAAGCAATTTGGAGATTTTTGGCCACAGTATTAAGGCCAAGGAACTCTACACTGACTGAAGTGTTGGGATGCCATGGAAATATGGATAATGTGTGTTCATGTACTCTCCTGTTTACTCGTGTCCTTCTCTCCACCTCCAAGAAGAAAGAAAACTCCACCTCTTTACTTCACATAATCCAAGAGCAGACAGCATTTCTCCCGTTCTGGCCAAAATGAAAAATGAAATGGCTAACCATAATTCTATCCCTGCAGAACTGTCCCAGCTTTCCCAGTATTTTAACTTTCCAATGAGTAGATGACTTACTTGAACCAAAGCTCTCTTTGGCAAGCAGTGACTTCCCATGACCTGTGTTTTCCTGCAAACCATCAATCCATGAGCTTTTGGACAGAGGAAAATATATACACAAGACAAAGGAAAGTATATAAGGTGGTGCAATTGACTTTTTAGGACCATTTAAAGGCAGCACCCAGGTGGAAGAAAGGTGTGAGGGATGCTGAAGTGTAACTTTTTGTGTTAATAATCACACACAGTTTTCTTCTGCAATCTTCCTCCTGCAGTTTCTGTCATTAAACGTGAAATTGGGCAAAAAGATTTTGATGTTGCTTTTATCTGCACGTGGTGGGAAAGGCAGTGGGAGGAGAGACAGCTCAGATCTAGACTGGAGCACCTCTCCTGCCCTGCATACTGGGGAGGAGGCAGAAAAATGCTCACAATTAGCAATGAACATTACCATCAGGCAATTGATTTATAAATATTCCATGAAACAGGGCCCTGGATTGCACAAGCAACAGCAAATATTGTAGCAGATTTATTAGTGGAGCATGAAACATTTATATTTTTCAGATGACAGGACAGATGATGACTGTGTTATGCTAGCAGGCAGGATGAACCTCATTCGAAAAGTGCCTCATAGGTGACGGGTGGATATGACAACAAGATGAATTAAGGTCTTTGAGCATCAAGGTGGTGTGATAGACCTTGGGAATTGAAAGCTAAACACCAGTGGTATCCTTCAGAAAGCTCAGCTGAGCTTTCTTTGTGTAAGTTGAGGTACAGCCTTGATAATTGTGCTGCCCCAGTGACATTGGCAGGGATTGAATTTTCCTGTCATCTTTCAGTGGGGTGGTTTACCGGAATAAAGGTTTAGTGCTACAAATTAGGGAAGAGATTGAGAGAAACTTGTGTTCCCTAAAGATCTGGACTTCACAAAAGGGCTACCTTGAAAGGGTTTCGAGACAGTGACAACTTCCTTTTTTGCTGTTCATTAAATGCATTGCAGCCCAAACATGTCAAAGAGCTGCACTGTGGTGGCTTCTGTACTAAAAGCTGATGGAGGAGAATTGCTGAATAAGGTCTGACTTGGAGCTGCAGTCCAGGTAGCACTAAAGAAGTAAGTAATTATAGAAAATACGTCACTTAAAGGTCTTTGGAGTTACTGGTGCTTAATTACGCCATGTCAGTCCTCAGAGGGACAGGAGAAGGCCATGGAGTAGAATCAAACAGGACTTTCCCCTCAGCCATCAGCTGCTCAGAGGGAGAGACTGGCATCTTTATCTCTTCTGCACTTTGTATCCCCTTCTAGATTTTGCCATTTTGAGCTGACACCTTTTGTGATATAAGCACATTTCCAGATAACAGATCTTCCTACCTTTCATTCTGTTACCACATTTAAATACATTTCCTTGAAGCAGCCCAGTATGTGAATGAATTTCATGGCTCCTTTCAAATGGATATGCAGGTGGATCAAAACAGTGCTTGAGATGGCAGCTAGGCTGACTTATACCCCAGGAATGTGTCCCCTGTGAAACTTCACTCTATACATCAACATCATCTACCTTTCACATTCAGATACTTTGAACTCAGCCACATGCTGACAAATTGCAATGTCTCCTTCCCACAGAGAAGGGAGGAGGAGGTGGTGCACCTAGATGCACTTTTTCTATTTTTCCTCGAACATCAAACAAATTTTGTCTTTTTTTATAGTATTCACTAATTATAAAAACTATAGTGTTTTTATAGAGTTCACTAACTCTGCATAATAAAAAATAAAATAAAATCCAAAGCCAAAATTTGATGTTTTCCCCTTTTTTTTGCAGGTATATAACATTGTCCATTGTTGTTTTAGTCAGGCTTGAACTAATTCATGCCAGTGTCTGACCTTCTTTCCATTTCACTGAAGAATGAGTTGCTGTTATACAATATAGTTAGTCAATTCAAATTTGTCTAGTTCCACTGAGACACTCATTTATCTCCCCTTCTAGAAGCCACAATCATTCATAACCAGCACTAAAGGGTTGTATCTTCATTTTACCAATGATCTGAGCTTCGTGATGAATATTCTTATTGCTGGGAGACTTGAGGAGATAATGGGAAGCCTGCAGGACTTGAGCAGACTCCCTATCCTTCACCACTACTACACAGAGGCTGTGTTGGCTGCAATCAAGCTGTGAGCCCTTGAGATTTAGCCTATTTCCATTTCCAGGCTTGTTGGCTCCAGCTGCAAGCACTGCTGAACTAGTAGGAGAAAAAAAAATATGGGAAAATGTTAGAAAAATCTGTGTTCCAGGTTAAGAATGGGACAAAGGTTTAGTCTCTACAAGCTCATGAGGATTAAAAAAAAAAATGAAAAAATTTGAAATTATGACTTAAAATAATTGGTTCACCCCTGAGAGGTCATGCAGACAAGGCTGTCCCTTGGCACAGAGCTTCTCCCTGCCATGCCTGCTGTCCTGGAGCACCTTTGGCATTCTGCAGGGTCCTCCATCTGGAGTCTGTCCCCATTGCTCTGGCTGACCACTGCAAGGAGACCTAAGCGGAGCCTAAGCGTTCCCCAGGAGAAATTGTCTTTCACCTTTGTGACTACTAACAGGCAATACTTCCCCTCCTTTAAGCAAACCTGGAACTTCTGTCACAGAAGAACAATATTTCTTGGGTTTTATTTTAGGTCTATTATGCATTATATCATCCTGTGGTTTTGGGCCTGTGCCCTCCCTCCTCACTCAAGACATGAGGATCCCATGCTTGTCCTACATTTCTTAGTCAAGCTAAAGGTTATAGGAAGAAATAACTTCTTTTAATTTTGAACATTTGGGAGAACTGGAAGAAAAGCAATGAACTTTTGGTGTTCATTTCCCTGTGGAGAGTGTGGCATTGTGAGTAATGCTTATGGATTCATTTATGTGGCTTAATTCATCCCCCTGGACAATGGATGTAATCCTGATTTCAGTCATTTTTTCATCAAGATGTAAAATAATTTTGTGTGTTTTTAAGGAGTGTTTAAACAGGTGGATGAAAGGGCACTGATGGCTAAAATGGGTTTGCTTGAATCTGCTAGTGCAGGATGCTCAGTGCAATCTCAATTGCCTTTTGTGCCTGGCACAATGCACTCCCTGTTTATTTGCTCATACCAGGAAATCTGGGACTAGAAGTTACATGTTTGGCAACAAGTAGGTCTCACAGGAGTTTGGATGTTAGAGCAGAATGGGCTTTCATTGAGTAATGGAGAGGAAAAAGGGAATGAAGTCCTAAAAAGGTATTTTATGAAATTCTTCCCATGAACATTGTGTTATTAGAGTAGCTAGTGAGTTAAAACAACATTTGAAATCCCAACAAGCCAAGGAAGATCATAAAACTGCAAGGAGTAGGCTAAACAGCACACAGCACACAAACACTGTAAATTAAGACAAAGCAAATGACTGTAAATGCCAGCAGTCCCTAAAACATTAGGGACTAATTTCTAACAAACCATTAGCTGCACAGGGAATTGTCAAACATTATTAAATATAATCTGCTGCATCTGCTTTATTATAGAATTCATTTGGCACATATGCTATTTATGCTGTACACTACTCTTTTTTTGCTATATGTAGTGCTTTTTTCTTTAATCCTTACACACCACCCCAGCACAGTACAGCAAGTGAATTTGGATTTATTTCACTTCTGCTGTAGGAACTCAGTTTGTGTGTTCTCATTCACACATATGTGAACCAGTTTCCCTCCTGCCCTAGACCTCCTCCCACAAGCAGCTGCACTTGAATGTTTCTGCAGTACAATCAGCATCCAGCCCTCAGAAATGTTCTTTCAGCTGCCTAATGCTGTGAATGCATGTGTGGAGAACATGGTTTGCAGCTTTGCAGGAATACTGTTCCCATCAATATCACTGTGCCATTAATATTTAAATGGACCCATGCTCTGAATTGTACTGGGGGTTTCTTTTGAGCTAATCTTCAAGGAGTAGGTGATATCCTGTAAGCACTGCTATCAACCACATCAGCCAGCCAATGCTGTAATCTGGATCAAAAATAATAATGTCATCCATAATGCTGTAAAGATTTATTAGTTGTGACAGATCTATGCATTAGCAAATCACTACATGGCCCTGAATGCCAAGTAAACAGAGCCAGTCTCATAAGGAACAGTGCAACCTTTTGGGAAACCTATTAGGGAGTGTTTCACACAGGACAAATTTGCTCTGAAAAGAATCCAGGTGTTGGTGTGTGCTCACAAGTGATGGATGGCTGTCTGTCCACTCTTCGTCTTCCCAAGTCAGGGTGGGGATGCCTGGTAAACCAGAATGGGCACTCTAAGTGTTTTCTGGTGCAGTTCTGATTCGTGTTCTGCTGTAGCTTGAATTTGTTCTGATTTGGTTCCTCCTTTTCTTCTATAGAACTTCAGGATAACTCACATTGCAATGCTTTGGGAAGATGTCCCAGTTAGGACAACTTTTCAGCTTAATTTGACCCCTCCACTACAATTTTTTATAATTTCCTATCTTGGCAGAAAGGTGATCCATTCCTATCTTGGCAGTAAGGTGATCTTTCCTGATACTCATTTTGACAGCTTTTACCAGTTGGATGTACAACACATAAAGTCAGAATTTTCTTTGTCATTATAAAGTTTTAAAAATATGATTAAACTAATGAAAAATACAGGCTTAGATTATCCATTCATGCTCATCTCTTTCTCTAGATGATCCCTAGACACTGGCCTTCACTTGCCAAAGTTTTAAACAAGGTTCATACTCTTTTCCTCAAGCTCAGGGTGAACTTACTGTGAATATACACCAACATTTATCCCTTTCCCATACTCTAAATGGATCTTTGTCTGTCTGAGAGCCATCATAATCCCAACAGTGTATGACTGTTGGAGGAATAAGGTAGAACTGAGGGTTTATCCCTGGACCTTTCATTTTTAGTCATTAAGCTGGTGCCAGGATATGGAAGTCTCAAATCATCAGCTACCAGTTTTTGAACAGCTGATTTTGTATGGTCTTCAGGGAGTATCAGCCTTTGCCAAGCATTTGTGCAGGAAGTGGAAAAGTAAAAAAACTGAGGATCATCTGGTGATCCAATTTGTCAAAGATTCAAAAGATTGATTTTGACTAATTTCATACTTTGGAGAGAACAAGATGCAATTCCTATTCACTGATGTCCGGTTTTGTCTTTTAAAATACTATAAAAGGTTTTATTAAAAAACAAACAAACAAAAAAGCTTAGATATATGTGAAGAACACTGAAATGCTCTCCCTCCATTTTTTGAATGTGAGTTTAATAAGATGTTTGAGATTTTGGGTTGGACTTGAGCTGAGACAGAAGGTGAAGTATTGAGTCCTCCATGCTCTGCAGACAGAGGGATCTGTTTTCTTCCTGAGAAAAAGTTTCATTGTCAAAGTCATCACTCTCCTGGTGGTCTATTGATCCAGGCTGACCATGTCCTGGACAGCTTGAAAAATCCAACAGGAGCAGATGAACAGGTTTACAGCCTACTCTTTCTCCTGAAACATGCAATTTCTGGAGCTTTAATGGAAAATATGTTAGGAAAATACTTTTTGTAGAACTTGTAGGTATAGAGCCCCTGATGTTTTGGGGGGAATGTATCATAAGTTATGAATTGCACC
The DNA here is from genome assembly GCF_027579445.1 of Ammospiza nelsoni. Taxonomy (NCBI): domain Eukaryota; kingdom Metazoa; phylum Chordata; class Aves; order Passeriformes; family Passerellidae; genus Ammospiza; species Ammospiza nelsoni. The sequence continues at coordinate 55,834,685 of NC_080638.1, read as the reverse complement.
TCTGAGGCAAAATCCAAGCACTAAAATCCTCTTTTTAAGTATGAGAAAATGAGATCAGGGTTTGTGTAAGGACATCTGTCTGCCCAGTGATGGAGCTCAGGACTGAACCTTGTCTGCTGCTCACACTCCAGGTACAGAGCTGCCTTTTCTACATGTCCTACACACAGACAGACACCCCTACCAGGGTTTGGGAATCTAAATTGATGTCATGTGTAACAATTGACAAATTTCCTACTTGGCAGTGGAATATGATAATATAGAGTAGTGTTGAATATCTTTAGCATCTTTATTAACTGTGTATTAAAATATATAAAGAGTTGACAAATTGTATCTACAAGTAATTCTAATTGAGATAGGAAGATATTTTTTTAGAGGATGTTATTGTCTAAAATACTGGGATATTAGGAAAAAAATGCTCAGGAAAATTATGACATGAGACATGAGACCAAAGCAGCAATTTGGTCCCAATATTGTGACGGGACAGAGGCCATGCAAACCTATGCAAGAGGCATAAGTTGAAACAGAATAAATTGAGCCTGGACATTGGGATAAACCATTGGGGAGAGCAAATTACATCAACAGGTTACCTGCAGAGGCTGTGCTGTCCTTAGAGGTTTTCAATCATGACTAGATGAAACCTTGAGCAAGCTGGTCTCATCCCACAGCTGCCTCAACTGTCCCATTATCCCATGGAAATGGGGCTCACTCCAACCAAGAGGCCAACCTGGGACACAGAAGTGTGGGGGTATTTTTCAACAGGAGAGTGAGGATGTGACAGGAATTATTCAGCAACTTCACAACAGAGCTAGGATGCAAGTAAAGAAACCATGACTGGGACTTTGCTGATCAGCTTGTCAATATTACAAAAAACAGTCTTTGTTTTCCCTCTGGAGAGACTTCAGGCCAAAGAAAACCTTTCTGCTTTGCTTTGTCATTCTCTTGCTATACTAAAAGCAGGGCAACCCTGACAAGGAGGAGAAAAGATGAGAAGGACTCCATAATATCAGAAGGCTAATTAATGACTTTATTATACTACATTATTCTATACTATATTACACTGGATTTGCACAAGCACTCCACTCAACTGAACTGCACAGAATCTTGTGACTGTCTGCTGACTGCACACGTGCCTGGCCCTGATAGGCCAAGGAAACAAAACACCATCACTCTGGGTAAACAATTTCCATATTGTTTTTTCTTTCTCTGAGGTTCTTCACTGCGATTCCCAGAAATGTCCTTGGGAAGTTGTGCCTTGCTTTTCTTTATGAAGAAGAATGTGGCCACGTCTTTCCCCTCCCGTTGTGAAGAGCCAAGAGAGCAGGATGTGAGCTGTGTTTTGAATTAGAAGAGGGTGCTCATATACCAGCTCATAGACCAGCACACACATTTCTAGATACATTCTAGATACATTCTTCTATACCAGACCTTTGTATCTTGCTTCCAAGCACTGCTTGCTCTGCAAGCAGGGTGAGGTTGATACTGTACCAATATCCCCCCATGGCAGCCTCTATGGCTGGACCATCAAATCAGTGACACAGCACCAGTAAAAAGTCATTAATCTGTCTCCACAGTGACACATCTCCCACCAAGATACCTGGGCAAGGCACTGCTGAGAATCAAAGTTACAGAAGGTGGGGTTTTTGTCGCAGACATCTTCTATGGAAAATCCTTTTCTTAGGATTTTTCCTCCTGAGAAGCTGAGAGACCTCAGGAACAAAATGTAAACATTGATTATCTGCTGCTGTGGAATGCAACAGGTGCATCTGTGATTGGCCCATCTTGTATGTTTATAATTAATGGCCAATCACAGTGAGCTGGCTTGGACTCTGTCTGAGACACAAGCTTTTGTTATCATTCTTTGCTATTCTATTCTTAGCTATCCTTCTGATGAAATCCTTTCTTCTATTCTTTTAGTATAGTTTTAATATAATATATATCATAAAATAATAAATTAAGCCTTCTGAAACATGGAGTCAATTCCTTGTCTCTTCCCTCAACCTGAGACCCCTGTGAACACGGTCACAGGTTTTATGCTGCAGTTGCTGTTTATGTTTGCTTTTTATACTTTTTTTTTTTTTATGCTGGTTTGTGGTTCTGTTTGGTTTTTATTTTTAAAACAGGTTTTGCTGTCACATATGCTTAGATTATTATTTTGCTCTTTTGTGCACTGGTTCATAGAATTGTGGAATCATAGATGGTTTGGGTTGTAAGGAACCTTAAAGATCATCCAGCTCATCTTCCACCAAACCAGATTGCTCAGAGCCCCATTGAGCCTGGCCTTGAGCACCTCCATGGATGGAGCAGTCACAACTCCTCTGGAAAACATGTGCCAGGGCCCCAGCACCCACACAGTAAAGAATTTCTTCCTTACATCCAACTGAAAAATTCTGTATTTCAGTTTACAGCTGTTATCCCATGTTCCTCTTGTAAAATATATCTCTGGAAACAGATAATGGGTTAGGACTGAAAAAGAAAACCTTTAAAGCCTGGATCCAAGGTAACAAAAATGGTACTTACACATTCTTATAATGGGGTCATTTCATGAGAAATCCCCCAGCTCCAAACTCCCAGGAGAACTGTGTGTAGCCAGGGCTGAAATCCAGATCTGAGTTCTCCACTCTGAGCTCACCTCTAACCCTTTGCTGGATTAATAAACATGCCAGTGCAGGAATCTTGTTCTCATTGTACTTATTTTCTGACCTGTCTGTTTTAGCACATAACTTGAAAAAAAAATAATTCTAGTTTTACTTATTGTAGTATTTGAAAGTTCTGAAAAATTGCCTGCCACTAGAGGTTATTCAAATTCTGGTCTTGATGTATTAGCCTAGACAGTTTTAAAGCCATATCTACAGCGAGTAGTTAGCCATACTGCTGAACAGACATTTTTTTAAATGAACTACAAAGAATAGTCTATTGTGGTTAGCTTATTTTATTTACAGCATTTCACATGGTGTGAACATTAAAAATTTACAGAGTAATATTGATTTGCAACTTCATCAAACCATTTCTACCCAAACTACAGACCCGAACTGTTTCAGGAAAGGTGCCTCATTCAAATGGTTATTTGTGCTGCTCTGAGGGCTCTGTTCTGCCAGGCAGCCATAAATTCATCTCCTGGCAGAAAGTTAAAGAGGAGGCTCAGAAAGTAAATAATTGCCAGGAAGCATCAGGAAAGGAGTCTGCTAGTGGATGTGGGAGAGGAGGAGGAAACTGGTGTGGCTGGGAAGGGTTTAATGAATGAGTTTTCAGTGGGTCCCCCAGCCTGCAGGGACACAGGGTGGCACTGTTGTCACCCACATGGCTGGCTCCAGAGCATCACCCATCCGCAGCTGGTGAGAAAGAATTTTTGTCATTTCTGTCACTCTCCAGGTTAAAAAAAATGCTAACAAATTTGAATAGACCAGAAAACCAAATGGCGCTGGGTAAATGGCACACAGTTTTTTTTGCAGTGACACTTCTGCCTGACAAGAGAATCACAAAATAAGAAAAGGGAAAAAAAAAACAAACAAAAAAACCCTCTAAAATCCAGAAAGCCAAAGAAATCCAAGTAACAAACAAAAAAATCCCACAAAAGCAAAAATGTGAGTGATGGAAGTAAAGATGCCCTTCTCAACCCCATTAATGGGAACTTAATTAGGAGTAAAATTTATGAAAGACATAGGAAATGTGATCTCTTATCCCATTGGAGAAAACTGGGCTGCTTCAAGTCTGTGGGAGAGCTAGGTGAGATTTGTGTGTAAAAAGATACATCTCCATCAGGAAAGATATATTGAAAACATCTGGTGAAGTTCTTTGGTCAGTAATCTGTATGTCTTGAAAAATTATATGTAGAACCCTTTTGGTCCCCTTTGTGGAATTAAATTGTTTTTCATGCCAATGTAGTAAACCAGGTTATCCAGCTTTCAGTCCCTCTGCTCACAAGTTCTGCTCAAGCTTTGGAGCTCAACATCCAGAATTTTAAAAGGAATTGAAGTGTCAGGATGACCAGACTTCACTTGTCAAGACAAAGGAGACAAAGTTCCAGATATTTTGGAAGTACTAAACCTAATTCTGCTGCTGCTAGCCTGAGTTGGATTTGTTTGTGGGGTTTTTGTTTCGTTTTTATTTTTGTTTGTTTGCTTGGTTGGTTTGGGTTTTTTTCCATGCTACTATAACCCAAACAATTTTACAGTAAAACTTTCAGATTTTCACCAAGGTAAGTTACAGCAGGATTGAATTTATCCTATTTAACTCACTACTCATACTAATTTACCAGTATAGCAAGGGCCAGAGTTACACTTAATTCACTTGAAACCATCCAGAGCAGGAGGGGTGAAAAAATGAAGAGAGGATTTGGTATCTCAGTCTAATACTGCTGAAAAAAAGCACATTAAAAGAAAATCTGGTAAGAGCAGACAAAATGTAGCTTGAAGTCTGTGGGTCAAATCCAACAAAGACCTGGACGACTATGAAAGCTACACTGCAAGCTGTGAGGGGCTGAAGAGAGATTTCTGAGTAATTTGCAGCCATCTGAATGCATGGATCTCTCCCTGGAAGGACAAGTAGCAACAAGAACAGGCAAAGACAGTGTCTGGTCTCTGTGGCATCAGCTCCCCTTCCACGGGCTGGCTGTGGGGGGCTCAGCACGGGGGGCTCTGTGCTGGGGGCTGTGACAGAGGCAGCGAGCAGGAGAACATGTCAGTGCTGGTTTACAGCAGCCTCCTGCTCTGTTTTGAGGCCTTTGTCCACTGTCTAAATTACTCATGTGGGTTACTCAGCAGCTTGTGGGCAGATCTGAGGACACTCAGGCTCTTCAAGTAAAAGCAGGTGATTGAGCCCATCAGTATAATCCATTACCTTCCCCAGCCTCATCTTTTAAGTCTCTGGTAATTTTTTTTTTTTGTTTCATTGGCAAAGTAACTCCAGCACCCACAGTTTTGCTCTAGGGGATATATACAAGGAAGGAAAATTGTTCTTGTGAACACAGAATTGCTTTGGTCCATAAAATGGGGCATCCCAGAAAGGATTCATTATTTGTAATGGTCTTATAAGTGATAGTGAGATAAAAGCAATGTGAGATTTGAAACAACGTGAGTGTTTTAAGGAGAAATCTGAGTGACAGGAGATAGTGAAAATACCTTCCTTCCCTTTGCTGGCATTTTAGTGTGTTCATTGAATCAAAAACATATTTACACTGGGGAGAGAAAAAAGGGAAAGAGAAAGGGGAAGGGGAAGGGAAAGGGAAAGGGAAAGGGAAAGGGAAAGGGAAAGGGAAAGGGAAAGGGAAAGGGAAAGGGAAAGGGAAAGGGAAAGGGAAAGGGAAAGGGAAAGGGAAAGGGAAGGGGAAAGGAAAGGAAAGGAAAGGAAAGGAAAGGAAAGGAAAGGAAAGGAAAGGAAAGGAAAGGAAAGGAAAGGAAAGGAAAGGAAAGGAAAGGAAAGGAAAGGAAAGGAAAGGAAAGGAAAGGAAAGGAAAGGAAAGGAAAGGAAAGGAAAGGAAAGGAAAGGAAAGGAAAGGAAAGGAAAGGAAAAAAAAATTGGTCATAATCTAGCTAACTGCTGTCAAATTAATGGCAAAGATCCTGTTCAGTGTTATTAGGCAGAATCAACCTTCTAGTGAGATTATGCTATGGACCTGAGGTTTGCCTGCAGTCCCACTCCCAAAGATGTAAAGTGAGGATGCTTAATGAAAATGCAGGTCATATCACTGGGAAAGTTATGCAGGAGGCAGTTGCATCTCTTCCCAATTCCAATTCTTTATATTTTACAGAGATCTTTCTTAATGGTGCAGTTCTTTGCTACCTTGTCATACAAACTGCTAAAGGAGGGAGGGGGAAGAAGACAGTTCATTCTACAGAAGTAGGTCCACTGGAGAAGTATTTAGGTTTTATAAATAGGTCTATAAATAATACATTTCTATTTCTGCTGCTTTTATTGCTATTGATATGCAATATAGTCCTCTGGGCTTAAATCTGCAGATTTTTTTTATTACTAGAGGTCGTTACCATGTTGCATTGTACAAACAGCACACTGCATTCACCTCAGCAAATGTTTATTTTTGCATGCCTCAGTGCCTGCCTTGAAACAGCAGTGCATTGGGTGTTATCTGTCTCTTCTACCTGTCCTTAGATTTTGCTAAGTGCATACTTTTATGGATCAGTTGAAAAGCCCCAATCACTCTGTAATTTAAGATTTTATGCCTGAATGCTGGATGTCATCTTAATAAGTGTGGTGGTGTGTGTGTGAGTGTCAGGAGGTATAAAAGGAAATCATGCTTTGTTTCTGTGATGGATTTCTGTGACTATTTCATGATACTGTCTGTACTTTGCTAATTGAATAAGGATTATTTTGGAATGAGGAAATCTGTAGCTGCGGAATAAAATTCAGTCAATGCAATTAAAATGTTAACATGGATTGCTGTTAAAGATGCAATTTACTTTTTCTCATTGTGTGTAGAAAGGGCTGGGGTGGGTGGGTGGTCAGCTGCTGGGTTTTATTCTCCTCCAGCTTACAGCATGGCATACCACTAAGTCTTCAATAATTACCTTTCTGGAGCTTGTTTTAATTGTATTGTTATACATGTCAAATCACCAAATGAGACACAAGGCTGCTTGCCTGCTGCTGTGTAACTACCCAGCACAAACTTGCAGCCTTCCCTAAGATATTCATGTGCTGGTTTCTGAATTTTGCCATGTGCTGCCTAATACATGCACAAACAGCCATGCTGCAAAATTGCTCTGAAGGTACAGAACTTGGATGTTTGTGGGACAGCAAAATCATGCTCTGTGTTCCTGATGTTGAGTCTGAGCCAGGTGGAAGCTGGAGTGCAAACCAGGAGGCATTGGGCATCCCAAAATATTGTGGCATCACAGAAACAGAGAGCAAAGCTGTGGTTGCGTCCAGCTCTTCCAAATCTATCTAGTGTTTGTGTCTGGAAGGTGGTGGAAACCAAAGAGATGTGCCAATGCTGGCCATGAAGCCCTGAGACTACACCACCACTTCCAAGCAGGGTCTAATGACATGAAAAGTGCTTCCCTTCTCCCTTTTCATCACCTCTGTCACATCATCCTGCAGAGATCAACCCCTCGCTCACAGAAAGGTTTTCTCCTAAAATGTATTAACCTCATTTCTCTCTCTCATGTCAGCACTCTAATTGAGACTTAATGTATTTACCTCTGCTTTTGTCACCCTCCTCCCTCTCCCCTTTTATGAGTACTGTGTTGGATTAGCATCCATAAGCACGTTGCCCTTTCCTGCCCATGTCAGACGGGCAGAGCGCTGTCAGTGAGACCCATCATTTAACCACTGGTGTTCTGGATCATTAGCACAGTGCCACAGCTTCGCCCTCCATCCTGGTGCTTCCCTTTAAGTAGATTTCCCTGCATAAGTCTCATTTTCAAAATGATGGCTTAAGTGCACATGTTAATTGCGAGATTTAATTATACGGTGGCAAAGTTGTGAAATTTCCGTCCTAATTAACAAGGGAAAACTTGGCTCAGGAGAAAGAGTATAATGGGGAAATGCCTTTTGCATTTCATCATTACCAGTTCCTACACGTGGCTGTTGCAGTGGTGCATGCCCTGCATCATTGGCTTCCCTGGGTGAGGATGGATCAGGTGCAGGTGAAGGCACTGACAGGTACCTGCAAGCAAAGCAGTGGTGCCAGAGCTGGAGGTGAGCACAGCCTTGGCACTACAAAAGACAAATATCCAGAGAGCTTCTGGGAGCTTCTTTTCACAGCCATGTTGACCTGAAGCAAGCAGGGTGAGGCCAAATCAATTTTACACTGAGGTTTCTTTCCAAATTGGCATCAAGAGATTCAGTTCATATTCATATCCAGGCTTCAGGAACTACATCCCAGCATTAGATGGGAATTAGAGACGCAGACAAAAAGATGCTTCTCCCATATGATGAGACTCTGTTTTGTTTTTTTTTTTTTAATTTTATTGTTCCAGGAGCCAGCTGAAATATTTAGCCTTTCTGTTAACTCTCTTTTCTCTTTCCTTTCCCCAGGGCAGACTCAGAGAAGCTTTCCTGGCTGGGAGAATGGGCAGAGCCAACGTCAGTCTCAGTGAATGCAAATGAAAGAATATGAGGTGGTCAATGCCCTCCTTTGGGTAAGGCTCTCTCACAAGCCCATCCTAATCAAGCTGAAGGGGTACAAAGGTTCACATCAAGACAACCTCTCCCCTCTGCCTATTGCTTGTTCTCCCTTCCTTTACCCTTTGTCATTGCCTTACGCCATGGGTTTTTGTTTACCCTGATTGCCTCTGGTGCTAAATGGCTGATGCCCTCAGGCATTTGAAGCACTCGGCTCTTCCCAGCAGCTTTGGCTCCTTCTGCCCATGTCACTGCTCCCAGGGCTCCAGAATCCCACTTGTCAGTAGAAGAGACTTCTCAGGCCTGGCAATCACCTTTCAGCAAAGGAAGAGTGCCTCTGGGAATTCCTGGGAGACCAGGAAGGAGGAGGGCTGTGGCGACAGCCTACAGCTCTTTTGCAGAAGCTCAGTGTGATGGAATTAATCTTGCGTAATTTTGGAGACCCCATACAAGTTGAAATTGCCATGTTTCAGGATTTCCAGGTAACTGGTTTGAACACAACGGAAAACTCACTCTTCTAACATATAAAAAGACGTTAGTTTTGTTTTGTGTTTGTTTTAAATCAGAAATTGCATTGTAGTGTATAATGCAACGTCCTTCATAAAACTTGCATTTAAATCTTTGATTTTGACCTGACCCAAAAAATTTGGATTTTTTTTCCTCTGACCTTTTGACGAATTGAAAGCACACCCAGGGAAAGTCCTGAGAGTAGTGGTGCATTCTTTTCATCCATCATGCAGTCATCTTATCTGACATTAGAATTTCATGTGCTTTTTCTTTAAGGCACACTGCTGGAATACATAATTCTGTACTCTCCGACTTCAGATAATGAATAATCATTTTCATGGATCAACCTAATTGGGTAGCTGAGAGTGTTGCCTACAACAGAGTGAAGAAATGTATGTATTCACAGTCAGACAACTGTTCATTAGGGGCCTGACCTTGGAGCCATTATACATACTGAGTGCTACTCACTAGAGGAGATACTCCTATTGTCTTCAGCACGCATATTACTACATAAAATATCATCTGCCAATGTTATGACTTCCTTAACATCCCAATATTTTCCACCTACAATGACACCTGGTGTAAATTATGCACGCAAATTTTTGATGGGAAGGCAGCGCTGGCAGAGGTGCTGCGCATTTTATCACATCTGCAGGAAAAATCCCTCCTGATGCAGCCAGCCCATTCCCACCCTAGAGCTCAGATAATCACTACTGGCCTTGGGTATTCTCCCAGTCTGTTGCTGTGTGATTTAAAGTTTGTTTGCTTTAACCCTCTTGGGGAAACCTGTCTGCCCTTGTGCTGCAGGAGGAAATGGCCTGGCCAGGCCGGGGCAGGTACAGCAGCTGGGGGCTGTTAACACATTAAAATGCACTAATGCAATTGCAAGCAGTTGTTTCACCAGCCCCTCAGGGATGGATGGATTTGAATTGCAGATTCCTGTTTTCTTCTCTGGGTCTCTCTGTGGTTTTTTTCTGTCCGTTTTTCCTCCTCTTATCCAGGACATCAAAGTCCCTCTCTGACACAGCGTGGTCAGTCTGAGCGCTGTGTGTGTCCTGCACACTGGCCACATGTCACATAACCCTGAGTAATAAAAATACTTGGAAAGGGATGGTTGGGAGCAAGCTGGTGCTTCCAGGCCAGTTCATGCACACATTTATACTCTTTCCTGTGGGAATTGACAGGGACTGGGCTGCATTATTGGGTCACCTCCCTCCTTGCTGTGTTGGTAGTCAGTCACTCTTCTGTTGCAGCAGAGAACAAACAAAAGCTGTTTATCATCAGATATCCATGTAGCAGATCATCACATCATTTTTGTATTTCCCAGTGAATCCTTTCAATGGTAGGAGTGCTGGAGGCTCCTTTCTCACAGACCACACCAAGGTGAGAGGTCAGTCTAACATGGAAGAAGAAGTTGTGTTTCAGGGATAGATAATCCTTTGAAGGGCTGGGATATTCAGGTTTTCTCTTCATTTTGCCACAGACTGCCTCCAGGACCTTAAATAAATCACTGATCTCCTGCCCTGCCTTAGTGCCGTATGACATGCTTGAGACCTGTATGCCCTGACAGAATATTTCCTGCTCTATCTCTGCTCTGTCTTGCCCTTTTCCATGGTTCAACCCAGCTGGAAATGAAGTACTTTGCAATTGCATGCTCACTCCCCTCCTCTGTAGTGGGATAGAGAGAAGAATCTAAAAAAGATAAAAGGTGGGCTGAGATAGAGAAGAAATAAAGTAAAATACAACCATCTCCATCATTAGCAGCACAGTAATGAAAAGGTGAGAGTAATAAGACCCAAAAGAAACAAGTGATGCACCATACAACAGCTCATTCCCTCCTGGCAGAAGCTCAGCTCATGCCTGAGCAGCATTTTTCCCCCTTTCTAGTTAACTCCTCCCAGTTTATATACTGGACATGATATCCTATGGCATGGAGTACCCCTTGGGCTGTTTCAGGTCAGCTGTCCCAGCTGTGCTCCCTCCCAGATTTTTGGGCAGCTCCTCGCTGACAGGGCATGAAACACTGAAAATTCCTAATAGTCAAGGAAGATAGTTACAAATATCACTACTTAGCAGAAAATAAAACAGCAGTCTTTTATCGACATTATTCTCATACTAAATCTAAAGCACAGCTGCTGAGAAGAAAACTGACCCTATCCCAGCCAAAATGAGGACACTTTTTAGAAGGAGCCTGTGCTACCTCAACTGCTGCTCTGCAACCAGTGCTGGGACGGCCAGGCCCCTGCCTTGCCTTGCTCTGATGTGCCCCAAACAGCAATAACCAGGCAGGCCCTGTTTTTGTTTAATGCTTTGCTGTGTGACAGCTTTTCGATAGAGGGAAGCTTTGCGGGAGCAGCGGAGGTAATGAGCTCCTGTATTGGCTTAATATATCAGGGAAGAACATTCCCCAGTACAAGGCACCTTCTAACCGTGAGCCATTTGTGAGTGCTGGAGATGCTATCTGCTGCCAGCAAAATGGGCTGGGCGTTTAATATGTGAGGCATGTGCTGCTGTCAGGTTTTGTCAAAGAAAGGATGGCTTATCTTACCTTGTGATCGGGCAGCTCTGAATGAAGCCATGGCACAGAGTGGTGACATTGACACTGGAGGTGAGCTCCAGACTGTAGGGGGATAGAACATAAGTAAATAAAGGTGGTGTAGAAAGTAATCTTACACCCCTAAAGAGTTGCAGCTGAGCCAATTACTAAGGATTAGGAGCAGGCCTGATGTTAACAGGCCTCAGCTGTAGCCAATGAGAAGAGTGTTATAAAAGAGTGGATTGGTTGGCTGAGGGGAACTGGAGTCAGTTGGCTGCTGTGAGGATAAGGAAGTGTCAGTGCCTAGAGGAGCTACCTATGAGAAACATCAAGGAGGTATGAAACTGGCAATATGGAACTGTTGCAATGTAATGACAATAGAACCCTTGCTCTATAATGACAACACTAGACAGCCTTTCCAGGGAGAGCAGCTGCAAGGGGTTTGTGTCCAGCAGATCCTCTCCCCTCTCTTCTTTTTCCAGTGAGGAGCTGCCCAAGGAAATATGTTAAAACTGTTTTTACTGTGGTTATGTACAGGATCTAGTACCACTGAGTGTGTGTGTGTAGGTGCAGGGTGACCAGGTGTAGAAACCCAGAGCACTGGGAATATTTCTCTGTTCTGGGGTGCCCAGACCTCTAGGGGAGCACTGACTGACCTTCACTCATGGACAAAGTTTTCCAGACTTCAAGATAGACCAGAATCCACTAAAACTGTAAAATAGATTATGGAGAGTAGTGTAGGTGTTATCACTTGGTGAGAAATTGACGTTTTGGGATTTTCAGTATATTGTGGATGGCACCAAGATGGAGGGCACAGGGTGTTGTCCTGGGTTTCTTCTTCATGCTTCTTCTTCCTTCTTCATGGGTTTGGGTGGCACTCTGTAACTGGGTAGAAAAGCCTGCATTGCAGCTCTTTGGGATCAGTTATTGGGTTAAAAGGGAAAATAATCTAGATGTCAGTTCTTAATTGGATAGTTTAGTATTAAAAGACCTTGTAACAAGAGATTGTTTGCCATTTTTTGCCTTCTAATAAAAAGCTAAAGAACTCACAGCAGTGAGAGTGTTTCACAGACAAGAAATAATAAACACCTGAGTCTCAACATGAAATACTATCTCAAGTGCCTTCAATCCAGACCCAGAGAAACCCACAACTGGTACAGCCACAATCAGACAGCAGGTAAGAGGCCCTGTGGCCAAAGAGGGGTAACACTGGACCAGCTCCCAGGCCCCAGTGAAGCTCTCACTAGCTGCTGGTGTCATTCAGGTTTCTGCTGTGTCTGTTGAGAGCAAGACCCGAAACATATTCCCACAGTCCAGGAATTATACTGGAAGGGCTTTCAAGCCCATCAATGTCTATGTTATTTCTAGAAGCTTGGGCTTAATCATTCCTCTCCTGGCTTTTGCCAAAATCAGTACAGTGCTCTAAACTCTATTTCATGGGGAATCAGGTGAAGCTTTTGAGCCTGATGTTTGTAGAAGATCTGACTAAACTGGAAGTGATCAGCAGGTCAATAACATATTGGTATACTGTTAAAATCCATCTGGTCTGGATGGGTCAGGCATCTATTCAGATATTCTCTGAGGCACTGGAAATCTGCATTTTATTTGAGAGCATCAGGCTATCAGGTGCAGCTTATCCTGGCCAGGATCCTGCTGCTGTCCCCCTCTCTGGAGTTAGACAGATCTTGTGTAATGTGATACCCTCAGTATCTTCTCTCTTGTAGTTCTTATCTCTTTTAAAGGCTTTCTCCTCTCTGAAACACAGGTTTATCTGAACTTTACCCCAGGATAGGACCTCAATATCCTCCTTGGGTACAGAAGCTCAAGGACAGCCCAGTACTCCTTTCCCAGCTGCCCCTCTCTGCCATGCAGCCTCTGCTGCACCCATCACTGGGGCTGAGCTCTCAGCAGCTTTCAGATGCTCCTTTCTCATGCTGAGGGTGAGACAGAAAGTGATTGTGAGAATTATCTCAGCCCCATTCATCTGAGAAGGGCTCTCTGTCAGGGTTGTGATTTTCCTGATTCCTTTCCCATAGTGCTGGCAGTGATACAAAAGAGGAAAAACCACAGACCAGCTCTGAGTCTAAAAAGAGCTGGTGCTGTAGAGCAGCCCTGTGATGACTTACTGCCAACAGACATGTGAGTTTACCATAGATCTACTGTAGGTCAAAAGTGCAAAAACATATCTCGTTAATATTTAAAGATGCTTAGCACAAAAGCATGCATAATTAAACAGCACATCAGAGCTGATAATTCCAAATAATCTGTCTTCTGAAAAGGGATTTTTGTAATTTGTTAACTGGTTTGAAATCTGCAGCTTAGCAGCAGGAGTATGTTTGCATTACAAAATGAATAATTTTAAATGTTGGGCTGTGTCCACTCTATCTGAGAAAAAAAGAGACATAGCATGAGAGAGGATTTTTAAACAGGCACATAAGTGTGGATTCAGCATTGCCCAAAGCTCTCTGTCTGCCTGAGATATGTCTCATTTTTTAAAAGCAAAACTATATTCCTACCAGGTGTTGCATTGCTTTCTGTCCCAGGATATTTTCATAGTCCACAAGGAGCTCATTGATATTAGCCATGTCTTTCTCCAAATAACTCAATGGTGAAGTAGTGACTATAAAAATAATGATCTATTAGTTAGTGGAAAAGGTGACATACAAGACAAATATGAAAATATTAATGGTGTCAGGTACAAAATGCTATATGCTGTGAGATTTTCATTGCATCCAAAAGACTATCGGAGCACATTTTCTGCCTGGGTGCTAAAAATCTATGAGGAAAGAAAATGTGCTTATGATCCTTTGCAAATCATGCTTTTCAGAATGGCCAAAATACAAATTGGTATGTAATCACACCTCTAGTTTAATGTAAGATCAAAAAATGTCAAGTGTTAAGGGTGCATGCAGATCATTGATCACACAGGAGGTTTATTCACAAGGCAAATCTGAAAACCCCCTATTTTATATGTTTCACTGAAGTTATTTCTGGAAGTTACTGAAGTTGTCACAGTCTTGTTTACATGAGACAATGCTGGGACAGCAAATCCCAAAAGGCACAGCTTTCCTGTGGTGAGGCTGCATCAGCTGTTATAAACCCAGGACCTGGAGCTTTGCCTTAAATCCATGCCACAAATGTTTTTTTTCTGTTTAGGCTGGTTGGGGGAGGTCAGGGACATTCATTGGGAACTGTCACATAAAAGTGTCCTGCTCAGTGCTGTGGTTTGTGTACCCATCCAGCACCTCATTGTCATAAGGAGCTGAATTGAAGGCTAAACTGGATGTGCTGAGTTCTGCTATGATGTGGCCAACACTGGTAATGGAGAGAGAAAGGAAGGAGACAGTGGGGGTTTGCTCTCATAACTGGAGAATGCAGTTATGAGAGCAGAAAGGTGTATTCATGAGCTCTGTCCTGGAAGTGGTGGCATCCAGAGTGCATTTACAATCAATGCAGGTATCTAAATGCATCTGACCACAGGTGAATGTCTGGCAGGGCTGCTGTACTCAAATTTAACAGGCAGTCAGGGAAGAGACATGAGCAGCCACATCACAGCTGTCTGTGAGGGCTGACTGGTGTCACACCTGGCTCTTCTCTGGCTGTATTGGGAGCCCTCAGTATAAAAAGGTCATAATTTCTTGACCTTAAATGTTCCAGCTATCTATCTGAATATAGCCCAGAGGAACATTAAGGCTAACTCATGAAGAGTTAGTTAAATAACTAGTACTTGCATGTATAATTTAAAAAAGAAAAAAGAGGCTAATTTGGCTGTCTTGGCTTGTTTGGAACCAGAAGAAGAGTAGATCAAGGCAGCTGGTGCCGAGGCCCCTGTAATTGTGCTGCATTTGTTCCAGGGGTTTATTTTGTACTAGATTTTGTCTGGTTCCCAGTGGCTCAACATCCTCAACAGACTTGAGATTCAAGGCTCCCCAAAAGACTATGTGGAAGCCAAGATGTTCCCATTATGGAGCACATCAGTAGTACACATGGAAGGCAGCTTTCCTCCTGAAAGGAACTTATGTGAATGAATCCAAACTGCTTTGTGAACTGGATCAGCCCAGAGTACACAGGGTCAAACAGGGCATTCACTTCAAAAGATGAAGCTCCAATTTCTTGGAGCTCATCATAGATGCAGACACAGACTGGTGCCTTACCTTCAGTGGATTGTGCATGGGTGGTGATGAAGCCCATGTGACTCAATGTGAAACTTTTGATTCTGCCACAAAACTGCAGTGGTCCCAAATGTACACCATCCAAGTTTAAATTATGGAGAATATGCATTTTATAGACTGGCTGTGAGGAAGAGACAAGCCTTTCCATCCAGCCACTGTAATTTATTTTTCCTCTAATTCCTTGTCTGTTGTCTCTCTGAGTTGGATGCTCTGGAAAGCCAATGACTAGTTTGACTGCTAATAATAAGGCCCTTCAGACTGGCCACAGAGGGATAATCAGAGGCTGCATAATGTGACATGTACCTCTTCTCTCTCAGAGCTGCTGCTGATATTTTCCCATTAGCAAGTCACAGAGTGCTGATGAAGGATGAGGAGGACCCAGGGAGCTGCAGCCTGTCAGCTTGACTACGGTGCTTGGCAAGGCCACGGAGCAGATTATCTTAAGTGCCATCACACAGCACCTACTGCTGCCTAAAGAGGCTACTTGGAACAGAGGCTAGAGAGTGTTAAAGGAATAAATAGGTATTTATTAAAAAGGCCTTCAAAGGATACTCCTTGGGCAGTACAAGAGCCCAGCTGATGCTCTATCCAAGATGGATGACTGGTCATGAATTTTCACACTTTAATAACTTTTGGTCCATTTACATATTAGGGTTAATTGTCCAATTATAGCTTCAGGTTATGAAGTGCCATCCACCCAGTTTGCTCTCCTCAATTCACTGTTGTTTATACTTTTTTGGGCCTGAAGCTGCAACATCATCCTTGGTTGTCGGGCTGGAAAAGGATTGCTTTGTCTAACCAAGCTGTGAAGAGGATTTACTAGTACCTTATATGAAGTTCAGAGTAACATCATAATGCACTACAGAATCTGGAGAATATGAAAGCTAAAACTTAAGGCATCACTACAGGACAACTGTGGGTGAGGGTCTGTAGTGACACCCAGGCAGGTGCAAAGAAGAGCAGCTTCATTGCAAAAACCAGGCCTTTATAAGCTGTTAGGCCTTCATCAGTTACACAGTTTTAAATCATAACAAACATAATTCAGCCAACCATCAAACACCCATCATACACCATGATGTTAACATGTAATGGTGATATAACTTATTTTTCTACCTTTAAGTCCCTTTCCCATGGAGCTTTTCTACTTAGCCAAAGTAACAGGCCTGAGCTGTGATTTTACAAGGCCTTCCTTTCATAAGGTTTTACCTATTGCAACAGACAGCCATGGGATGAGACCCAGCCAGCAAGGCTTTAGGAAAGACAGGTGTTGCCTGTCCAACCAGTTTTCCCAAACATTCCCTGGAGAAGCTGCAGCCCATGGCTTGGACAGGTTTGCTCTCAGCTGGATTCAGAACTGACTAGAGAGCAAGAGAGGGGTGGTGAATGGTGCTGCATCCAGTTTGTGCCTGACCACTGGAGGTGTCTCCCAGGATCAGTGTGGCCCAGTCCTGTTTAACATCTGTTTGGGTGACTTAGATGAGGAGATTGAGTCACCATTAGCAAATTCACAGCCTACACCAAGCTGGGCAGGAGTGTTGATCTGCTGGGGGGTAGGAAGGCTCTGCAGAGGGATTTGGACATATCACACATAATACATGTCTTCTAATCTAGATGGTGTTTTCAGCCTGCTGTCAAAATTTACTTCCCATGGTGCAGTGAACTTCAGCTCCAAGACTGCAAAAACTCCCACTCTGGGCTGCTGTGACCCTCTCCTCCTCACTGAAATGTGCTGCGTGATTCAATTAACAAAGCACCAAGAAAGAATACTACAGGTTGCAGTGAGTTTTAGTCCAGAGTTTACCTATCTAAAATGATTAATGCATTCTTCATAACTTCAAAGATTTCCCATATCTTCAGAAGGAGGGGGTTTCTTCAAAGCTTTCAGGCAGATAGTCTCTCTTTTGAGTTGATGAAGGCATGGTCCCAGTGGAGATTTTACATTGCCAGTATGTACCCCTTCAAAGATTTCACTGTTGGCATGCTGTATTTGAAGATTTCCTGCCCTTTGTTACCCATTCATTTCATTTTACAAAAAAACAAAAAGCAAGCATATCTTTGGGGTCTCCTTCAAAGAAATTTACATCACACCCCTGAAACCTGGAGAAGAACAGCACACACCACATTTTGGGGTTTGCTGTAGTGTAATTAGCATCTCTAAGGAAAAGAGCTGCCCTTTACTAGAAGATTTGTTTTTCTTACTGGGAATTGTCTTTGATGTGCTTTGATTCAATTGCCAGATAATTTTTTCAGATTAAATGCTGAACAATGACTCCTTAGCAAGTTCATCATTCAACTGAAAGGTTTTTGGATCAGGGAGACACCCACCCATAAGTCTAGAAGGATTTAAAAATGTTTGCAAGAATATCAGAGAAAACTCTTTTAGGATTTTTAGATGCAAAAAAGAAATGTTCCTCAGATGGAGAGACTGCAGGAACAGTGCATAAGTTGTTGCCAAACTGTTTGTGGAAAAAGATGTTCAACAATATATTAACTCCTGGAGAGCATATTTTAAAAGTTTGCAAGGAGTGCAAAAATTTATAGCTTCTTCATTTCCACTTCTCAGTCCTATCGATATAGTTCAAAGTAAACCTGAGAAAGATACAATTCTTCTAATGGTTTAATCAATTTATGAACACTGCTTTTACTCCTATTTCTCCCTGTAGAATAAATTTTTAATTAATGTGAGTCAGAAATACATGAAAAAAAGAGTCCCAGCCTCCATAGGCTGCTGATAAAAGGAGGTAAATTTTGAAAATGTACATAGTCTATGGAAACAGGTAGAGTTGAGACTCTGGAGCATAATCAGAGGTGCTACACCCCAACAAGCAGTAATGCTCTGTTGTTTTGAATGCCTTTTCTTTCTAGTTGTCCTTGCGTTGCCCAGTGAGTGCATTCATCAGCTCTTCATGGCTCAGTAATTCATGAAATTCTCTTTCCATTAAAAATAAATACGGCATTTTATATCCTCGAGATGGACCCCATATTTGATTGTCTTTTCCATGGCTGTGTATATTGAAAACTATAAAATTATAATACAACTATTAATCCCCTGTATCTGCTTGTACCTAATTTTTATTAAAAATGTATTGTGCTCCAGCTGGCTCATAAATTACAACGTGGTAAAAAGGCTCCAGTTGGATTACTTCTGAAGGAGAACATATTGAAATAAAGAAAGGCTTACTGATTAATATTTTGACTTTATATACAGTGTTACTAAGGTAGCAGCTTGATTACCATAGAAAAGAATTTGTAGTTAACTATATTGCAGATCTGGTGAATGAAACAATGTGAAGCTTGAGGAAAGTGGCATTTACCAAAGAAAACACATTATCATCACTGATCAAATCTTTCAAGTCATCTTCTCCTTTTATGAATGACATAAAAAAAACTTACTTTGTTTCAGCAGTAAATTAATGCATTTATAGGAATGTGGCAGAACCTGGAATCACATACCATCTGTTCCCTGTCTCTCAATTGCTACCACTGATTGGTTTTGATAGCCTCTCTAAAAAAGGCCTAGAAATAGCTGAAATAGCTTTGTCTTTAGTTTTAATACCATGAGAAGCAAAATTGCTTAATTATGTCTCATTTGGGAAGTAATGGGAAAGGAGAAATGAGAATATTTGGCTTAGAAGCAGCTAGGGGCCTCCTTTCCCATTTTGTAGCCTAACAGTCAGCACAATTTTGGGGGTAAAATTTGTAGACTAAAAAACACACCATGGAGATCAATGAGTGAACTGAGAAATTTCAGTTGAGAGCTTAATTATTCCAATTACCACTTGCTGCCAAAACCAAGAACACAAGTTAAACTCATAGAGTGCACCCAGTCCTGTAACTGGAGTCTGTGACTACTCACAGGGAAAGGAGGTCACTTGAAAAATGAGCTGCTGTCTATAGGTAATTGGGGACACAGACACTTGGACTATGTGGGCTGGGACACAGCCCCCATGAGGCTTGGTAGTTTCATATTCCATCCCGAAAGTTTGGTTTCAAACTTTTATTTTCCATAAAAAAACCTCTAAAGTTGTTTTCTGAACCAGCCCTTTGCTTTTTTTTTTGTCTGTCTCACATCTTCCCCCACTCTTTCTCACACATGCACTCCAGGCTATGCTCCACTTTCATCAATAAGACAACAGAGAAGGTGAATTTTTTCTTGCATTGTGAGTTAAATGAGAATAAACCCCCATTATTGTCTGAAGTTTTTTATCCCTGAAGTTTTGCCAATAATAATGTTGGCTTTATTAGCTGTGTAGGATTGAAGATGCTGTCACGGTGTCAGACCACATACCAAGATGCAGGACTGCAGATGTTTTGAATTTTCCAGTTAATTGTCTTGTCCTTTCTGGTCAGCCAAAGACTCATGAGAACACCATCAAACAATGAAAAATAAATGAAGTATTGGAAACAACAGTGGCAGCTGCATAACCTAGAAAGAAAAGCTTATTTAATGTCTGCTTTCCACAATGTTTTGGGGCAGCCAAACCAGGAGATTTACATATGCTCTCTAAAGATGTCAGTGTAGGAACATGAGCATTATCTTTGATGTACCATAATGCTGACAGACAAGATATACACATGATAACACTACTTTAGAGAGTAAAGTGGTGTGCTTTTTGATCACAGGTATTTACTGCTAGATGTAAAGCCCAATTCATTCCCTTCTTTATCTGATAACAAAGAAGTAGTACACAGGGTTTAATACAGTGTGAATACTGAGTAGTGAAACAAATAAAAATAATATTATAATATTTTGATGCCTTGCAGTATTCCTGACCTTTCTGCCCCCTTAAGCTGACCTGTACGTGTGGCACCTGGGTGAAATACACAACACAGAATATGGCCTCACACCACATCTGAGTTGGAAAAAGTAATTTATTTGCATTTGTGAGTATCTTCCATTTTTTTACTCATTATGTTCTATTTTTGCAGACAAATCCTCTGCAGTTTCTGTCTTTGGTTGCTAAGAGTGTCTGAACAATAACTGGCTATGGCATCTTGCTCACGTCTGCTCACAGCTCTTTCTGGTCCTGGGACTGTGGAAAATGAAGAGCAAACAGACACGCATCAATTAATATGAGAGCCTGCCACTGCAGCAAATCCAGCTGAGTGGGGCTATTAGAGGAAAACATTAAGAAAACAATTCCAGTGATTGGACCATTTAGTTTTTGATTCCTTTCAGAATTTTCACTGCAATGCCTCCCTCCTGCCTATACTTTGGGGTTTTTTTTCTCTGTACAAAAGTGAAACACAAGACATTGAGACCTCAGCTCCTTTGAGAAAAGAGAGTTATGAGTAAAGGCTAAAAGTACTTTTATTCCTAAGGAACAGAGTGGGAAAGATATCCCACACTAAGAGGATACATCTTGGGGTTTAAATCCTCTTGGAGTTTAAAATTCACTTTAGATTTGGATTTTAATTTTTATATATAATTTTCTTGAAATTGAGAATTTGCTGCAATGAACAAAAAGGAGACTAAGTCTCCTAATTCTGTGAATTCTGTGAATGAACAAAAGGGAGACTAGCTTCAGCTGAATATTTATTACGTTGGAATTTTTTGAATGACTACTAAGAAAACTATTTCATGAAAACTGTGGGAAAGATAATGATACACTCAGCTGAGGAAATTCCCATCAAAGACCTCTGAGGGTGCAGATTTTAATTATTTATTATATATTTATTCTTAGTAGTTATTATTTATATTATCTATTACTGTCAGTGCTTTCTAGTGTACTCTCATCTTCATAAGTCAGCAAAGGCATGGCACAGATATAGGGCTTGGGATTCTTACACCCCTTTACCAGTTTATTCTTCCTGGACATCACCAAATTTTCTGGTTAATTCCCACATGCTGTACAGCAACACTAGGCCACTGTCCTGGGGGGGGGCTGAACTCTATTAAAGAAGCACCAAGAGAAGTTTCTTCAGCATAATCCACTTTACTCACTAAGCAGCATCATCCTGTAGGCAGATGTGGCACCTACCATTTACTTGTGCTGGGATTTGAGGCACTTTGATGTGTCTAACTGAATAATCAGCATTGTCTTGGCTTGTGGGGACACTCTTTTTTCTTCTCCCCAAAATTAATTTTACAGCAGCCAGATATCAAGGCCAGAAGTTCCCTGTATTTGATGCTTTTCAACATATCCAAGCCTGCAAATGTGTAATGAAATATGGCACCAGTGGAATTTGTAGCAGTATTAAAAAGGGTGAAATATTAAACAGGAGAAAGAAATCAGTAACTCTGTGCATTCATTATTGCTTTACTAAAAAGTGTCCTAAGGGATTTCAAGCATGGAATTCTAGATCTGTGTGGATGAGTAATCTCTGAGGACAGAGGCTGAATGATTTCCAAATATGCTGGAATCTTGCAATCAACTCTTTCATTGATTCACTGTTGGGATGGGCCAGGCTCACTCTGGAGGAGCCTTGCTGGGTGATCTGCAGCTAAAGGGTCTCTGGGAGATTTTGGGACAGTACCTTTTAACTCCTGTTATTGTGCTTTGGAGGTGCTCAAAGGCTGAGCACACTCAGTGCTTCCTGAAGCACCTTGGGCTGTGTCGGGCCCACCTGGATTGATGGAGCCATTAGGGCCTGAATGGACGGACTGTGATGATTCCATTTGGACCGACCCCATTTCAGTGACATTGTCTCTTACAATTCCATTAACATCAGAGCTGTTACAACCTCAGTGACAGATTATTATTTCTTTTAAAAAAGGAAAAGGAAATTAACAGAATATATTGAATTGCCCTGAATTGAGACAATAAATAATGGAATGTACCAGACACTAACCTATTCCTTCTGTAATTCCAGGAGGAAAAATAGACATATTTACCACAAAGTTGATGACATATGTAGCACTTACATTAAAATATGTGGCAAATCCTTATAACATATGGGTAGAATTATAAAACTGGCTTGGTTTCATATTGACTGCAATTTAACTTCAGGTGTAGAATCAGACAGAAAGTATCTGTCTACATCTATCTAGCAATGCTCATTGCTGTAGTCACTGAGCAAAATACACTGCTAAGTCCTCTATAATGGAAGAAACAAATTTAAATAGCTAAGTTTTTCAGAAGACACACACAACCAGTGGCAAAATGAAGTGCGACCTCTACATGAATATTTGTGTGGATAGAGGAAGGGCTGCTTGAGGGAATAACCTGAGCAGCTCTATTCCCCAAATGAAACATGCCATACTGGAAGGTCTTCCAGGAAAATATTTTTGTCCAAAAAGATTTGTTTTGACTAAGTTTTTTGCTATAAATCACAGTCTCTGACAGATCCACACCCCTGATTCATCTGATCCTGATGGGAATCTGCATAGCTCCATTGCAATTAAGTAGTAGAGTCTGTGCTTATGTGTGCAATTTTTGTTTGAAGAGTTTGATGCTAAAACAAGTATGGTGGTCCTTGAACTGCCTTGCTGGGCTCAGCTTCAGAATGACTGTAGTGAACTTGGATGGTTCGGTTTGGAGTAGTTATTCTCATTTGGTATCCAGAACTTCAAGATACATTCCTTGAATGCACAAGCACATATTTGCACAATGATACCAAGAGGGACTTTGACTTCCATCTCCATAATGATTAATCCTGGTTTTTCAGCCCTTTGACTGCTTCCTGTGCACTTATGGTGTGGCAGATTGCTATCTCTTGCATTCAGAGATGGTGAGGCTCTTTTTCTTCAAGTTCCTCATTTCCAGTGTGCAGTGCTTTGGAAATCAGTGGCTCTGCTGCAATTCCCTGTCCTTTACAGTAAGAAATCAGAAAAAGGAATAACAAGGACATTCCTACAATGTTAAGGTGAATTCAAAACCTGTTTCATAAACCCTTTTTATTCAGTGGAGATAGCTGCTTACTACAATGTCAAAGAGCAGACAATCAGATGTGGCTTTGGGCCTGACAGCACCAGATATGATGGAAATGTGACAGAACTCCTCAGCTTTTCCAACCCTTCCTTGTTAACAAATTTGCTGATTGAATGACTGTCCCCAAAGTAAGTTCTATGGACCTTGAGTCTTTGACTCTTAACACTTTCTGCAGATATTTTCTTTATGCTGGTGGATGGATGCTCAGGGAAGTTTCCTCTGCAAATATCTCACTCTCAAGTCCAGCATTTCTGTGTCTGAAGCCAGAGTCCATCCAGCTTCTCACAATGCCAGAACATTTGCACACCCTGGAAGTGCATCTGTTTGAAATGTGATTAGGCTCATAATGGGAAGTGAGTTTAAGCTTTAATTAGAATGAGAGAACTTTTCTCTCTAATCTTTCAGGAGTGCTCTGGGCAGCTCTGCCTATCTGCAAATGTATCTGTTCCCCTTTGTTTGCTGTAAATCTGCACAGAGCCTGCACAGAGTTGTGGGTACCAGAGGGGAAATCAGTGTGATGCAGTGAGAGAGGGCAGCAGACATTCCCTGCTCCCAGGTCTGGTATCCCCTGTGCCATCATGAAATCCATCATGTGCAGGAGAGAGCAGGGTGGGACAAGGCAGGAGCCTGAAGGGAGAAGTGATGGCAATTCTGGTGGAATTCAAGTGCTGTCACCTATGAGGTGTTAACACAAAGCTAAAGCAACAGCCTGATATTTCACAAGAGCAAAGTTTGATCCTGAAGGGGAAAAAAAACCAGTAGCGCAGAGTTACCATTCTGTCTTCAACCTGCTCATATCTGCATTTTGTCTTTACTGTTTCCACAGATTCATCTCTGCAGCTGTGGAAATAATTAAAATTACTGGAATGCTTGTGGATGGCTGCTTTCCTCATAGTGTCTGTAGGCTGCAGTCGAGTCTTACCACAGAGACAGCAGTGGACTTAGTGTTGGCTATAGATCTGCAAAGCCTTTCTTTGCAATATTCACCTTTGATACTCTTAAGCTGCCTTTGTAGAGCCTTTGCTGCTGTTGTATAATCTCAGAAGTGGTCCATTGCACACTAAGACCATTATTTTAGGCTCCTCAGGTACTACAAATAGCAATGGGAGTTTTCCCCATCCCTTAATTCACTCAGTGGAGGAGTTTTGTTTTACTGTAAATTGTCTTTTTCATAGGTTAGATGATTTTGCGGCATTATCAGGATACAGGACATATCACAAAGAAAAGCTCCAGCAATAGAAATTAAAAATCCCAAGCATGAGGAGAGATGACACACTGAGTTCTGATCAGCAGGGATCTTCACAAATTCACCTTGCCTTGAGGGAAAAAGAGATTCACCATTTTCACTTTCCCTTGTGATCTGACCCCATTTGGCTCCTGCCAGGATGAGCTTCCAACTGCTCACCAAGCACTAAGCTTGTGTTTACTAATAAACACTCATAAAACATTCTGATTTTGAAACAATTTCATGCAACTACCAGAATTTTTAATAAGATTTAGACGCAATAAGCATTTGAATTTCACTTTAGATCACTTCAAAAGGAGGAGTTTTGTAACATATCCTGCTAGCTTTACAGAGTGTGTTTTTAGTGTTTGTAAAGTTGATTTTATAGCTGATTTTGTAATCAAACACAGGGGTGGGAGAGAAATAATCAGGTTTCATCAGTGTAACTGATCAATTTAAGTATTTCCACATATAAAGAAATTGGCACATTCATTTATACATATTGTTAATTATCTTCGCTGTGGTGATCTAAATATTCCTCACAGCTAAATAACTGCAGCATCATGGATTATCCTGAATTTGAAGAAAAAAAATAAAAATGGAAAAAGACATGCACAAAACATAATGAGATTCTCATGGGTTTAAAAATATTTTTCTGCATATTCTATGCTTCTCTGAAGCCATTTAAATGAAAGAACCATTGGCGGAAAAAAAAAAAAGATAAAAACTCCTTGCCTTAAAGATGCACACAGACATTAAAACTTATTCCCCATGGAAATTGTGCCTCTAAATGACAATTCACTTTTATGAACAGTTTTATTACAATATAGATTTCCTGCAGCTAATTTTATCAGTTGTCCCATTCTGCTGTTACTTTCCACCGCCTCTCTAACTTCTTGTTGTCTAAGTACAGGTACATTAATTGCTCTATGATGTAAGAGAGTGGGCTGCATGCCAGAGCCATAAGCAAGGAAGCAGAAAAGCATTCTGCCTGGCAGGTCTCCCTGCTGATGCCTGCACCCAGCTGACTGTGTAGCAGTATTTAAGCAATATTTCCATGTGATGGATTAAGTGTCATTGATGGATGTGGGTAATGGAATCTCCTGAGTGTCATTTTAACAAGACATATACGTTGTTGGACGTATTTCACAAGTCTCTGCAATAATGCATTAGTCTCACTGAGAAGGAATAGGTGATTAGTAGCACTAATTAGAAAGTTCTTGGAGACAGACTTTGGTTGATGAAGTATGGTGGGAGCTTTCAGTCATTAACAATACTGCAATGAGCTCAAGGTAGAATCAATCTAGGAGGGTGATTGCACAGATGACATTAAAAATTACACATTCCTTATTAATATATTGATTTGCATTCTAAATTAAGTGATGGCATTTAATAAAGAAGAAAAAGAAGAAAGGAATTGTTTTTTTCTATTTTATTTGCTGCGTGAGTGATGTGTAGCTCAGTTTCCAAGTGAGGAGTTTAATCTTCTGCTATCTGCAGCAAGACGTGTATTTATGGTAAAAGAAAAAGAGGAGCACAACAGAGGGAATTACCCAGGAAAGCTCATTATCTTGGATCTGGGTGGGCTGGGAAGCCTTTCACACACATTGCCAGTCATTTCTTTTCTTTCCATGTGGCAAAAGTGAAGAAGAAATCAATTTCTCATTCTGCAATTTCCATTTGCAATTACCAAAGCTGAGGGAATCTTGGAAATGGATGAGAAATGGATAATATTTATGGTTCCATTCAAAATGTTCACCCATCTGGACCAGTCCTTGCTGGGAAATAGCCCTGAACACAGCCATCAGGAGACCACATGCTGTCTTTGCAGAATTGGGCTGGAGGCAATAGCTTGCTATCTCTGCTTCCAGTCCCATGTGTAAGTGTTGAGTGGCTCAACAACCATTTCATCCCATTAAACCACTCAGACAGTTGTTGAAGCCCCTGCATGGAAGGAAGGGAGGTTGGGATCTGTGGAACCATCCAGCAGCAAAAGCACTTTCTCTCATTTCAGTCCTTGCCCAAACTTGCCATGGGAAAGCCCTTAAACCTTTGGTATTCCAGGGTAGTATCTTAGTACAGAGCTGCTCCTAGGCTGCCGCCCATATGAGCAGCTATTCCTGCCCTGGAACTGGGGATTTTGGGTCAGTGCCTCCACTGAAGGAAAAAAAAAAATCATTCACCAACAAAAGAAGGAAAAAAATAAAAAAGAAGATGTCAGGATCCTCAGAATGGAGATGCACCACAAAGGAACACTGCGTGGTCAAGCTTCCTGCATGTGCTTGACTGCCCAAGGCAGAGACTCTCACTGGGCAAGTGCTTTCACCCCTTCTTATAGACCTGCTGGTTTCTGTGTGCCAAAGCCATCCCACAGGTGAATAGCATGGGGTTATGAAATATTTTTCTTCTTCCTTATTGATCAAAAAGATCCCTTTGTGAAGTTTTTGAGTTATCAACTCCATCACAAAGAAGAAAACCCTGACACTCAGAATGCAAACCAGAGCAGGGCACAGCAGCAAAGGTGTGGGGGATGTATTTTCACTTCACAAATGGGCAGGAAGGATTACAGTAAAGGCTTGAGCAATTTCCCTGCCTAGAGATGTTGGTGGAGAAGATGCCAGTGCTCCAGGAGTGCACAGTCTGTGTGTGTCTCCAAGCTGGGCAAAGAAGATGAAACCACAAAAGGGTAATACAGCTGTCAGCAGCACCAGAACTTCAGGCAGGAGGTAATTCCTGTATGCTCTGTGTGCAGAGCTGTGGGTACCATCAGCAGGGAGCAGTGGGCATCCCATGGGATTGGCTCCTGCTGAGAAGCATCTCTGTTGCACCTCAGAAAATCCTTTGAGACTTGCAGCTGCATCGTTTTCAGCCACCTAAGTCCAAACTGCACAAGAAGTCAGAGGCTCCCCATTGCCTGAAGAAAGGGAGTAGAGGAAGTAGAACTCCTGCTGGCAGTAACACGTGGTGCTAAGAAAAGCTCTCTCCAGTATGGTGTCACCTCACCTCAAGCCTTTGGCATCTGGGAGCTGATCCAGACTTCATATCTTCAGCTGATCCTTCAGCAACCTCAGGTGATCCATGACTTCATATCTTCAATGATGCCACAAAAGCTCCCCAGCTGCCTCAGTAAAGTGCATTTAGGGAGACATCAATCCACTGTATCTAGCCTGTGCTCTACTTGCTTACTAAAATACAGAGTTAGACTCACAGATACAGTGTCAAAAGCATTTTTAATTATGATATGGCTATGCTTTTGCAGCACTATCCTGCTTATGCAGCTTAGGACTAATTCTTAAGAAAGGTCTCTTCTGTCTGCCCCTCCTTTTGGAAGTTCAGCTCCTTTTTCTCCTTTGTCTTACTGGGCTTAGTTGTATCTAAATATTATATAAAATTGTATCAAACTATTATTTAAATTATCCTCCGAGATTTGGATAGAAGTAGATCATGCGCATGCAAAGTGAAGACAGCTCATTTGTGGCCTCCATGCCCCCAAATGCGCAGTAACTCCATGTTCAAGTACTTTCCCAGCAAGCCAGTGTAACTTAACTTCAGACAACATGTGCACATAGAAGGGGACACATGGGCTGCAGGCAGAATCCTTCAGGTGTGATTCCTCCCTCTGGCAGCAAATTTGGGAACTGATGCAGCCTCAGATCTCAGGCAGAAGCCAAGTTTGGATGTGGCTGGGAGACAATACATGTGGGATTTCATAAGCTCACCCACAGTGTCTCACTCTAGGCAGAGCAGGATGTGCTGGAAAGGGCTGCTCTAGGCCAGCAGCAGAACTTGGTACATCAAAACACAAAGACTGTGGGACTGACGCCTGACTCCCCCTTTAGTCTATCTCTGTGTCATGCACACATCTATCACATATATTAGCTCACATTCCATCCTTAAAATCATGTTTGGAGAGGGGGATAAACAGATAACCTTCAGCTCCCTAGAGAAAATTGTGTTTTGGGATAGGTTCTTATTGCCATTATAGCACAAAAGTTCTATAATCATTACATTGTAAGGGTTCCATATTGCCAGAGTTTCATATCTCCTTGATGTTTCTTGTAGGCAGCTCCTCCAGGCACAGACTCTTCCTTGTACTCACAGCAGCCAACTGACTCCAGTTCCTCTCTTAATAAACCAACCTACTCTTTTATAACACTCTTTTCATTGGTTACAGGTATGGCCTGGTAAAATCAGGCCTGCTCCTAATCCTTAATAATTGGCTCAGCTGCAACTCCTTAATGGGGTAAGATTACTTTCTATACTACCTTTATTTACTTATATCTTATCCACCTGCACGTTCTCCCTTAAGCTTCCTTCTTGAAGAAAGCTTCACAGCAGACCATGTATTAACTGCTAAGATAATAAGAACTCTCAGTGGCACAGGACATCTGGGTCTACAGGCAGGAAAGTGGTAAGCTGGGAAAACAGGCGTCCAGAGCTGAAGCTGAGCCTTTCAAGAATTACATTTTTAGCGGATGTAGAGCACTGAGTTCTGCCAGTTGATAATTAGCAGGATGGGCACGAGAAACCTGCCCCATTCGTGAGTGCCTTTTGAAGATTCTGCATTTGTGATGAGTTATTCAGATCATTTTGAAACATGACTTTCTTTTTACTGGTTTAAAAAAAAAAGAAGAAGCAGATGGTTCCTGTTACAAAAAACCCACACCAAAAAACATCTGCTCAGGGAATTTTTGGAGCCTGTCCCTTGAGTGCCTGACTGCAGACCTGGCATGCTTTGGTTTTGATGTCTGAAGTTTATGCCATGGCAAGGCACAGAGGTTTAACAACTTACCTTGTGTGCTAGGGAGAAATTAGAGTGCACCCTGCAAAGCAGAAACAGGGTCACTAAGTGTTAGTAAATCCTCTTAAGAAAGCTGAGTCAGAACTGAAAAGCCTCTCTTTAATCAAAAGATTGCTCCAAATCTTGTCTTGTCCTGAAGATTAGACAGAAATAAAGAGTCTCTGAGGAATTTATCTTATTTAAAACTAGAATTCTGCTAAATTTTGGATGCCAGCCCACGCTTAAAAATTAGGAAGCTAATTTCAAGTATCTTTTTAGATATTTTTGTGAGAAATAGAGCTGTTTACAGGAACACATGTGCATGAGAGGCCTTGTTAAAGGAAGAAAAATATCTTTTCTGAACACTTTCAAGTATTAAAAAGGAAGGACACCAGTGCGTAGGAAAGTAATGGGAGCTACAAAAAACTTTTATGTTTGAACATAAAGAAGTTATGAACTTGTTTAAGCATAATGGATAGTGATCAGAAGATAAATCATGAAAACCTTGGGTAGAGGGAATTTCATAGTGAATTTGTTTGTTTCATTGTGTTTATTCTTCTAGTATTCTGTGCAGAAAGGTCAGAAAGGATTTTGGGTGACTTAAGATCGGTTTTTGTCTCTGCTAATTGCTGCTATTTGGCCCTTGAACAGAACTTGATTTTACATGGAGATCCATAATGTATTTTGGCACAAAAGTTATGATGCCCTTATTAATTAATGAATATATGCACTCCATCAAAACAATACCTTTTGCAAAAAACAGAAAGAGATACTTTGAAAAGTATCTTTACCTCCTCCTCTTTAACTCCTTACCTGGATGTTCAACCACTATGGGTGTGAATCTGAAATAGGCTGGGATAATTTCCACAGCCAACAGTGATCTATTTCTCTTTGGTTTTGTTTCATACCATACCAAACCAAGCACTGAAGAAAGATCAGAGAAGCTGCATCCTCTAACTGTGAGAACTCCTTGTTGGCTATAAAGGGTTTCAGGCTGGTGACTGGCTCAGACTTGTGCATCTCATTTTTACCTAACTAAAGCTGGAAGATGTAATTCCAGGCTGTGCTGTGTGAGCCTGGCTCTGCATGCTGGCAGTTTGAAAGGTGACAGGGACAGATGCTGATGCAATGCTGATACAATGTATAACAACAAGTCCATCACCAAGATAGGAGGAAGTGAGATTTTTTACTTGATCTTCTTGTGGAGGGGCTCCTTTCTGCCTTTGATGGACACCAACTTTCTGGCATTACAGTCAAGGCTGTCATTAACATTTTGATCCTGACTCCTATGCATATTCTTTAGCTTTTTTCTTTTTTTTTTTTGTTTTGGATGAGGCTGTTCTTTTGAAGCACATAATCTGATTTTTTTCCTACTTACCATGCTTTGGCTTATGTTCCATAGCAGTCTTGAAGCACAAAAATCGGATTTCTTTTTGGCTGTAACTAGACTGGAAGATGCTTTCCAGATGTGCACCAGTAAGCACCTTCTGAAGGGAAATCCATGCAAGGGCTGCTCAGGATTGAAGCCCCTTACACTACATAATGTGGGAATGGGGGCTCAGCACCAGAGGCTTCATTCCCCTCCTGCCAGAGCTCAACCTGCAACTTGACCAGGTGTATTCCTCAGCAAAAAGGTAAAAGAGCTCCAGGCATGACTTTGCCAGGCAGGACTGATGCTGTTGAGGAGCTGTATCCCCTCTAAATCTCCTACAGTTTACAAACACAGTTTATCTGATAGGAGCTGTCATGTTTGAGAAGCAGTGAGCCTGTAGTTTACTGAAATCCATCACAGCCAAGACCTTTGCTTTCAGGCAGCACGTGAGCAGAGTTTTCTGTGTCATTTCGACAAAGATCCACTTTTTTGAAAAGCAAGGAGCTGGTTTTTGACAGCACAAGGCGTGTGAAAAGGTTGGTATACTTCTCCTTGAGTGGAACCTGCTTGCACACTTGATATAAATTTAATTGTTAAACATGCCATTCTTTTTTATTAAAATAATAACATCTTCCAGGCAATTAAGCTGAGTTTCTTGAAACTCAGCAGTTTTATCAGTTTATTTATGGTGACATCAAAGTAGGGGCACTGTCATTACAGTCTGTAAATAACCAGGGTTATGTCCTTGATGGGTGAAATATTAGAGTGTTGTATGAGTGGGAGTGTCTGGCTGTTACTCATGGGAGGCTATAAATGGCACAGAAAATAATTATCTTTTTTTAATTTTAAATTTTAGTATTTGTGATAATACAGTCATCCTTTACTGATGGGGTATATATCAAGATAATATATGCACTCCATCAAAACAGCACCTTTTGCAAAAACCAGAGAGAGATACTTGGAAAAGTAGCATTCCTTACCTGGATGTTCAACCACTGCAGGTGTCAATCTGAAACAGGCTGGTCTTTGGTATTGTCTTACATAATTCCTCAAACAGAAACTGAAGAAGTCATCAGCCTGCTCAGCCTGGTGGTTCTCTGCATGTTTAATCCCTCAAACAAGTCCATGCAGAGCAGAAGGACAAAACACAGCATTTTCAAGCAGTAAGTGCTGGAGAAAGGGTGTCAGGAAACAAAATAAGGGTTTGCTGGTGAAGCCCTTCTGAATTCTACTTCAGTTCAACCCTTCTAGTGCTTTGCCACCCAGTGACAGACCAAAAAGCTTTTGCCCATGAGGGGTGTGTAGAAAGGAGGCATTCAAAGGTGACAGCTAGCAGTGGTAGCTCTGCAATTGCTTACTTCTCTGAGCCCAACGTGTATTTACAGTGACTGCCACACCTGCAAGGGATGGAGATTTCACTGCATAACTGAGATCAAGTTGAAAAGGAAGTTCTGCATGAAAACCAAAAAATGATGAGGGAAGCTTTTTAATCAACCTGAGAATGTGGATCTCTGTTGGAGCTGTTCCACAGGCGCTGCTGGCACCCACACAAACAAAGACATAAAATCCACCCTGAGTATCTACAACTGCATCTCTAGGACAGAAAACTGTTCCTATGTGGTAACACAAATGGAGCAAAGCAAAATTTCAATTACTGACCTTGTGCTGATGTGATCTGCCATCGATATCTGTGGTCACCATGGAACTGTGTGAAGCTCATCTACTCCTCCTGTGCACCACACTTGTGCAGGAGCACTTGTGCTCTCCATCACCTCATCTGCAAGGATGAGGAGTCTTAACAACATGCATTACTTGGCCAGACTCAATAACTAGGCCTCATATTTGCAATTGTTCATCATTTTGGTATTTACTCATTTTTCATCATTTACCTGTGGAGATGAGATGTAAGGTGTGGGAATGTGAAATCCATTTGGCAAAATATTCATCCTGCCAACACAGTGTCTGTGATATTTACACCTATGATGCACTGATGAGTAAAACTGAGATCTTTGTGTGGGAGATGTTCATGGACAAAGGCTTGGGTAGGTGGGAGAGCTTTTCCAGGCAATGGGATACGAGATTTCTGCCAGTCCTTAGCAGACCACTAGCCCATTGTGTGAATATTTGTTTGTGTGAATATTTGTTTGTCCTCTATCCGCAGCTGTACCTGTAGTGAGTGCTTCATTTTAGCATTTCTCCAAATACTAAATGTCCTGAGCAAATGGCACTGACACAGCTGAGCCTGCCACAGAATCGCCTGCACTTTGTAGAGGTTTGTAAATTGCTTGTGTTATTATTCCTTCCTTTCTGACCTCTTTCCCTATATTTTTGTTCTCATTCAGCTGTTCTTGCACAATGACATGTGCTAAGTGTTCCCTTCAGCATGTGAATGTCAGGATAACCTGAGGTTAAATTATAGCTTGCTAAAGGGGAACCTTGAACCATGTGACTTTGTGTTTCCATTTCTCCCTTGCTGGGGTGGGGGTAGGGGGCAGAGGGAGGAGGAAGAGGTTTCGTTTATTTTGCATTTAGCAACATTATCCACATTCCAGCTTTGTGATTTTGCTCTTTATTCACACTCCCACTTAAGGTGTATGCCATGCTTGTGTGTGTGTTAAACAACATCTGAAGAAGTTGGAATACATTAGCATTTTAAGTACTGTGAAAATGTACAGGGGACCATCTGGGACTCTGCAAATTGTAATATGAAGAAACAAGTTGTATTTAAAAGCTGCACTTAATGTTTGGAATAAAATCTGTGTTTTCTTAACAGCTGAGAACAAAACATTTTCTAGAGCAAGGCTGAGCTGCCTGGGCTCTCCCCAGCGGCCCAGGGCTGTGTTAAACAGGGCAGGAGCATCCCACTTTACAAAGATTTCCTCCCTCGATGGGAAGAAAAGTCTTGATGGCTCTTTTTGTTTGCTTATTTTCTCACTCTGGAGGCAATGCTAAGAACTCATGTGCTGTGCTACAGAAAAACCCCAAAAAGCCCAAAACAACAAAAAAAAAAGTTTCAGAGTAATATATCTGAAAATTCTCAGTACTGCTAATTCCTTTTTTAAGGTTCACTTGGCCATGGCTGCTCATCAAGCCTCTCCACCCTGTCCAGCACATCTGAGGAGTGGGTGCTCTCCTGTGTGCATCCCACTGCTCTCAGAAAATCACTTCTCTGTGCTAGGGATTGATTTTGTCCTGATTTTACTTACCTGCCAAATGAGTGTTTTGCTACTTCCCTCAGAGTTCCAAGCACGGAAATTGCAGTATTAGAAAAAAAAAAAAATACAAGTGAATATTAGACCAGGGTAATGAAGATATTTTTTTGCTCCAGTGTTTCCTTATGAGCTTTGCCAAAGCTGCATTTCAGGGTAGCTGCTAAGGATCCATTATCCAGCTTGCCTTGGCTGGTGTGAGGGTGAGTTCAGCAAAACTGGTGAGTGTAATGCCCAGATTAATTGAGGATAGGCTGTTCTGCTCATGGTGTTAGATTTACACACAGCTTGGACTATTAACAGACAGAGCATGCTGGAGATAATTGTCTGACACTGAATATGATGAGTGGGGGCTCTGAACATGTTCCTTGTTTCACTCACAGTTGATCCCCACAGCATATGCTGTGAGAATGGAGCTAAGCATGTTGTAGTGCCCTGATAAACTTAATCCCATTAAATTCCCAAGGAATTCCTAAGAAACCTGTAGCACACAGCACATGGCAAGATGGTGAAGCAAGAAAGTTTTATTACCAGCCTATAGAGAGCCAAAATAGGTCTTGCAGCTAATATGGCTCTAGCCAAAGAAAAACTTTGTACCATGGAGCACCACTGCATGGTCTTGTACTCATCAAGGTGTGCACAGTGCTCCCCTTGCTTTGGATGGATCTGCCCTTGCAAGGGAAGAATTGTGCCTTCTGAAATGGGATCTGTGCTATCCAACAGAGCAAGCAGCTGGGAAGGAAGAGGGGAGATGGACTGACTGTTTCTGACCTGTTTTCCCAGGGCTGAGCTGAGCCCTGAGGAAGCCTCCAAAAAACACCCTCTTCTGTTCCCTTGTGTAGGAAGGGAATTTAACTACTGTGCTAGTTAAATTTGTGGGGTATAGTTTTATACCAGAAAGATGGATACAGGATTGCCAAGAGTAGATCAGGAAATGACAAGATGTGTTTTCCTGCAGGCTCCTCTTTCTCTTCTAGCTAACAACTGGCTACATGTGATAGGGAAATCAAGGGTCTTGTTGCTTTAAAGCAGAAGAACAGTGCATTCAGGACTACAAACCCTAAATAATGAATAATAAGAATAATGTTATTGAACAGCTGCAGCACTGCAGCGAGTACTTAAACGTCAGCTTTAAAAACCTATATGCCAAATATATCTTCTCTCAGAGAGAATATTTACCTTAATGTTCTCTAATGAAAAATATAGCTAAAAGATTTATAATTGCAGTGGCACACTTAGAAAAGATTTACAAGTATCAATGTATCTACTGAGCTGAAAGAAAATCCATTAAGTTTTGTCCCCTAAAAATGGTTGCTGCCTTCCCTGTTCCCAAATAAAACAATATGAGTAGACGTTTTTCCTGTGAGCATTCCTTAAATGCTCATCAGGCATAATCTAAGTGACAGCAGAGCTTCAAGACACAAATCACTCTCATGCACCCTCACACTGGATCATTCATTTAAATATGTACGTGTCTCTTCTTTTCTCTTTTTATAATGATGCCTTTCTGTTGCAAGAAGAGATGTTTGATTGTTCTTTACAGGTAAAAAATTTTTACTCCTTTTTAAAAAATCATTAGCATAATAGAAGAGTGACATTTCTCCACTTAAATTATGCACTAATAAGACAGACAATTTTAAAATACGTTTTTGATCTTTTTCTTTTAATGGAAATGTTTTTTTAAAACAAACTGCCTGAACTTA
This sequence comes from Ammospiza nelsoni, assembly GCF_027579445.1. Classification (NCBI taxonomy): domain Eukaryota; kingdom Metazoa; phylum Chordata; class Aves; order Passeriformes; family Passerellidae; genus Ammospiza; species Ammospiza nelsoni. The sequence goes on along the minus strand of NC_080638.1, from coordinate 55,799,234 downwards.
AAGGATGTTATTGCCTCCCTTCCCTAAAAATACTTCTCTTTACAAGGAAAACTTGAATACAAATGAAATCCTTTAGTCTACAGAGAATGGAGAAAAATAGATGCATTGAATGAAAATGGGCTGTTAAAGGAAATTAGGAGCATATGCTGCCTTTTGGAAAAGTCTCATGCATTAGTTGTAAGTCTTTTAAATTGGCTGATTGTTAGGAGAAGAATGAAATGATGTAGGACCAAGATGCAGAGAGTACACTCCAAATGCATTGCTATATTCACCAAGTTGGACTTGAAGGGAATAGCAAGACTTATCCTAAATGAAAAACGAGGCAGGAAGGAGCATTTACATGGTCTGGTGTAGAAGAAAAGATGCTATAAATTCTGCTTAGAGGTTAGCCTGTCATTGCCTTAATAACCCAGTTGCTTGGTAAAAGGGAGAGAGGTGTTTTGGCAAACTCTCCACATGCCTGTTGCTCTCAGGAGGGTGGGATGAAAAGCCACAGGAGACTTTTCTGTGAAATGGGAGCAACTAATCAGTGACTCCATTGCTTGAATGATGTCAGTCACTGTGACCGTGTTCACAGGGGCCCCAGGCTGAGGGAAGAGACGAGGATTTGACTCCATGTTTCAGAAGGCTTGATTTATTATTTTATGATATATATTATATTAAAACTATACTAAAGAATAGAAGAAAAGGTTTCATCGCAGAAGGCTAGCTGAGCTAAAAATAGAATCATAAAGAACGATAACAAAGGCAGTTGTCTCAGACTCTCTGTCCGAGCCAGCTGGGCTGTGATTTGCCATTAATTACAAACATCCAAGATGGGCCAATCACAGATGCACCTGTTGCATTCCACAGCAGCAGATAATCAATGTTTACATTTTGTTCCTGAGGCCTCTCAGCTTCTCAGGATGAAAAAAACCCGAAGGAAAGGATTTTCATGTAAAGATGTCAGTGACAAGTCACCGATGCAGCACATACATTATCATGCTTGCAGAGATGCTGTTGTTAATGTGCTCAATGGAGTGGTTAAATGCTGAAGAGAGCCTGCCCTAGCAGTGGATACCTGGCTGGGACTCCCTAGCATAACTTGGCTGTCTCCTCATCCATGTGCCCCCCTGGAGCAATGACAAAGCAGCAGGGTGGCAAAGCCCCCTGCCTGCTCCAAGGACTGCTTGGTGTGGAGAAAAAATTCCTTGTATAGGAAGGAAGAAAATGTGGGCAGCCTCTAACTTGATGATTTGTATGAAGGCAGCTAAGGCCCCTGCAGAGACAGAGCTGCTGAGCTGTGGACTAGTCTAGAGTCACTGTGATTAGATACTGAAGACAGTTATATCCATATTTATACACACCAGATTACAGGTGCCTATATCCCTCTGGTCCCTCAATCTATTTTGCATCCATCTTCAATTCTTCCCCTCAGAGAGGAGTGCTACATGAGCAAAGCACACAAATCAAAGTTCCCAAAGTCTTTCTTTGCATTCACTTGCTCTCCTGATAGCAGCTTTTTCCCTCTCCATGGATCACTTTACTATAATTTAAAGTCATCATACACCATCATCTATTTGCATTCCTGCAGTTTAGTGTCTTTCAGAGGTTGTGTGTAAAGCAGCTTCAATTCACAGGTGTAGTTTAAACAGTTATGGATCAGATCCAACTCTCAGGGACATCCATGGGGACATTTCTGCAAGCTCAATTCATTCTGCAAAAGGCAAATTGCATGGTCAAGAGGAGGGGATGCTGAATGTGATGATTTACCTGTCACTGACCTCAGGACCAAGATATCAGTCTTTATTTTCTTATCTGATGTGGAAACTCTCAGGAGAATTCTGTGATCATCATGATTCTATTCACTTCTCCTTGAAACATGCCACATTAACTTGCAAAGAAGGTACGTGGGCTGGAGATTAAAATGAATTTATAAGGCATCCATACAATATTAGCAGTGGAGGGCACAGTTCTGCTTCTAGTTCAATGACAGCAAAGCTGAGCCCAGTGGGATTATGCTTCAGCCCTTCAATACACAAGAGAAGATACACCTAAAATATTTAAAAGTGTTAGTCTAGATTCTGCAGCAAACAGGAGTGATTTTATCCAGAGGTTTGCTACTTGGGAGAAACCCATCTCCCTGTTCCAAGAAGAAGCAGTATCTTATAATTAGAAAGCAGCTGACACTGTCTGTCTAGAAGAGCTAATGTGGTACAACAGCATTTCTGATTGCTTCAGAAGACAGCCAGCAGGATGAGCAGTGAGGTGAGAGCCGGAGCCGTCTGGCTCTCTGCAGAGCCAGTCTTTCCTCCAGTGGGAGTGTGAACACAGCCTGGTGTCCTCAGCCTTTTCTGCTCATTCCTGCAGGATTCCCTGTGCCTGAGGGGCCAGCTGCCCTCTGACTGTGCCCCAGGATTGTTAACATGGTTTGTGGATACAGACCAGTGACACAGTTAATGCAGTAACTCAATACAGAAAGTGCTTCCCAAGCTGGTCTGTACACAAGCTGCATCACTGTGCTTGGGCTTCAGCATGAATTTCTTCTCCTGTTTATCACTTTTGGTGTCTGATTTCCTCACACTGAGCAGTGTGCTGCAAGGACAAAGCTTACAGTCCTTTTCGATGGTTTCAGCTGCCTGTACCCCAAACCCCACCTGCATAGTGGAAAAGAAAATGCTTCCCTGACTCAAAAGTTGCAAGATGATGTAGCCAGCAGCCTATATCCTTTAGTTAATGCAGCTATTTCCTTTAGTTAAGAGGTTTATAAAGAGTAGATTCTCATAGCAAAATATGCTGGTTTTCTGCAGATTAAATTACACCATACTGGAATATATTGAGGTCTTTATGCACAAGGTGATGAATCTGTCTGCCCTTCCATAAAAATTGAAATAGTGGTACAGGGACTAAATTCTTTTAATTGGATGTTCTCCATATTTGCTAACAGTTGTCTATTGTTGTTTTTTTTTAATCCTTGAGAGATCAAGTGTTCCTCAAACATGCTGATTAAAAGGTATTTATCCATCATGGCCCCTCTTTTCCACAGACAGGATTTGCAGTAGCTGCTGCATAGCTCAAGAGCATTTTCTGTCAGCCTGGTACTGAGATTTATTACACTGGTGCCTGGATCTGCACTTGCACAGCCTGGCAGAGAATCAATATGTGCAACCCACCAGCTAGTCATTCCAGTAATTATGATAACCCTGTAGACCAATAAAGTGGGAAGTGTTTTGCTGTTATTGTTTTCTGAGGCACCGGAACACATCCTCATCTTTAACGGTGTTTTACAATTATTTGAATAATCAGGAGACTTCCCTGAGAAAGGGCCTGGGAGGAGCACAAAGCAGCCCTGCAGGCTCTGAAGCTCCATGGCTGCACAAGTGGGGTCAGCTCACAGCACAACAGCAAAGCCCTGCAGCTCATTTCTGCAAAGCTTCCAACAATACCCTTGACAGTGGCCAAGCAGCTGCTGTGCAAACTGTAATCCCATCACTGTGCCTTGTGCCTCCTTGCCTGTCTGACACACTCTCCTAGTTAGTCCCTTTTGCCTGATATGCAGTCATGCTCTCTCTTTGTCCATGCTGGAGCAGAGGGACATGTCCACGTTGGGCTTGTGAGGAATTGGAATTCTCTCAGTAATGACACTGCTGCTTGCTAAAATCCCCTGTTCCAGAGGTGGCTGATTCACACTGTGACTCACATGGGAAAGGAGGTTCAGATACGTCCTCTGCTGAGCTCTCAGTGCAGCTGGGCTGATAAACTCTGCAGAGCCATGGGGTATTCACTGGGACGGAGATCTGTGCTGCTGGTGCTGCATCCATGGCCTGTGCAGGCAGGGGCTGGTCTGCATTGACTGTTTTAGCACAGACTAAGTCCTAGGACTGATGGGAACAAATCAGCAAGATCCCACTGAAATTTGGGAGCTGGTGCAGCCTCTGATAAAGTGTTGATGGGACTGAGGGGCAGTAATAACTGGAGTTATTACTCAAGGATGGGAGTGCCTAAAAAGATCTGTGAAAGAACACAAAATGTTGGGAGCAGAGAGGAAAGCCCAGCCTCTCCAGAGGCTGTGGGAGATAGATGAAAGGGCCAGCTTGACCTGTGTGATCTGCAGCATTTTTTCTCCAGAAGAGTGAGAAAGAGGGATGGGCTGGTAGAACTCCTCCAGCACACAGACAAATAGCCTTGCTCGGCATTACTACACCCAAGATGACAGAGCTTGAAGTGCTAAGATAAAACACAGGAACAAGCAACTATGGAACATGTTGCATTAAAATATCAAACTCCGGTGACAAGTCAGGTGTAGTTCAGTGTCTTCTTGGCCTTTTGATGCGCTGTAATTATTGCACAGGGAAGATAAAAGCATTGCTCAATGGTTGGGGAACAAATGTCTATGAGGCAAGAAATGACACTTCTGCCTTTGGGCCATATTCTTTGCTGCTTCAAGAGGTGAAACATGGTTGAGATAAAGGAACCTCCATCTGTTTCTCCCAACACATTAATCATTTGGCATCTTTGCATGAAAACTGTGAGTACTTTCTCAGGTTTTGGAATTTGCTTCTTCCTTCTCTGTGCCCCAGAAAAAAAAAAAAAAAAATAGAAAGAAAGAGAAAGTGGCATCTCACTAGGCAGCAAACAGCACAAAACAGTCTGTGCAGCTGTGAGAGCTGGCTGGGGGAGGATTTGATACCTTCAAGGTAGACTATTGATTTGATGCCTGAATAAACAGAAAAAAAAAAAAAGAGGTTTGTAACTTTTAATTATCATTTCTAGAGGTATTGAATTGTGAAACCAGTGCTGTTTTGCAGTACTGAAAACACACCCTCCTCTCAAAGTGAAATTTCTTGGAGAAACTATTTGGTTGGAATGGCACTGGAACAGCCCTGGAACAGCCAGAGAAATAATTATCAACCCTTTTTATACACTTACAATGACTACAGTAAGTTAAAAAAGTTGATATTGGTTTTGGTCTCAAGAAGTGTGTATGACTTTATATATATATATATATATATATATATATATATATATATATATATATATATATAACCTTATAATCTAATGTAATATGTATATTGTATCTTTTGACAAATATTTGGTAATAATTTTTTTATTGGATTGAAATTTTAAACAAGACCATGGTAGATTATTTTATTGACTGATATTTTTTTACCTCCTCTAGTATTCTTTCCATTAGGCAAACAAAACAGATACCTAAGCCACTGAAATTTATGGTTTTTTGTGGTTGTGCCTTTTTCTCCAGCACAGACAGTATCATCCCAAATTAGATTTCATTCTCTAATCCCTGGTGAGCTTTTTATACCCGATGAGACAAATTGCAGGGTATTTTCTCCTGCTGGATGAGCAAATAAACACCTCAAGAGCAATATGAGGTTTGCTTTAAAACTTGCCTTACAGGCAAAAGCCACTGAGCTTTTATATCAGCATTTGTTGGGAGAAAGAAATCATTGCCTGGCATTTCTATCACTTCTCACCCAGCTTCATCCCCATTTCCAAAAGTGAGAGCCCATTCTCCCTTTGTCTTTTGATGTGGTCAAAACTATTTTCCCATCTTCATCCTCAAAAAATCCCCTGGGCTGTGAGCTCAATTCTTGTCTTGTGTGTGGTTGTTCTTGCCCTACAGACTGCCATTGATGCCAACTTTCCTTTATAAATCCCTCCACACCTAAGTGAGGGCACCCCTTGCTCCAAGACAGCTCTTTCCCAGTGCCCCCCTGTGCATTCCCATGGATTGGGCAGGGATCACATCCTCTCAGAGCTGCATCCCGGAGGTTTGGTTGAGGCTCTGCATCTCCATCTCAACTAAAGATGCAGAAGTTTTAAGCATAGAGTCCCTTCAGGAGTGGGGTAGTGGGAAGAGACTTCTTGGGACCTCTGCCACAAGGCAGTTTTACTGCATCTTTAACTGAAGCAAATTGTTTTCTTCTCATTCCATTTGACTGATGGGCATATCAGTGGATAAGCTGACTCTCTATCAAAGCTCTTTGTTTTCAAACATCTCATGGATTTTCACTTCTCAATAAGCTTTTGTCCTCTTTCCTGGCCAGATCGTATTCCACTTCTACAGGCTGCCCAGGACTGGGTGGATTAGCAATTGAAAATTCTGCTCCAGAACTCAGGAAGGCATATTCTGGGATGAACCCAGGGGTGCAGATGTAACAGATTCCATCCCATTCCCTCCCATCCCAATCCAGGCCAAGACTTTGTCCTACACAGTGTGCACAGGCACCAGCCCTTGTGACAGCAGTGAGAGCTTCTCCCTCCATTCCCTTTTATCAGCGTGAAAGAATTGGTCAGAAAACTTTCTTCTAGGGAGATTCAGCATGTCAGTGCAAGTGTGCTGGTTCCTCCACAGATGGAGTCTGAAGTCATCAATCCTTGTGCTGTTAATCAGAGGGGTTTTGCTGGAACTGTTACACCCAGTGACTGTGAGATGCTATATCCAGTGAAAAGCTAAGTTTCTAGTTCTCCCTTAATGAAAAGCAAGCAGTGTGTAATGGCAGTATAAAAAAGTGCTGAGGGCTGCTCTTTATTATTGCTGACTTAGTGTTTTTATGTGCAAGGCCCAGTAAAAGCTACTGACCATGGCCATGGACCCTTCTGGTCAGTTCAGCTGAGGGCCCACTGGAACAATCATGACAGGAATAACAGGGTGGCAGCAAAAAAACCCAAAAAACAGCTGAGAAGTCACAAATCCCAACTGCCACCTTCTGTAAGATTTCTGTACCACAGAACAAACTCAGATCAAGCTGGATGTGCCTCTTCATGAATAGATATGTGAAATGGGAGTTTTCATGTAAATTGGTGTCAGCAGCCTTGGAAATAACCGGAGCTTACAACAGAACGAGCTAATACCAGGTGTTTTCAAGGGAAATCAGTCTACAGATTGATGGATGAGTTTGGGGAGGATAAATTCTTAAGCTTGTGAAGATGAAAGTCTCTATTTGCACAGGTACAAAGTTTAAGTAGCTTTTTTTTTGATTCACAATTTTGAACTGCAAAACAGCGGCGTGCATCGTGCTACGTGTAACCTAATAATCTGCTTTAAAACAAATGTAAGGCAACACCAATTAGGGCCATGTTTTTTAATGAATAGCTGCTCAGCCAGGTAAAAAAACACCATGTAGCATATTGTGCCATCCATTTTAAGCAGAACTTCATGCAGCCCTTCAAAGGCAGGCTCTGCCTAACAAATGGAAGGAGCCATGTATCTCTATTTTACAAGGCAAAAGGGAATAGTGTGGGCAGTGCATGGTGTGTGTGCGTGCTCGCAGTGCTGAAAGCACCAGATTATGCTGAACTGATTAAACAAGCTTACAATTGCATTACAGCAGACACTGTGATGGGAGCCAAAATATGATTGGCAAAATATACATGACATATTGTAAAACAGATAAAATGATAACAGCTTTTTGCTGAGGAGCATCTGCTATTCAGTTGGGAAATTAGGGTGGAATGCAACTGTTCTGATAAATCATAAAATGGCATTACCATCATCAAGAATTTCCTGTCATAATTTTTTAAAGTGTGATATAGTTGTTGGTCTTGCTTGTATGACAGAAAGTTAGACTTCAATTTTTTTCTCTGAGCATGTTAGAGAGAAAAAAATTCCTTTAACTGCCCTTTAGCATTAAGTTCTTTAAACCTTGTGCTCATTGGAAAGTTTGAGGGTTAAAGCAGATCAAATGAATAACACGACCGGACATTAGGGGTTTTGATTTTGTTCAGAGGAACTGCAGAAGGAGGGAGAGCAACTCTGATTATTCTGATGTTAGCCAAGCCTCCTTGCCTTCCTGCTGTAGTGCTTTGCCATTTGTTCTGCAGGGGAGGCTGCACACACAGATTGTGTTGTTTTGTGTGTTGATCTGCTGGGATTAGACATACTCTGACTGAACGCAGTGACCTTCAGATGCTGCCATGGAAGAAGGTCTGTTTCTTGAGACAAATAATTAACCACTTCTGCATGGATGTTGCCTCACTATCTATTGAATTGCTTCCACAGGGTGTAATGACTCACTGCTTAATTGCTATGTAATTTTATTATTATCTGTAAAATGGTTTTCAGAAAGGAAAGGAATAATTGCAAACAGTCTGATGTAAACTGCCCCAGCTTTACTGACATCCAGCCATCATGTGTTAGGTCCCTGGTGGGTATAAATTTATAGCTTGAAAGGGCTGTCCTGCTGTAAGTAGCCTGCCATGCAATTCCTTTATGAGAGCAAAACACAGGAGAGAGTGTGAGACACCCAGTGCTCTTTGTGGTCTCATCTCCGATTTCATGGTGCCAGAGCAAACCATATCCAATTTTTTGCTGTGCTGACATCTTTCCAATCTATTCTGACTGTTCTGCTGCCTGCCAGGTCATGTAGTGGACACTCATTTTGTTGTCTACCATCTGCAGTCAAAATAAATCTTGATATATTCCCTCAAACACACATGTTGCTAGATCTACCTGCCCCACATTGCATCTGCTTCAATTTACTGGCTGCTGAATATTCACTATCTTTTTTTTTTCTTTCTTCTACCTGGATCAGCTCAGGAAACACCTGTGTATATTAAGATTTTAATAGGATCATGCAGAAAGAAGAGAATCAGCCATGTAACTGGGCTGGTCTGGCAATTCTGTTTGTACCAGAGGTTTGTACACTCAGCCTTGGCACAGTGTCCTTACATCACACACCATTTTAACCTTGAACTCCCGTGCAGGTAGGGGTCATTCTTGATTTCTCTCACAATAATATGTAAACATATCCTGTGGATGCACAAAATACAGCTTTTTTGTCTGAAAGAACTGTTTCTTTTGTCTAGTACTTGTTAGCCTGCACATCTGTCAAAGGTTGCACTCTGCATCATCCTGTGTCAACATGTGTGTTTAAATGGATTTAGCACATGTTGGGCAGCAAATCATTCTGATCAAGGATCCCCCCCAAACACTTCTCCCTTTTTACTGGTGCTTACCCTGTGGTAAGCATTTCAAAATGCTTCTCTCTCCATTTAAAAGTTGCTGCATCTAAAGGCTCAACTGAGAGCAAACAACAATTGGCAATTCTTGTGTCATCTCCTGTTCTGGCAAAACTCATGGGCACTGTCAGGTATCGCTTTTCTGAGAGCTGACCTGGGCTTTGTTTTCAAGGTTCCTTTTTTGTCACCAGTCCTTTCCAAGTCATTTCTCAGGTCTAATAGATGGTATTAGGCTGGATAGCTGGATAGTGAGACTGGGACAATCTGGCCACAAAGCTGTTTGCAGCTAACTGCAAAAAGTAGAGAAAGAACTTACCTTAGATTCCACTGTTTCCATAGCCAAGATCTTCATGGGCCAGGAGAGGCCTTGTATTTTGCTATGTGAGCCTTAAAGCACACGAGGTGTTGCCCTTGGGACTCATCCTCAGCAATAGTTGCCCAGGGGAGAGATGGCTGAGAGCTGAAATGGATGTGAGCATCTTCCCAGGCTTGTGAGAAACTGTGTGCCCAGGCAGCAAAACCAGCCATCAGCATCCAGGCCTGTACCAACAGAGGAAATAGTTCAAGGAAAGTGATTATCCATTCTGCTTGGCACTTGTTAAAGCATATCTAAATAGCTTATTTAGTCTGGGCATCCAAATATGAAGAAGATACTGTAAAAGTCTAGCAAATTCAGGATAGAGCCAACAGGATACTCAGGTTGGGAACCTTTTCTCCTTTGAGGAGATCTGAGGGACCTGGAGCTGCTCAGCCTAGAGGAGGTGTGGATTCAAGGTACCTAATAGCTTCAGCCTCCTGGTAACTAAGAGAAGATCATTGAAATATCAGAGCCTGGCTTTTCAAAGTGGAGTATGGTAGACCATGAGGAAAAAAACGGCATAAAATGAAATAAGAAATTGCATGTAAAGATTATAAAGATTGCCTGTGTAGAGGAACTTTCTAAACATGAGAACAGTTAAGATATAGAGCAGGTTTCTCACAGAGGTTTTTCTGTCTTCATCCTTGGTAGTTTTCAAGAGTCAACTGGATGACACCTTGAGCAACCTTTTATGATCTCACAGCAGACCCTGCTTTGAGCAGGGATCTTCTAAGGCCCTAACCAGGCCATATTATCTGGCGATTGTGTGGTACTTATAGACCTGTTTAATTAAAAGCTCAAAATTTCTTCAAAACTCTTAGCTGTGCCCCTGTGCACTGAGGGCTCTTTTCCAATTTTGAAAACTCACTCATTGCTGTGACCTACTCTCCTCAATTCAACTTCTTCAAAGCCTCCAAGTTTCTCACATTCCTTCTATTAGTATCAGCTTGTCATGGTGATTAATTCACTAACTGTCCCTACTGTCCTTCAAAGACACTTGTAGCGATTGCTCAGATCTGCAGTATTTTCTAAAATCCTCTCCAGTTATACTCACATTTTGCTCACTTCTGCAGATTTCATGGAGGCTTTTGTTAGACTTTGCCATGTGTCCCTTCTTGGGGAAGACCCCTTACATGACCTATGTGCCATCACACTTTGAAACAGAAATGCATTTCACCCTCCCTCTGATGGAGAGCTGAAAGACCTAAGCTTAATTTAAACCTAAAATTACCTTCCAGTGCTTCACAAATTGTTCTTATACAAACAAGAGCAAAAGTCTGTGGATTGCTTTTGTCTTATAATTTTTATTACACATTACTAAAGAGTTCAGGAGCAGTCAGTAAGTTGAACTAGAACCAATTCTCATCTGTTGTTATGGTTACCAGGAGTAGAAAATAATTTCCTGTAATTTATCTTAAGATCATTTATGTCAGATACAAACACAGATTAAGCGGAATACCACGGTAATTTCTTCTTCAATTGTGTTAGGAACCATAAGACATTCATTTTTACTTCATAAATAAGGGTTACAGTATGTCATGCTCAGTCAAAGAAGATAAAATGAATCTAATTAAGTGCCATCAGAAGATCACTTTGCTGTTTTTATTGCAGCAATAAAAGTGCCCTTACCTTCTTATTCTTAGAGAAATGACAGAGATTATTATGGAAATAGGATGAGATCAAGTAAGTCTTGCTTGACCTAGACTTGGATACAACAATATCCTTGTGTCAGTGATTGTTGAAGTGAATAAGCAGTTTACGAAATCTGATGGGCTAAAGCTCATAAGAGATGCACTTCCTTTATTAGAATGAATGAAACCATATGTAAGCCTCAGACAGGGCTTGTTTATTGGGTTTTATATAAACAATATCATCTTTTTATTGATCTGTAGGCCTCAGTGGTGATGATGGCAAACAAGGCTTTCAGATTGATGACTGCAGGTCCCTTATGTTGATTAGTTGATGTGTGCACGAGTGAAAAGAACAATTTAGCATTAGTGGTATGTGTATACCAGTATAATAATCTGGAGCTTGCTCCAGGGCACAGAAGAGCTCTGCATGGAAATAAGAACAGTGGAGAGCCCTGAGAGAGCACAGGTTAAGTGAAAGGCTGTTAAACAATATTTCAAAGACATTTTTATCAAGTTGTCACAGTCTTTAAAATGCCAGCAGGGAGTTTACAAAAAAATAAATAACTGAGGTATGTTAAAAGTCTGCTCTAAACCCTGCCATGTTTGAGGAATCTCACTGCCTGTAACGTAAAAGAGAGTTAAGGTGACTTATGGTAAAACACCTGACCCATGTGTTTGGAGTTTTGATGGATAATAAATCCAGCCTCCTGTGTGTTTTCAAAATAAAAAACCCAAAAAACAAACAAAAACCTCACAAAACAAACAAACGAATAAAAAAATGCCCCCAAAACCAACCCAACCCAACACACAAACCCAAAAAAGCACCAGAGCCCCCAAAAACTAGTGTATGAAACCAAAGTTATCTAAGCAGAGATAAAAAAAAAAACAAAATAAAACAAAAAACTTACAAAGAAGCTGAGTTAGAGTTTCCTTCACATACATATAATTTATTTCAGGTTGTTTTGATCTGAATCTTTGTATGACATATCCTCTTCCATGGTCATGCCTTTTTACAACACATTTTTGAAAATTCTCAGGACTTTTTCTGCTCTGGAAAAGGTCCTGTATGTTTCTGTGTGTCTGATGCTACTTTTTTTTTTTTTTTTTTGTGCCTCCAGGACTGCACCTGAAAGGCTCTCCCATATTTTGATATTAAAACAGCATATTTTGGCACACAGGATTAAATATGCTCCCAATCTTGTTTGACTTGGTAGGGAGCTGTCAGTTTGAACAATGCCTAAAAGTGCAATCAGTGGAAGGTCCAGAATGCAGCTGGAATGGTAAACATTGAAATCATTGAAATATGGTAAAAATTGAATTATTGGTGTGGTAAAAGCAACTAAACTGTGTATCTCCACTGAGAAACCCTAGGAAGTTTTTTACTTGGAATAAATGTGCTGGTTTTGGCTGGGGTAGAATTAATCCTTTTCACAGAGGCTGGTATGGGGCTGTTTTGGGTTTGTGCTGAACACAGAGTTGTTAAGACAGAGATGTTTTTGTTATTGCTGAGCAATAAGAAATTAAAAAGAGCCCAGACCTTTTCTGCTTTTTGTAAGCAAGAAATTTGGGGGGGCATGAGAGGCTGGGAAGTGTCACAGCCAGGACAGGTGACCCAAAGTGACCACAGGGATATTCCAGATCATATGGTGCCATGATCGGGAGGAAGGGGGGAATGTTTGGAGTGGTGGTGTTTGTGTTCCCAAGTCACTGTTACACTGGATGGAGTGTTTTCTTTCCTTATTAAACTGTCTTTATCTCAACCCATGAGTTTTCTACCTTTTACCTTTTACCCTTCCCCCAGATTCTCTCTGACCCTGCTGGTGTAGGAGGGAGTGAGCAGCTTGTGGGGCTTGGCTGCTGGCTGGGGTGAAACCATGACAGCAAATCATCCAGTTCAGCAGTTTCTCCATGCAAGAGACAATACATCTACAAGTTTATATTTTTGTATGGGCTCAGGGCCCAAGTAGAGACATCATCTCATTCAGGAGAATGCTGTCCTTGCCATTTTCACTTTAGCTGATCTAGCAGAGATGTAAAGCACCACAAAAATCCAATAATGCTAATTTATTTAATTTCCTGAGCTGGAAGTGACAAGGAGCCAAGTGCATGCTATCCTGCTCACATGAAAGCTGATGTGCAAGTTGAAAATCAAAAGTATTGCCAAGGAGACCACAACTTGCATGGAGTTAACCCAGCTCAAATGAAAGCTTCTGAAATCCTTAACCTGCTTCAATAAACGACATTTCAATGCTAATAAGGAGTGAGGAAATCAGGAGAAATATTTAAAGGAAACATATTGCAGCTGCAATTGCTGAGCCAGATCCACTGCTATAAACACTGTTGAAGCAAATACAAGACATAATGATTAGCATCAGCTAGGAATGCCCTTAGCACTATGCCATTAAAGTTCCTGAGAGTGGGAGTTAACAAAGGCAGTTTAAAGTGTATTGGAAAATGATTTTTCATTCCATTTTAAAAACTCATTTCATGCATTGTTGTGTCATCTACTTTTAAAATTACAGTACAAGCAGAAAGACCAAAACGTGATACTGATCTTTTAAATCATGATCCCCAGGGCAGAAGTACAGGATTGACCTGTAGTTATTTGTTAGATCTTTCTAGGCCATTCAGCAGAATAGTATGCAGCAGAGTCATATGAGCCCCTACCTAAAGAGTAAAAGGTATTTGATTGAGAACTATATTAGAGTGAATAAATAGCAGTGAGATGGCTCACGCTGTGAAGTTGTGACTGAAACTCAAATAGCCATTTCTGCTGCCTTGATGTAATTGGTGACCTACTGCAGCCAGCTCTTTGTTGGTAATCTATATCAATGCTTGGACAATGGTACCTTTCAATTCATCATTTCCCAAGAGATTTAAAGCAGTCATAGAAACATTTTCTTTTGCTGCACGCCATTTATTTCTTTGAAGGATAGAGCAGTCTCTTCTAAACACCCACTGCGCATTAAATATTACAAATTAAAATAAACTACTCCCTGACTAAATAAAACAGTAGCCACAGAAGTGGGCTGGTATCAGCTTATTTTGTAACATTTTTCTCAATTAAGGAGAAAGACTTTAGTAACTGGAATATAACAAAATGTTGCTTCTTACTCTCAGAAAACATATGTGTGCATAGGTAAAAAATACAGTTCCTGAAAATGAGAATTAATTGTATTCCAATACAGATAGTGGAAGAGGAACACTGTGCAACTTCTTATTCCTAGCTTTACTGCTTCATCATACTTTCTGAGCTGGAAATGCCTCTTGTGTATGTATTGAAGATAATTAGACTTGCAGCAAGATATTGACTGGAAAAATTACAATTTATGAGTAATGAGCATTTGTTGATTTCTTTTTTCTTGTGGATGAATAGAGAGAGCTGGCCAAATTTGAATTTCTCTGTTGCTGTTCATATCACATAGTGGGAAAGATGTCCTAAGCCATGAATCTAACTGTGTTAATGTAAGACTTCTTTGTAGTATAAAACTTTAGTTTTCTCCTTTCTATCCATCTTAATACATTTTATTTCACTAGGAACAAAAGAAAATCCTGCATGAGAGATTTCTGTCCATGTTCAGAGTCTGCTCCTTTGATCAAACTCCTGGATTCAACCCATACTTTGGGATTCTGCCAAGTCGAGCATGCATGAACCACAGAAAACTCCTTTTGCTTTATTTGAATAAAGACTGTCTGTCTGCTTCCCCAGTTCCTGATATCCTTCACTATTTTCTCCTGAAAAGAGACTCTGACATATTAAGAGGGTTATTGACTTTGGCTTACACTGTCCTCTTTTAAATTTAATTTTAATTTTAGCAAGCTGCTCTCCTGTGGACGAGCAGAGAGAGAATGGATGGGAAACACAGATGGGAACCACTGGCCCCTGTCTTTTTTTTAATGACTGTTTTTGACCAATATTTTCTGTAAAGATATTTGGAGATTTTATCTGTTTTGAGAAAACACCTACACTTTAGCTCTCCAGTCTTTCAACAGCCCCAAAGTCTAATTAAATTTCACCCCATCCCTGCCAAAACTCTTTATTACATGGAGAGGATATCTTTTCCCTACGAAACACATATTATTCCAAGCACTAATAAACATGGGCACACACAACATTAAGCCTGATTTGACACTCTAATGTTAACTGTTATGTTTATTTGCCATTACAGATGATAACTGTTATGTTTATTTGCTATTACAGATGATAGTAGCTCGTAGCCACAACTGAAGCTTGAGTGTCAAGGCATGAAGCAGTGCAGCAGAACAAATAGCAAGAACACAGCCTGGCTTGGAGTTCAGAGGGAAAACCAAGGCGTGTAGGGGTGAGCTGTCCTGCCTAAAGGCAGAGCAGGGCAATATTTGAAACCAGTGTAGCCACAGCAGCTCCCTGCTCAGTGCTGTGACTGCTGGAATGTGCTGTTAACTCAATTTCCACCTCTGCTTTGTGGGTCTCAGCACCCTGCAGAATCAGCACAATCCTCACTGCGAGCACAGAGAGGGAAAAAGCTCCATGTTTGCGTGTCTCCAGGCTGAATCTCTGTGTCCAGAGAGCAAAAATGCATCCCTCAGAATTATCAGAATTATGATTGGATTTCTTCTCTGCTATGGGATTTCTGTTTGTTTTCACTGTGAGGCAACAAATGCCTGATTGGAGATTAGGGGCAGGTTCTGTAATCATGAAATGTTGTCTTCTGTAGCCCAGAGCATTCTCTGGGGTAAAGATCCCCAATTAGATGAAAGAATATGTCTGAGGTGAAGAAGTCAGGGTAGCATCACTTCCAAGAAAATTCTTTCCCATGTCTTTCAACCAAGGAGATTTTGAAATGATGAATAAAAAGAAAAGACAGTAAATATGAATATTTCATCAGTTTGAGGTTCAAATAGCCCTTTATTTTCTTTTCTCATGCAATGGGCAAAGAAGGTGCAGTAAAAGGCAATAATGATGTGTAGCATGGGTTACTTTTCCATACCCTGTGTGTACAACAGGCAACACACAAACCAAAATGTGCTACCTGAGCTCTGCTGGGGTGGTTCTTTGAAAAGTCTCCTTTTTGAAAAGTCTGCTTCCATTTATAGCTCAGTTACTAGTCACATGTGTTAGATATTAGCCAGATCTGTGGTTTATATTTTCCTAAAGTGTAATCAGAGTTATGAGGTGGCCTTTCACAACTGTTCACAACATTTCAAGCTGGGATAGGGCAAACTTGCAGAGCAGAGTGTACAAATTCCAACTGAGGGGAGAGAGGGGATAGGCATCCACTATCTGTTGTCTCTTGCAATGCAATAACTACATGGGACTTGATGAAGCTGGCAGGAGCAAAGTACAAACCAAGCAAATTGGGACAGAGCTTGCACACTGCAGCAGATCTGTGGGGGTTTTCCACAGCTTGCATTGGCCCCAAAACTCATCTCTGCTGTTGGATGGGGCATCTGAACTTCTGAACAGCTTCTACACACTTTGCCTTCCTCACTGACTCCTTCCCACCCATTTAACATCTTCAGAACCATTCTACATATTAAAGTTTCCCTTGAATCAAAAAGGTCAGGGAAATTTTAGTGAATTCCATCCTTTCCTCCAATCCTCCATGTCATCCTTTCCTCCAACTCAGTGTGATTTTGCTTTTGAGGTACAGCCAGTCTGTGAGTCTGTCCCTTCCCCTTATGAAACCTGTAACTGATTTATTTTCATCAGACACTGTTTCAAAACTGATATCCATAAGCACAGTCAGGACCTGTTTGAAAGAAGGTCATCATAAATCTTCAACCTCTGAAGTTCTTGGCTTTTGTAATAAAACTCACCTCCACGTGCTTAAACATATTTTTCCACCTTTAAATAGGTGACACCTACACTTTAGAAAAACACAAAAGTGAATATAGATTAAATACCAGGCAGAGGCTACATGACACAGGTGTGAACAAATAGGCTTTTACCATCCTAAATAGACCCTAAAGCTGCTTTCATCTGTGCTTCCTTCACTTCCTCTGTTGAAATTGATTCATTGAAAAAAATTGGTCATTTAGATTCAAAAGCCTTGTTTCCTTTCAGTATTCTCCATCAGTTTATATCTATGTTGCTGGAGATGTGTTGTTAAACATCCTTTTAGGGCTCTTTAAACTCTGATATATTTCTGGAAGAATAGATTTGAAGTACCTGTGATTTGTACTAAACGCAAGAAATTATCTATACCTCTGAAAAAAACTGAGTTTTTTAAACATTCTGCTACTTACCTTGATTTAACCACATAATTGGGCGTTTTAATGCATTTTCCTTGGTGACAATTGGAAGGCAATGCACCCAGGGCTGGCTGATGGAGGCACACTGGGATGGGGGTAGTTGGATATCCCAAAGGAACCTCTAGGAATTTAGCAATGTCCCCAGACAATATCATCAATCCAGCTGCAGGTATTTTAATGCAGAAATAGGGGAAAGCTTTTAGTACAGGATGCAGAGAAAGCTGAGTGGGGATGACAGCAAATTTAGGAACCCAAAGGGTGCAGCATCAGTCAGAAATCAGCTTTCTGATTCACACTTCATCCAAGCACAGTCAAAAGCAATCCCCACAAATCATCTAAGCAGGACTGATTCTACATTAATCTGTACATAGAGACTTCATTAATGAACCTGATGCAGAGAGAATCTCTGATACTGTCATGGCAGGAGATTCTGTTTTAATTATTATATGTGGTTTTGTAATTTTAATTGTATAATTATTACAACATTAAAAGATGCAATTATATTTTAAATCTTCTTAAGACCTCAATTTTATTACATTTTCATTACTTTGTAATGGTATGATATTTTATTATTCAAAATTAGAAATTATTAGAAATAATTTTACGATTACACTCTTTTAAAATATGATCTTTTTATTCTTTCATCACTTTATCTTACAACCATCCTACACACCCAGTGGAAAGTGAAAGGCTGCAAGCATTTTGAGATGATAAGACATCAAAGATGGTGCTGAAATTTTTTCACTTTAGCTGCAGCCTGCCTTACAGAATTAATGAAGCAGCTTCTGATGACAGAAGTTAGTTCAAAGCAAAACTCAAGTTATGAAAACAGCTTTTGTGGAGGGCTCACGCTTAGGATGAGCTGTGTCACAACTGTCTGTGAGATCAGGAACCGTGTGAGAGGAGGTGCTGAAGTTGTCTGGTGCTAATTGTTCCATTTGCTCATAGCAACCTGAATCAGAGGCAATCCTGTTGAAATCAGAGGCAACACTTCTGTTATGGAGATCTGAGGCAGGTTTCAGACCTGAGAAAGCCTCACTGTCACCCATTTTGCAGCACCCAGGGAAGCAGAAGTTTTTCTAAATACGAGTGAAATTTTCCATGCTGCATATCAGAGCTTGAGCCACCTTAAATGCCCTCATTTCCTCTTCTATTTTCTATGTTTGCATTTACAATTTGCTTTTATGTGTTTTCCTCTGTGTTTTTATTACACAGAGTGCCCTTGTTGAGTTACATTAACATTTTCCATTGTTCTTCACACTTTGATATTATACATAACAACATCCATCCTTTGTCTCAACTCGCTCCTGAATCCTGTTACAAACAAAACCATAAGAAATCACACTTTGATCTGCAGTTAATAGAAATGCAAAGGCAGGGAAGCAGGGTGGGTAGGGATGTTTCCACCCTGCCCTAAAGAGCTGCTAACCTGAAAGACAGAGTGAGTAATTTTAACCACTGCACTGCCAGCAGTGTGTAGTAGTCACACACTTTGTGATCAAGAAGAGGATGTTCTTTGTGCTCTGTGAGACACAGCAGCAAGGACAGGATTAATTCTCAGTGAGGAAGTCTCTGCATTCATACTTTGGTCTCACATTCAAGGGTTCTTAGCAGAAAGGGGACTTGTATCCAGATGCCTCCAGCAGTGTTTTATCAACAGTTTGATGTCCCACTGTACAATCATACCCCACATCCAAACTGTGGGACAAGACAGACACATTTTTACACAGACAACGCTGACCCTAAACTATAAGCCATCACAAAAATAAAATCTTAATTAAAATCCAGTGTAATGCTATATTCTGGTGGGCACACTTTGCTTGTCCCAGGTGCAAACCATCAAGTTCAAAATTTAAGCAATTGTTTGCTCCCGTTTTTCTCTCCAGTGTTTTCAAATCTGCATCTTCAATCATGGCTTCACCTCCTTTATAGAAAACTAGAGAACAAACTTCAGTGGATCCTGCTGTTTTTATAAAAGCTTAGGTAATATTTTGTCTGCACAAATGTCACAAACTCTTTTCATTTGGAACAGATGGAAGGAAAGTATTCTATCAAAATTATTAGAAACAAAAAGAAAGCACACTGATTTGTGAATTGTAGAGACTGCATTAAGGTTGTGTCTGTACAGAGCACACAGATGCTAGAATTGCCCTGATTTTGCTTCTCTGTAGTTTTTAACTGGCTGAAAATATAACTTCTATATATTAATTTCCTCGTAGCAATGTTGTAGTGTGTCTCAGAATGGTATCTGAAGTTGTGCAGTGTAGTGCAGTACATCAGGGAGCATGAATACTTTGCAGGGAAGCTCAAATCACAGTGTGCAGTCAAGAGTCACACTTCATCTCCTGCCATCCTTTCACAGCAAATGAGAATTTACACATCAGGACCTGATATGCTGAGATGCTTTCTCTATTTAGTGTCACAGCTGACATACATTGGAGGGCAGGAGTGCTCACATTCATCAGAGCCATGCTTAAAAAGCAGAGAGATTTTAGCATTGTGTGTCACTGCTTTTGATCCCAGCACAGGCCAATTACCTCTCTGTCCTGCTCTTCCTTTCTTTTCCTTGGGTGATGATGGAAGTATCCCATGCTGAAGAGGTTTGCCAAGCTGAAAGTGAAAAATTAAAACCTCTTCTGCTGCAATAGTATCGGCACTTGCATCAGTACTTTTTTTGAAAGCTGATTACGTTGCTTTTAAGGGATAATTCGTTACTCAAGCAACAACTCTATTTGCTACCCTGAAAGGAAAGAAATTTCTGTATCCTGAAAACAACAGCAATGTGTGGAAGTGTAGACACTGTATTTTTCTTCAGTGCAGGTGATGCGAAGATTTTATCTTTGATTAAAGGCAATACTCTTTTCTCACCTGTTGGCTTTCTGAGATGGGACATGGAGGAGAGGCGAGCTGAACTCCTAAAAGAACAGCCTGAAAGCCCTTGGGAGGACTCCTGGACAGCTCTGCCTTGAGCACACAGCTCCCACTCATCACCCAGGGATACAGAGCATCCCACCCTGTGTGTGGGTGATTTTTGGCTGACAGGAGTGCTCTGCCTGCACACACGCCCATAAACACACCCAGACACAGATTTACACACACTTGGCTCCATCCCAGTGCCTGCAGCTGGGTCAGAGTGTGCTCACTGGAGCCAAAGGGGCAGCCCATAAATTGACTGCACTAAGTGCTGAACCAAGTGGTCGGAGAGGGCTCAGGATATATTGCACACACAGGCAGAGCTGAATTCCTGAGGAATTTACTGTCAGCAGCACGGATCATCTGATCACACCCAGTGTCACTTCTTCTGCAGGGAGCAAAATGAAAGAAACCAACCCCTAATCCCATGCCACCTGCAAGTTGTTTTCCCACATCCCTACTAATTCCATGTAGAGAAACCAAATAAAACAAACACTGAGTTTTGAATAAACAATGATTCACCTCAGGGAAATTATCTAACAATACTCACAATTTCTTTCCAGATCAATCAACTGAAGTTATGGGTCAGATCTTCTTGCTGCTAGGAGCACTTTGGTTTTTGGCAGAGAAAGCCATTGGTTTGTATTTTTAAAAAGATGGACTTTTGATTTTGACCAATTTAGTATGATTAAAACTGTGAATTGCTTGGGGATTGCATTCCAAATCTGATTCATTTCATGCTTAATTATGTTTCTAAACTGGGAGTGTTGCCAGTGATTGTCTTTATGTAAACAGAAGCCTATATGTTTTGAAAAGCTGAATGAAAACACCACCAGTACAGAAAGATCAATAAAGCTCTCTTTTCCTGATATTCTGAAGTCCACATCTTTGTTATAATTGAGTGTAAGGGCCAAATTTTTAATTGATAAAAGTCAGTGCGGTTCTTGGGACTTATGAGAAGCTCCAGGAATTCAGATATTTGTGAGGAAAAAATAAAGGACTTAAATGGCTGATTTCAGGTATTATTTGCCATATTCTCCCTGACCCTCTAAGTACAGGGATTTCAGCAGCTACTCTTCAGCTGGCTGATATCATTAAAATTGTAAGAATTAAACATGAATAGCGAGGGGATTGTGAATTGCAGGTTTGTATGGTGATAAAAAGAAGTGCTCACCTGCCTACCTGGTGGTGTGATTATATATAGTCTTGAACAAAATCATGGTCCAGAGCTCCCGTCTTCAGCAGAGCAGGTAGAAATCTGAGGAAGGGATGAGGTAGGAAGGTGATTTGAGCAGTTCATATGCTCATTTTCAGATTTATTTCAGTGTCCCACAGTATGAAACAAGGGGCTTTTTCCTTTCAAAACAGGTGTAATTGAGACGTAAAATGGATCCTTGAGGGAACAGGAGGCCTGTGTTGTAATGGCTGGATCTGAGGGGATCCTGGCTTTCCAGTTCTCCTGACACCCACCCTGGGCATTTGTGGCTGTGGTCCAGATCCTAAGGAACTGCTGTGTCCCTCAGAGAAGAAAATTATTCATTAATTTAAGAAAAAAAATAATGCTTCTAAAAAGGATTTTGATCTGTTGGAGTTAGCTTTTGTTCCAAATTGGGGTGACAACTGAATGCATCACAGTGCTCCACAGAATGAACTGTAACAGCACTTCTGCTCAGGGAGCTGTGACAGCCTTGTGGTCCCCAGAGCCTGACCAGTCCCTGGGATGCTGGGATCCAGTCACAGATCCAAGAAATATGGGGGCCACATGTTGAGTCACCTTTCTTGCTATATCCAGCATCTCCTGTTCATCATAAACCTCAGCTGGGGATTGTAGCAAAGAAATTGGGTGCTTTACTAAAATGGGTGCTGGCACAGGGGAAACACAACTTCCAACAGGTTGTAAGAATACTGTGAGAACACCACTGGGTGTGCTGGCATGTCCCCATGTCTGCAGGCAGCAATCATGGCTGCTCATATCTGCTTGTGTTTTCCAAACACCTCTTCAAAACATTTAGATGCAGATTAAGTTGAATTTCCCATGATAAAAAAATGCTGCCTTGGTGTTTTTTAAATCAGATTTTGAAGTCACTTTCACCTGGAAGTCAGAAAAAATAATGAAAAAGAAAGGTAATGAAATTGTCCTGTGCTTTGTGTGAGGGAAACTTGGTTTCCCAGTTACTCAAGTGCCATTGTGTTGTACAAAAGTCTATTTTCTTAATATTCCTGGTCTGGCCAGAAGCAGAAATGAATTGAAATTACATAAGGCCCCTCATTCTCTTGACATTTAAAGACCATCTTTGAAAGCTGATTAATATACAGTGAGTGCCCTGCTGTTAAAGTTCACTGTATTATGATATTGATGGTCTACTGTTGTATTTTGAGACCAAACATTGATTTGGGGAGCTTAATAGCTTATAACAACCTGTACTGCCTTTGGTGGGAATCACAGATTTCTGTTTCTTTAATGGACTGGAGGAAAGCTTGTTCATTTACAGACCCCGTTCTTTTTAAAGGGAGGATACAAAAATTAAATTTTTTGGTAAATAGCCTAATTTTACACCTTTCAAATAGAGAGATAGATGCTCTTTCTGCTTTGCCATATTAATTGGGTGAGTGGTTCAGTAACTCCTCTGGTCCTAAGCTGGGTGATTCTCCTATAATTTACTTTGCTGTGTCCACAGACTAATCTAGAGGAGCTGTAGCTGTAAACACAATGTACCTTTCTGTTCTTCCTTCCAGAATTGCAACACATTGCTCCTCTATCCTTTTCACTCAAATGAATAGTTTACAGCAATCAATAATAATACTTTCATCTATCTTTTTTTTTTTTCCTACAGCAATATCATTATAATTTCCTCTTTCAAATCAGGGAAATAAACGTGAAATAATCTCAAGCTTCCTCTCCCTAATGTATATTTTTTTCTAATTTTCCAAATGAATCCCTGTTTCTGGTCAAAGACTAGCACAGTGTGATGAGTTCATTAGTTTGCTGCTGTGCGTTCTCTGACTCACATTAAAGCACTAAAGGTCTTTGAGTTAGCAATAATTAGATGAGGTCATTAAAGCTACAATGAGATCACAATTGCCAGAAATGGCCTCACATTGTACAAAGTAAGGTCAAATCAGCTATAACCATTACTCATTCTGGATTTTTAATTCATTACATATGCATTAAGTAACAGTAGTGGGTGATCCACAGCCTGGAGTGAGTGAAAAGCCCCACAACCTGCCATATACTCAGTATTGTGCACTGAGGGGAGAGTTGCATGGTGAAATCTTTTATATAAGTGATGCCTCACACACAGGAATCCCCACAGGGACTAAACAAGTCTGGATCAAAAGAAATGGCAGCAGGTGCCAGGGATGTTTTGAAGGAGAAGCGAGGCAGGAGCACAGGCTGCCCTGTGGAAAGTCAGCAGGAGCATTTTCCCAGGAAGATTCAAACTAAAAGGAAGCAAATAAGGCTCCCAAGCAAGAGAGGCTGAGCTGTTCCTCAGGCCTAAAGCTGATGTGAAAGCCATGGCTCCATGGAATCCCCACAGCACAGAGCAAGGCAGGCCCTGTGCTCACCTTGGCAGAAGGCAGCAATTTTACCTGAGCAATATGAGAAACCCATGCTCTCCTATCACATTTGCCTTTGTCCCATAAACACCTCTCCAGGAAAAGTGATGAGTCAGTCCAGCTGGCAAAATGTATGGATGAGTTTTCCTTCTTATGAGTGACATTTCCATTCCTTAGGTGTTAATTATAAGCACATAATAACCTGGTGAGGGAAGGCAGAACTCCTTCCATTTTTTCTCATTTTCTGTACTGCCACAAAGCAGCTTTAAAGCAAGCCTCTCCATGGCAATAGATAACCCAAATCAAGCTGAACGAAGAGTTAAGTGGGACAATAGCCAGAAGGGGGGAAAATCAATGTACTAATGAAAGCAGCAATTGCTTCCAGATGTGTCTATCATAGAAAGCTGAGCTGGTTTTTATGTGGTTTCTGGTTATTTCTCTCCTCCTCTTCCTCACACTCTGCTGATTACCAGCAGAGTGGAGAAATGACTCTTCCAGCACCAACACATCCCATTCCTCCAGCACTGTGCAGCAATGTCCAGGGAGAGCCAGGGAGGCACAGGAGCTCCATGCTCACCTCTGATGCACTAAAGCTGCAGGAAATGTCTCTTTCTCACCTGCTTTCCCTGTGAAACACCTCCTCCCTGCAGGGCAAGGGACAGCCTCACCTGCATGTCAAGGCTGGGAAGACATGTGAAGTTCCACATCTGTAGGAGGATAGAACATAGAATGGAATTTTACCCCCTAAAGAGTTGCAGCTGAGCCAGTTACTAAGGGTTAGGAGCAGGCCTGATGTTAACAGGCCGCAGCTGTAGCCAATAAGCAGAGTGTTATAAAAGAGTGGATTGGTGGCAACTGCAGTCAGGTGGCTGCTGTGAGGACAAGGGACAGTCAGTGCCTAGAGGAGCTGCTGATGTGAAACGTCAAAGAGATATGAAACTCTGGCAATATGGAACCCTTACAATGTAATGACAATAGAACTCTTGCAATATAATGACAAAACACATCTATTCTGGGCCGTGCCAGAGGAGGAAAAGTGGCCTCTTTGACAACTACAGTCCAGACCAGAGCCTCTGCCTGAAATCCAAATTACTTATGGCCAGGAGCATGAGCATGGTGTCCAAGTGACCCCTAACAAGTTGCTGTCTGCAACTTCTCCCATCCTCTGGAAAGATTTCCTTCCAGGAGAGGCTGGGCTCTGCTGGCTGGTTGTAAACATGCACAAACCCAGGTTCTGCTTTCAGGCAATTTCTATTTGTATTGTTCTTGTAACCAAAGTAATTAATAAGCCTAACTAGCAGCAACATCTGAATTTCCTTACAGTCATACCTGTGTTATGAGCAATATTAACAGTTACTCAAGAGCTCTTGATTTGCAGAGGTTCTTCTGTCTGGGTACAGAAACTCTCTGAATGACTGGGGGAAGTTGCAGAGCTCTCTTCAGCTTGCAAAATGTTGTCCTCACCCTAACCCCCTCTTTTTACTTGCTATTTTTGGGGAGGAGCAGAGTCTTTTTCTGTAAATATTGAGACCGTTGCATACAGATTCTAGAGTATGAAATGAATTTTGAATGCATCACCTGGGGATGCTGGAGAACCTGGGACCCTTCAGTATCACCTCCAGAGACCAGACCCTCTGAGTCAGCTTCCACGCGATCCACCAGTGTCCCTGCAGAGATGGAAATGGAGTTTTACCACCTATAATATGAAAAGATGCTTCACAAATCTGTGCCTTGCAGTTTTCCCTTTTTATTTCCAAACTTGCTTGACTGGTAATGAGAAAAAGACATGGCAATGAAATTGCAAATGGAGGAGACTGTAGATTTGGCATGCTAATGCTTTTCTGACATTTCAGCTGCCCTGAGGATCTACTTCTTTATGTTATGGAGCCAAGGGTTGATTATCTCTTCACAGAGTTTTTCTTTCAGAGAAGAGGTAAGTCATTAATGTTAATAGATCCTAAAATATCCACAGTGTTGGAAAAAATGTTTTGCTTTAATGTGTGCAGTAGAACTTATGTGCAAATAAATAAAGCATCTAGGTTCATTAGCATTGATGTGTTAGCCTGAAAGGGAAAAAGAGAATATAAGCAGCTAATGTTGTTTGTCCTGCGATCCATCTTCCATGTCACTGAGGGGAAAGAAACCCTTCTTAAATTTCCAATCAATCTTCCTGACCTTTTTACATCATTTGCATCTTTAAACAGATTGTTTTGTTGTGAACTTTCCCCTTGATATTTCCCTTAAATTTTAAAAAATGCTTTCCCTCAGAAATCTCTGCTTCCAAATGCCTCAGCTCAGATATGGGTCCTCATAGCCCCAACAGGAATACCCATCATTTGCTATTTTACCCACAAAGCAAAAATACAAGGCTCAATTTAAAGTGGACCTCAAGTGATGTCTTGGGGTCAAACACATTGTTCATTCAGGCTGATGGAGAAGCAGGGGCCAGGGGAGCTGATGGACCCACCCTGAGCCATTTACTCAGTTTTCTTTCCTTACACAGCTCGAGTAACTTTTGGAGACACAAGTCTTGGCCCTCTGCAGAATTGACTTTCCTGTTTTATATAGTCTGGGGCTTTTTGCAGAGCTGCATCCTATTTACACAGTTAATAGTAGACAGACCATGTCATAACACCTTTACCCTACATTAAAGATAGACCAGGCACACAGTAGTAGAGCAAACAGAGGTAGTTGATATAATGGAAAACACAAACACATTAGACATTCAGCATTCATGTGCTGCCAATTACAAATTGTGCACAGATTCTGACAGCCCAGAAAATTCTTCATGTATTTATTTGAGAGTGTAAGAGAATAAGGGCAAGTTAAAGAGGCTCAAAAGTTTCTTTGTCAGCTGTGGAACCTGTCTGCTGTTGCCAAGGGCAATGTGAATAATATCAGTAAATCAGGCTATTGCAAGAATTGTTTTAAATGATACACTGGACAAAACTGCCAAGCTTACTACTAGTAGTCAAAAAGCAAATCTGGCAAAAAGGTAAATAATACAAACCAGTAACCATTGCATTTTATACAACAAGCCCACTACATTTCTCTGTTTCTAGAAAAATATAAGCCTATCTTTCACCCTTTCATACCAGCTTCCATTCCTGCAGTGAATTTTTCAGGAAGACAGAGACAGGTTCCTCAACTGAGCTACATGAAACAGCACATGAGTCTTCTGAGGAGGGAAAGCACTTTGGCTTGAAAGCTTTAGGACTGGCTTTGAGGGTTTCACACCAACAAATAGCTGTACTCAGATTTTTTTTTTTTGATCCCCATTCTGCTTGTACACTGTTGGCTGCAATCCTCACCCTGCTACCCAACAAAGGGTTCATCTGAGTCCATCTGAATTGTGTTTGTGGCTGTAATTAATGGGGAAGGAGAGAAGTGCAGAACTGCCCATAAAATATGGCTCTAAAAATTACACCCCACTGTGACAGTGTTCACAGGGGTCTGAGGATGAGGGATAAGGATCTGACTCCATGTTTCAGAAGGCTTGATTTATTATTTTATGCTATACATTACATTAAAACTATACTAAAAGAATAGAAGAAAGGATTTCATCAGAAGGCTAGCTGAGAATAGAAAAAGAAAGAATGATAACAAAGCTTTGTGGCTTGGACTGTCTGAGCCAGCTGGGCTGTGATTGGCCATTAATTAGAAACAACCAACGTGGGCCAATCACAGATGCACCTGTTGCATTCCAAAGCAGCAGATAATCAATGTTTACATTTTGTTCCTGAGGCCTCTCAGCTTCTCAGGAGGAAAAATCCTAAGGAAAGGATTTTACATAAAAGATGTCTGCAACATGCCACAGAACAGTACAAGCTGACTGTGGATTCACAGGGCATGAATGAGGTGAGTCATTAAATCATTCTTGATGCAAATTTCTGTAGGAAGCTGCAAAAACAAAAGTTTTGCCAGTTTTAGACCTTAGGCTTCAGAAGAGTGGGAGGCAGCTTACTGACACGCAAAAGAAGAAGAATTTGCTGTATTTGGGATTGCTGTCATGACATTGACTCAGCATTCAGTTGGTGGCATTAAAGGGGATGGAATTGGGCAAGGGGGCCTTCCCAAGCACAGCTGCTGCTCCTGATCATCTCTCTGACTTCCTGAGCAAGAGAGGAGGCCTGGGGAGTGGCTTTAAAGACCTGGCCTGCAAAATGCGTCCCATGTGAGTGTGTGCTGTGGGAAATGATCATCAGTAGCATCCTACATGCTGTACAGCATCCCCCAAAGCAGTTAAACAGCCAGGAGAATACGAAACTGTCATTACTCTGTCTCCCTCCCTCTGCTTTGGAGCATAAACCTCTGCCAGATACTCAGGCAGAACAAAACACTTAATCAGTGTTAAGGATGCATCTGGTCCCCTCAGAGAGATGAGCTGTTCATTTATGCTTGTTTACAATATGTTTATAAACATTAGTGGACAGGAATAGATTACCCCAGTTTACTGCCACATAAAGAAGTCAGCTGCTCACGTTTCCCATCATATGTAGGTGCTTTTCTTTTACATTACTGAAGTGGTACCTTATGGCAAGTAATCTTTGTGAATTAGGCCAGAAATCAGGAGTGTCCCTGCAGAATTTATGCTATTTTCCCTGTCATTATCTCCAAAGTATTACTTTTGGATCAAACCCTTATCCACAATGCCTAATTTTCCTTGCCATCTCAATTGCTCTACTTCATTTTACCTTTTTTTCCCCTTGTGGTCCACAAAGGAATGGCATTGGGTTTATATTTGAGATGAAAAGCATATTGTTTGGACAGTAATGGAAAAAGTGGTATTGTGATGACACTTCCCCCTATGTCAAATGCTCATAACCAGCTAAAGAAATGTCTCTGTAAAGGAGTTTTTTAATTTTTGTTCCTTTTTAAAAGCAGATTTTCCACACATGCTCACTCTGAATTACAAGTTAGGACTTAACAGAGCGGTAGCAAAAGAGAGACTAACTGTGCAGCTCGGGTTGTGTACCAAACCAGTGTCCTGTGAATTGGGGTGAAGACATGGAGGTGCCCCAAATCCTGGGAAGAGCCCTGCACTGTCATTTTACATTTCGCTCTCCCTCTTTCTCTCCATCCTCAGTTTGGCTATGACGTTTTTAGGACTGAGTTGTTTTATTTTAAGCCTTTGAATTGCACATCATGAGCCTTGATTTTAGTTTAATAATCATAGAATCGTAGACGGTGGAATTGTTTGGGTTGGAAGGGACCTTAATGACCAGTTCATTCCAACCCCTTTGTTATGGGCAGGGACACCTCCCACTAGACCAGCTTGCCCAAAGCCCCACCCAACATGGCCTTGAACACTTCCAGGGATGAGACATCCAAAACTTCCCTGGGAAACCTGTTCCACTCTCACAGTAAAGAATTTCTTCCCAATATCTAATCGAAATCTACCCTCCTTCAGGTTGGGGATATTTCCCCTTGTGCTATCATTACATGTCTTTTGAAAAGTGCCTCTCCAGATTTCTTGTAAGCCTCCTTTAGATAGGGAGGTGCTATAGGACCTCCATGAACTTTTCTCTTCTCCAGGTTGAACTCTCTCAGGTTGTCTTCATAGGAAAAGTGCTCCAGCCCTGTGATTAACTCAGTGGCCCTCTTTTGGACTGGTCCCAAGAGTTCCACATCTTTCTGCTGTTGGGAACCCCAGAGCTGGACATGTCACTGCAAACTGGGCATCACAGGAGCAGAGTAGAGGGGCAGAATGGCCTCCCCCAATGTGCTGGCCATGCTCCTCTCAGGGCAGCTCAGGATGGGGTTGATCTGGCTGCAAGCACAGGCTGACAGGTCAATAAACACATTCAGGGTAAGAACACCTGTGGTTGAGAAACACTGATGTAATGAAGGAGAAAAAGATTGAAAGAAGAACTGTGGAACAGATTTCACAGAGAGGAGATGTGATGGGCCAGGTGACCAGCTGGTTATGAATGAACACAGACCAATTGCTCTGGGTGAGGATCTACTTAATTGATGAAAGGTTTTAGCACCAAATATTTGACTTAAGGTTGCTGTGTTGTGTGCAAACCCATTTAAAAACCTGGAAAGAAAAGTTGTAGCCACCTGTAGCATCTTCTCTCTGATCAGCTATTGGTCACATTTGGCACTTCCAGGATAAAGTGATGACTTTCATTTTGTTGGCTAAAGATGAGGTATTGTAAGGAGTA